>NC_079451.1:33710152-34067652 GCF_903798145.1 Danio aesculapii
GGAATACTGCACAGAAACCATAGGTCCGGCGATCAAACAACCACTGCTCATTTGTAGGAGAGGCTTGAGTGTTGTTGGTAAAAATATATATATAAGATTTGTCTAACCCCATTACTTTGTCCATTATTTGGCCCAAGCCAAAAGGTGTTACTTTGTGCCCGCTCTCCCCTACATTCATGTAAATTGTAACAAGAAATCAACTGTGCGGTTTATAAAAAGGAATACTTCAATAGAATAGTTTGATTCAGCGCTACACAGAGTAAAACAAAGAAAGAGTAAAATGTATTAAAAAGTAAAAATTACTAAACAAAGAATGATATTTTACATCAGAATTTTTGACTTAAAGTAAACTTCAAATGACTAAATGACTGAAGTAAAAATGACTAAACAACAATAGTATTTTATGTACGAATTTTTTACTTCTATGCATGAAATTTACTTAAGAAACGTGTAAAAAAGTTTTTACTTTGTTTTTTGTTTGTGTAACTATTTCCTGCAACAGCATTCATTTCAGATAGAACTAAACTCTGCGAAAGTAATCCAAAAGCCAAAGTGGAAACCAGCTGTGAAGACAGCACAGAGGAAGATGAGGAAGACCAAAGGGGAGGAAGATGAACTTCTGATGAAAGTGTAAGTAATCATGCATCCGGTTTAGAAGGAAGACAGCCCGGGTCAAATTGCCGTGCCACGTTTGGTTAATTACCTGTCTGAGAAGGCTGCTGTGTGGAGACTAAATCCACTAACCTCCTGTCTGTCATATTAAGAGGCTTTGTGCTCTGTGGTCACCGGCAGACAGGCCCTGAATGAACCTGAGCAGAAATTCGGTTACCTGCAAGCTTCACTGGAGATAAAGAGCCCCCCTGCCAACCGTCTCGCTTTCCCTCACACACAAACACGCACGCATGAAGTCTCTCGAAGTCATCATGGAATATTTCTACCTAACAAGTCTTGGCAGAGATGATGGAAAACTCATGAGCGAGCCAGGCACTGATGAGCATAATGAGAGATGAGAAAAGCTAAATTTGTAAATTCACACTCCAGGTTCCGGGACACACACTGATCTTTGGTAAACAACATGCTGTGAGATTGTTCTTAACTTCTATGCTCTCCGTTTGGCTTGACAACAGTTAAGTGCACAGTGGAGCAAAAAAAAAAAAAAAAAAATTCCTCCAACGTGGTGTTGGGTCTCCACATTCAGACACCACCACATGCTAGGTAACACTTAACACGTAAAGCATTGGCCGATACTGTCTTGCCAAATGTTTTTGTAGAATCAAAAGAAAAAAAAACTGATATGACACAACACCATCTGACTGGCCTAGTTTTCAGACAGGGAATGAAAGGATGTTGCATTGGTTAGATATCGCAGTGATTTAAACCCACAATTTTGACACCAAGTGTGTGTAAACAGTTTGGTTCGATTAAACAAACTCTGGTGTGATCACTCGGTTAATGTGTGGTTCATGAGAAATTGTGAACGCTGCCATCTGTACGTTAGAGCACAACAAAGAAGAAGATTGAGATTAACTCTAGAGAAGGCATGGGATGATTTTCAAGGTTTACCGTGGTTTGGAAAAGTCAAGGTTTTAAAACCGCCAACATTTTATGCTATACCGTTCTTATGGTATATGTAAGATTTTTTATTTAAGTTTTTTTTGTTTTGTTTTTTAGTTTATTAGAAGAACAGTATTTTCAGCAAAACATTTAAAATTATCCAAAAATACCACTTTAAATTGTAAAGAAATCTGTGTTTTAGAAACTAATCAAAACAGCAGGAGTTAATGATTCATTTGAGTTATTTAGCCTCACATGTTTACTGCTGCAAAATATTTTGGTAACACTTTATAATAACTACACACTATAAATAATTTATTAAGCATTAGCAAATAGTGAATTCATTATCTGTTAAGCATTAACTCTACAATAATATACGTTAGTAAGCAGTTTATAACTGCAGCTACAAATGCTCTATTTTTGACTTACAAATATATTTATAATGTGCTTAATACTTGTACTTTCATACTTAGTTAATGATTTATTTTTCATTATTAAATTAAGTATCGCATTATTTACAAACCATTTGTATTTAAAAGTAGTTGAGAGTTTTTAGGATCATTCAGAATGAGTAAATGATTAATAAACTATTGAAATCAACGTTTATATGTCTTATTATTCAGGCATATGTTAAGGGTTACTATGTATGTTAATAAATGCTTTATTAACTCAACTTCATCTAGTTTTGTGACCTAATCTAAAGTGAGGACTATTTATGCTTCATAAATCCTTTATAAATGACAATTAAAGGCTCAGTTATTCTAAACAGGAAAAATGACATTATTCATTCCTTTTCATTTAAAGAGACACAAATAAAACTGTACTTCAAATGAAAAATAAATCTTTGCAACCTGATCTAAAATAAAATAACTGTAGAGTTTAAACATTGCATCTTATTATATTGTTAAATTATTATATTGTTGTTGTTGTTTTATCCAGTTTTATGTCGTATTTTGACACTCCTGTTATTTGGCATTGTTTAAACTTTACAGTAATTTTATTTTTTAGAAAAGATTGCAAAGATTATTGTTCATTTGATTCTGAGCCTTTAATTGTCATTTATAAGGGATTTATAAAGCATAAATAGTCCACACTTCAGATTAGGTCACAAAATTGCGTGAAGTTGAGTTAATAAAGCATTTATTAACATATTAGTTAACTATTAGTATATGCCTGAATAATAAGACATATAAATGTTGATTTCAATAGTTTATTAATCATTTACTAACTCATTCTGAATTATCCTAAAATCCCTCAACTAGTTTTAAATACAAATGGTTTGTAAATAATGCGATACTTAATTTAATAATGAAAAATAAATCATTAACAAAGTATGAAAATACAAGTATTAAGCACATTATATAGGTGCTTATAAGTCAAGAATAGAGCATTTGTAGCTGCAGTTATAAACTGCTTACTAATGTTTATTAATGTACAGTTAATGCTTAACAAATAATGAATTCACTATTTGCTAATGCTTAATAAATTATTTATAGTGTGTAGTTATTATAAAGTGTTACCAATATTTTAAATGTTTCTCAAAATAAAATATATTGGGCCCTATCATACACTTGGTGCAATAAGGTGCAAGACGTGTTTGCCCTGACGTGTTGCTGTTTTCAGACCAACGCAACCTTAATTTTCCCGTTTTCCGCCACGTTGTTTAAATAGCAAATCCATTTGTGCCACTTTGTGGACTCATGGGTGTTTTGGTCTAGAAAAAAGGTGTGTTATTTTTTTATCCAAGGTTATCATACTATCAAAATCTTGTACCAGCCCATGCCTACTCTAGAGTGATTTGAGTGAAACATGAAAGCAGCATGGAGATAAAACTAACTACACCAAAAATAGGACAATATATAATAATTTGTGACCACAAAATAGACAAAATTGTTAAACTGTTAAGCCAGTATGAAATCTATTCTACAAGTGCCAAGAACCAAATTGCAAGTGTGATCAACACCTTAAGAGGCCATTCACACATTATGCGCTTTTCCTCTCCAATGCGCTACTTTTCTATAGTTTTTCAATGTAAACATGTGCAGGACGGACGTGAGTGCTATGTTTTTTAGACATTGTGTCAAGTTGAAAAAGCTTCAACTTTCACACGCAGCACAGCTTATCACATCACATCACATCACATCACATGACGCTCACTGTGGCTCACACTGGAGTCATCCTGAGTCATATGATAGACATGTGCTTATTATAACATATTGTTTTTCCATTTCTGAACCCATTATTACATCACATTCATAATAAAGCATCAAGTGGACCTTGCTTTTTTTAAAACCCATTCTTGAGCGCTGCATCTCACACTTTTCGAAACAAAGATGCATTCATTTTGAATGAGCCCTGAGAACCTCTAACCGTACGTTCACATCGAAAGCGGCGAGAGCGTCTAAGTAGCCGGAAGTCATTTTCAATGAGAGCCAGTGGCGAGGAGCAGTGCAGCACGTCTTCACCGGTGTGGGCAAGTCAACTTTATGGTAATGAGCTATGACGCAGTTCGGTGGCAAGCAACCAGAATGAAGAAGTTCACTGCTTGAGCGAAGTTCAGAGAACACAGACCTGTGAACTTTGGTTCCGACCACAGTTGTTCCCAAGGGTTTGATTAGTGCGGTTGCCGGATTTCCAATTATTTACTATGTTTTCTTACAGGAACATGCATTAAATAAGTTACAGGCGAGTTACTGATGTGCATTAATGTTATATATATTTATCTTTAAAAACGCGGGAATCTCATACGACAGTACAAAACAGTATTGCTGCTTCAGGAAATTTCAGACATATGGACATATTGGATAATTAAGCGGAGCAAATCCACACCACATACAACTTGATCTTCCATTGTTAAATTAATTTGATAAGAAGTGCACATTATTTTCACGCTAGAAAGCATGTTTTATGCAGGAATGTAACTGATATGCTGCAACGGCCCCTTTAAATACGAGATCAATGTAGCGATTTTTGACGCTCTCGCCGCCGGAGCTGAAGGCAGACAGCATTGTCGCCAGGGCGGCCAGAGCGACCTTGGACACTCTCACCGCTTTCGTTGTGAACGCACAGTAACATGTAAACTACCTGACAAAACTCTTGTCGTCGATCCCAGATGTAAGAGGAACAAATATTAACTCATTATTGAGCATGTCTGGTGTAAGATGAAAGAGGAGGTATTGAAAATGAATCCAAAGAATCTTAATGAACTCTGGGAATCCTGCAAGAATGCTTTCTTTGCCATTCCACATGACTTTATCAATACGTTCTTTGAGCCAATGCAGAGATGTATGGATGCAGTCCTCTAAGCTCATGGGAGCCATACACGATATTTATTACTTTTTCCACTGCACCATGACTTTATATTCTATCCTGAGCATTATTTCTCTTAAGTGACAAGACTTTTGTCAATGGAAAGTCAGGCCTTACTCTCCTAATTAAATAATTAAAAATCAAGGCATGATTATATTTTATTTTGGTAAAATAAGCGTAATCTAGAGGCATTTGCCTTTTCATATAAGCCACTTCTGATACCAAATGATCAACTAGAAGTCAAGTCATTATTTGTTGTTCATAAAACTTGAATAGGCGACAAGACTTTTGTCAGGTAGTGTAGTTAATTTAGGCAATGAACTAAATGTCCATTCACACCAAGAATGAAAAGTAAAGATTACAATAAAGACTTAGTCGGTAAAACAGTATCGAAAAACAAAGTTATTCACACCACAACTATAACCACTTTAGCACTGAGGAGCAATATCATTGGAATCAGTTGTAGATGTTTGTTTTTCTCTCCCTTTGATAATGCTAAAAACAAGACTTGCTTACTTAAAAATATTTGATAGAAGATTCTTTTAAAATGGTTCTTTGGAAATGGTTCTTCTATGGCATTACTGTGAAAACCCCATTTGAAACTTTTATTTTTAATTGTATAATTATCGTCATTGGTGTGAACTGGCCTTGGCAGCCACTTAACCTTATTTGAATTTAGCCAAGGAACAGTCCAACACCAGCACCTGTTAAACACATTGTCTAAATGTGTTTTTTTCCTGTTCGTATTGTGCTCATTAATTTGTGGATGTGTTTGTGACTTAAACACACAAACATGTTTACGTGTCTGTCGTGATCTGGAGTTTATGCTGACTTGTACTGCGCTTTCATACTGAGCCAATTATGTTCTCTATTGCTTGCAAAGTTTTCCCAAAATGAACATTTGTTGTTAATTTACTCACCCTCAGGCCATCCAAGATGTAGGTGAGAGATTACATTCACATTTATTTTCTTAATGTTTTACTGAAGAAAAGCCCACATCTAAGACTGCCTGAAGGTAAATTAACAAAAATGTAAAAATTTTGGTGGGCAACCATCCCTTTAAGCTTTCTCTGGTCAAAGTCTGCTTGACGAAGCAAAAACTACTGGTGTTGCATTTCAAGGCTGACCTACGATATCACGAATACAAAATAAATCCGTTTCTGAGCTCCCACAAAACACCTTGATGTATTTTTTTTCTTTCTTTCTTTTCTGTGAACATACACAGTTAAATATCCTGAATTTAAATAAATCACAGTCAAGTGGACAAGGCTGTAATACACAGATGTAATATATAGTGCTGCTGATACATTCACAAACATAATCAACATTACGGGAACCTTGCTGAAGTAAAAAACAACTTAGTCTAATACTCACCATATGATAGCAGCAAGCTTTATGTGTGTGTTGTGTTTGTGTACTCAATAATTTGTATATTAAGGAGCTTCATCTGACAAGGCTTTAAAAACAAATGCAGTTTTGTTAGCTCTTTGTTAGCAGAACTAACCTAGGCATGTAGTATGTTGGCAGTAAAAAATAAAACTTAACTTGAGAATCGGCTCTTTCCTCTGAAAAAAAGGCATGGAGAGCAGCAGTTAATTTGTATTTAAAGACACAGACATCAAACTAGCATGTATTAGCTTTGTCCAAAAAGGCCATTTAAAGCATGGTATAATACGTGATCCATAAAAATCATAATAGACAAAACTTTTAATTAATATTATTTTTTTGTTAGCAAATTGAACTCTTTCAGAACATCCAGCAGATGTAATCTCAATTATGAGCCGTTTCCACTTTTTGGTTATCCTTTGCAAAGGGTACTTAGCACAACAAAAGGGTACCAAAAGGTGGAGCCAGATGCACAGCTGAACGCTATTGGTTTATAGAGATTCGTCCCTCGCTCGTGCAACAAGCCAGAATGAAAACAAAGGAACCGCCATGTTTTAAATACACACATATAATAACGAGCCATGGTCGACTCGAGCTCAAACAAACCTTGTCGTCGTCTTGATGAACAGCCACAAAGCCAAGAAGAGCAGAGTTTACCCTGTGCCCCATAGTTTTTTTACAAGGCAGTCTAAAGCATGAGTGGTTTCGCTTTCTAGTTTTCACTCGCCGCGTGTCTATTTGAATGAACAAATTTCTTGAGCTGATGATAATAACGTGCGCGTGATTACTGAAGAGCTTCTGACATCCAACCCTTTCAGAAACAGACAAATGCAAGAGTGTTGTGCAAAAAAATAAAGGAGTAGCCGGAATAAAGGAGCAAATGATTGTTTCAACAGCTAAAGTTTAACACCAGTTTTTCAAGGTTATCAAGGTTCTCAATACAGTGAAAAGATTTAGGGCTCTATTTTAACCATTTAGGCGCAAAGTCTGAAGCGCATGGTCCAAAAGCATGTCCGAATACACTTTTGCTATTTTAAGGACACAAAAATACACTTTGCACCCTGGCGCTTGGTCTAACAGGGTTGTGCTTATTCTCTTAATAAGTTATGGCCGTTTTATGAGCATAACATGCATTAAACCAATCAGAGTCTGCCATTCCCTTTAAGATGCGTCACTTCATGGTGGATTTGCTATTTACAAGGTGGACTTTGTAAGTGGAAAAACTGAATGCTTCACTAGCGAGAAAACAGTTAAACAGATCATCTGCAGTGCGAGGATAAAGAATGAGCCTCCTCCATTTGCCCTCTTTACTTTCTCTTTACTTTTACTCTCTACTTTACTCCTTTACTTTCAGGGATAAGGAAAGGGTGTTGTATGCACTCAACTGAAGACATCCATTAACCTACATATTTAATTTAGTTTTTTAAGCACAAATATTTGTTTCAAAACTGTTTTTAAATTCAGTTCTAATTCCCAGCAAACAAATAAATGAACAATAATAATGAAGTGTGGTCAAACATCGGAGTTATATCCAAACACACGTCCTAATCCTATTCTGCTTTTAATTTTCATCTTGCCGTTTCATTCCTTATTGTGGCTGTTTAAGCTTTTGTTAATAGAAATGAATGAGAAATCTGATTGAGAAATATGTCTTAACAGTTCCAATTTCACTGCCCTAACAGCTTTATGCTTCACATACTGTATGTGGACTGCACATAACATACCTGAAAACCAAATTGTCTCAACGAGTTTTCTATTTTTTATTGTTTACATCACAGAGATCTGTGTGATGTTGTAGTAAAGTTCTTTTAGTAATATCCTTTAGGGAGTATGCATGCCATTTTTTAGTTTAAGGGCTCACAACATCTTAAATATTATCCGTTCATCCATTTTCAACCACTTATCCAGAAGTGGGTCGTGGGTTCAGCAGTCTTAGCAGGGAACCCCAGCCTTCCCTCTCCCAAGACACTTCCTCCAGCTCCTCCAGGGGGATTCCAAGCAGTTTCAATGCAAGCTGGAAACAATCGCTCCAGTGTGTCCTGGGTCTTCCCTGAAATCTCCTCTCAGGGAAGACCCTCTCCTTAATCCACCAACTTACTATAGTGGAGGGGTTTAAGTGCCTGAAATATCCAAGTAGCTATGCTATCAGGTGCTAAATGCCCCTGGTAGTGTCTCCAATAAAGAACCTACAGTAGGTTTTCAGATTAAGCAAGGTTCATATAGCCTTAATGAACACATAAATAACAAGAACATGACATTGCCCGGTATGAAACAATCGGGGACCAACGCTGCAGGAGTGCATGAATTCTTTCTTTCTTTTTGTACAATATTAAGTTATTTTCTCTAATGACAGCAAAATCCCACACACCCATCATACCCAAATACACACGCCGTGGTGCTTTGGTCCAAATGTAATTATGTCAGGCTGTCCTTTGTCTGCTTTTACAATAGCAAACCAAGTGGCTTAATTAAGATTTATAGCAAACTTATGACTCCAGCTTTGATTGCTCAGACAGAATATTCCCCTCGCTGCAAAAACAAGGCCAATCCATCTAAACAACTCAAGAATTTATTGTTTAACCAGCAAAGACTTTGTCCTTCATCAATGCACGCAGTCAATAGAAATTTGAGTAATGACTCTCAATTCAGCAGGATAATTTCAGTGGCACGAGTTTTTACAAGCATCGCTCAGCCAAGTGCTTCTTACTAAACCATTATAAAGCGAATATTCAGTATCATACAGCATAACATTCAGCACTAAGAAAATACATCAAATTCAATGTGCAAAAGTGCGAAGAAATAGCCCTTTTATAAATTCTTCACTCTGTCTTCCGAGAACGGGTTTAAGCTCTCTACAGTACCTCTCCGAGCCTTGCTGAGCCATGCAGTCAGAGCTGTTAAGCTCATTCCAGTATTCAAACACTTCCGTCACCTCGTATATCTTCTGACATACACATGTTGGAATTTGTCATCTCCGTCTTTTATCCACTCGCTCCCAGATAAGAGCAAAGTGGGGGACGACTTTTTTTTTTCTCAATTTTTACAGCTGGAGGGAGGTATGATTAAGTGGTAGGGAAATATTCCAGAGAAGCGCCTTGCTTTTAGAGTGCAACCCGCCTCAGTGTGTGTCCTCTGGCCTGCCTCTGCTGCCAGGACAGCTTCGGCTTCAGGCCCGCGGCAGATCAGCCAGACTCTACTCCATGTCTTGATTTATATAGCAAATTGAAAGATTTCAAGGAGGGAGTCCGTTTATGTTGGCAGGGCAAGACTTTTGGTTGGTTATGGCCTGCACAGCAAGCCGCTGGCTCATTTTTCTCTCTCCTTTAAACTTAGAAAGAGATGCCGCTACTAAAACAACCTTAATTAATGGTGATGTATTAAAAGAGATATTCAGGGTTCAGTACAGAGACTGCCAAACAACAAAAATATGCAATAAAAAATAACAATTTAATTTTATATAATAATAATAATAATAAAAAAAATAAAAAATAAATTAATAATAATAATAATAATAATAATAATAAACTAAGAATACACAGATTTTGGGACGTGAGCTAGAGACTAGTACCATTTACATGGTTTCCGCTATACATTCATTCTTCCATGGCCACTCCAAAATTCATCCTGCCATGGTCTCATTACAGCTTTTCATTCAAAACATTCAGTCGTTGTTGTTGTTTTTTTTAATAGCGGGTTATAATCGTACCAAAACGTATTAAAAGGTAAGTGAATTATAAGAGCGCAAACATTTCTGTAGTCGTAGTAGTGCTGTGCGTTACGTGTTTAACCCTTTAAGGTGACATGCTGATTGACTGACAGGGCTGTGCGATGCGGGAGGCTAGCAAACATGACGTAGCTTTCAGTTATGATGAACACAGTTTCCATAATTATAATTTATAGATAAAGTTCTATGGCTCTGCATACAATTACTTTATCTAGCTGGAGTTTATAGCCGTTTTGCCGTTCAGGATGCCTCAATGCAGTTCTGTAGGTCTATTGGAGACATTCATAAATATTCCTAGCAAATCTAATAAATGTTGGGGACATTCTTGTTGCATAAACGCACTTCAGCAGCGTTTATTTAAGAGCGCACAAAAATTTTTGTACTTGAGCATATTTGAAGGTGTGCAAGAAGTTAAGTGCATGAGGAAATCAGCGCTCAAGCAAAGAGATCCGCGTGTCCTTGTATTACATGAATGCAATCTTCACTTGTAATACTGCATCACAACATTTGTCATTGAAATAACGCCCTAGGTAGTTGGAAGATTTGTGTAAAGGGCCTGCCACCACGGCTGGAAAAAATCCTAGAGGAAACACTGATTTATATTATTGTATGCTTTCATTATTCTACTTATATGTTATATTTGACATGATGATTTTTTTTCATATTTGCAAACATTGTTTTTTTATCAAAAACATAATTGCTTAAATGAAACAAAGTTCAATTAACCATCAAAGTCTAAAACACCACTCCATTACTCTGTTAAAATTTTTTATTTACCACTTACATATATAAATTATGCTACTATACTGTACTGTATGTGTAATACGTATGTTTAGAACATGAAAAATCCAAGTATCCAAGTAACACTTTATAATAACCACACATTATGAATCATCTATTAAGCATTAGCAAATGGTGAATTCATTATTTGTTAAGCATTAACGCTACATTAATAGATGTTAGTAAACAGTTTATAACTGCAGATACAAATCTTCTACTCTTGACTTCTAATAACATTTAAAACGTGCTTAATAACTGTATTTTAATTATTCATTACTAAATTAAGTATCACATTATTTACAAATTATTTGTATTTAAGAGTAGTTTTTTTTTAAGATCCTTCAGATTGAGTAAATAAATGATTAATAAACTATTCTAATCAACATTTATTTATTTTATTATTCAGGCATATAATAACAGCTACTTTGTATGTTAAAAAGGCATTATTTTGTGACCTAATATAAAGTGAGGACTATTTCCTGTGCTTCATAAATATACTATGCTTCATAAATTGCTAATACATAAGTTGCCGGATAACAGGAGTGTCAAAATATAACATGAAATTGTATAAAACAACAGCAATATAATAATTTAACAATATCTTATTATGCAAAATTTCAATGTTATACAGCGATGTTTAAACTGCACAGTAATTTTATTTTAGATGAGGTTGCAAAGATTTATTTTTCATTTGATACAGTTTCATTTGTGTATCTTAAAATAATAAAGTTGTTTATTTTCATGTTTGCCTGTTTAGAATATAACTGAGCCTTTAATTGTCATTTGTAAGGGATTTATGAAGCATACATAGTCCTCACTTTAGGTCACAACACTGGATGTAGTTAAGTTATTAAAGCATTTATAAACATACCAATGAACTGTCAATATATGCCTGAATAATAAGATATATAAATGTTAATATGAATAGTTTATTAATCATTTACTTACACATTTTAAATAATCTTTAAAAACCAGCTACTTCTCTCAAATAACTGGTTTGTAAATTATGCAATACTTAATTTAGTAGAGAAAAAATAATATATAATCAAGTATGAAAATACAAATATTAAGCACATTGTATATGTGCTTATAAGCCAAGAATACAGCATGTGTATCTGCAGTTATAAACTGCTTACTAACATCTGTTAATGTAGAGTTAATGCTTAACAGATAATGAACTAACTGTTTAATAATTCTTAATAAATGATTCATAGTGTGTAGTTATTATAAAGTGTTACCCAGCTTGTATAAAAAATAAATGTAAGAGCTTTATAAAAATAAAAGTCTCACATTACTCTTTGTTAAATCTCCAAAAATGGTCCCCATTCAGTCCCATAGTAATTGTCTGGCCATTGCTTAAATTCAGCATGTATTGTGAAATGGCTAGAGTCACAGCTGAGTTTGTACCGTCGGCATATCTGAGCATAGTAGTGATTATTATCTGGGCAGAACTCTCTGTGCTGGAGGAGACTGGCGATAAATCAGAGTCGAGGCTGGCGCACGTTAAGGTTTCATTGCCAAATGCTTGCCACCGCCTTTAGGCTGAAGACCAATGCCTGACGCTGGGTTTATTTTTATTCGTTGTTTTCGCTCATGCTGTGCAGCATAAAAAAATCGTATTCTCCATCAGGATTTTAATACCCATGTCACTGCCAACCATGTTGGGAGACACAGCCAGAAAATAATCCATAGACTTAGACTGCATGTGCTAAAATGTGAGCTTACAACATTTGTCAAACGTCTCCCTCGTTGGACGTTAAGTCATTAGATACACAGATGAGCTAAGGCCTGGAGAAAAAGGAAGCGTTTTATGTAACAAAAGGAAAGTAATCTTGCTAATGACATTTGGGGGATTTTTGGCAGTGTCTCTTGACTTGATGGAATAAGTGGACATGTCAGAGTCCCTGTGACATGATATACGGATGAACCTTTAAGCCCTCCACTTTTCAGGGAGAAAGCCCATTAGCCAGACTTTACAGACGCTATCATAAATTATGACACAGGGGTTAGGCACTCTCAATTTATAAACAGGTAATGTACACTCACACAAATGAGCCTGTGAGACTGGTTCTCCTGCACACTCAAGGAAATATAAAAAAGATCCACGAGTCCGGGAACATAAACGGCCTTGGGTGAAGAAAGTCAAAGTATCTGCAGTCGCTCTGAGCTGACTGGCAAAATGAAAATGAAAAAACAACATTGAAAGCTCTGAATGGCACAGGCATGGGGATGTGTGTACTTTGGGTACAGCAAAAGGAAATGTTACGTATTGAAATCATATATACTGTTTATAACTTTATTTTTATATAAGCTTTATACACACACATGTATGCATTCATGCATATAAAATGTCTATAATGTCTTGGTAAAGGGAAAGTTCACACCTAAAAATGAAAGTTTGTTCATTCATTCTCCTTCAGGACATTCAATATGTCTGTGACATTCTCTTCAGGAGAATATTAAAGAAGAATTTTAGGTGAATTTTACGCAGTTTATAAAATGTAAGCCTATACTTTATTTTCCTTTGGCTTAGTCTTAGTCGCCACAGCGGAATGAACTGCCAATTATTTCAGCATATGTTTTACATAGCCACAACCCAGCACAGGAAAACACCTATACACACTCATTCACACATACACTTATACACTGGCCAATTTAGCTTATCCAATTTACTTATAGCCTATGTCTTTGGACTGTGGGCGGAAATCGGAGCACCCGGAGGAAACCCACGACAACAAAGCGGAGAACATGCAAACTCCACAAAGAAATGCCAACTGACACAGCCGGGGGTCAAACCAGCAAACTTGTTGATCTGAGGCACATACCTGCCAACATGCAAACAACTGGTTCGCATATACTCCCCATGTTCACATGGGTTTCCTCAGGGTGCGCTGGTTTCTCCCACGGTTCAAAGACATTCAGTACTTGAGTCTACTAACTAACTAAATTGGCCGTAGTGTATGTATGTAGACGAGTGTGTATGTGTTGCATTGTGATGTTATGCAGACAGGAGTAGTTCCAAATGCAGCTTTATTATGAGAATGGTCAGACAGACAGGAGTCGAAAACCAGCATTAACAGTATAGTAGACAACCCAGAAGCGTAATCCAAAAACAGGCAAAAGGTTCAGGGCAGGCAGCAAAGAATCAAAACACGATAAACAGTCCAAAGTCAAAAACACAGGAAACAGGAAACAAGGAAAATCACTTACGTAAGAACAACAACAGCTAAACAATACTCAGCAAAGTCTTTGTGTTTGTGTGATGTCTAAACAGTCTAACTAATCAGTCTTTGAGCAGCTTCAGCTGTGCAAGTGTAATCAAAGGAGACTTGGAGCAGGTGTGTGTGTGTGTGTGTGTGTTGCATGACTGGATCTTGTAGTCCATATACCGGCAGATTTGTAATTCTTCAGTGTTTTCAACTGTATGTTTACCAGTGATCTGCAGCTGCTAGATAGCTGGTGATCATAACAGTATGGATGTTTTCCAGTACTAGGTTGCAACTGGAAGGGCATCCACTGTGTAAAACGTATGCTAGATAAGTTGGCGGTTCATTCCGTGGTGGCAACCCCTGATGTATTAAGGAATAAAGCCGAAGGAAATATGAAGTCATCTGATTGCATACCTCAAGTTACTTGTAATGCATTAACCTTAACACTATATGCGTTCACAAACTTACATGTAAGCTAATGATGCTTGTTTAAAACATAGATTATGCATGAGTTGAATTTTTCATTAAAATGTTATTTACTCATGCTTATCTTTCGCAATTTTCTGATGTTCATCATTGTAAGTGCATCTCCAAGGAAAGCAATTTTGAGGGGACCGCTAATCAGAAAACACACACCAGCAAATCAATAGCGTTTAGAGATTTGCTTTTCAACAAAAGAAAACAAATGTATTTTTCCTCAACTGATTTGTGTCAAAACTTGTTCTAGATAACCACCTGTTGTTACAGCATTTGAACAAGCAAAACAATTTTTCTAAATGTACTAATGAGCCAATTAGACTGTGTGAGATATAATTCGCATTTTTATTGAACTCATCCAGTTTTTGTTAAGTAAAAGATGACGGATTTAAGTAAAAGAGGAAAGAACTGTGATATTCATGTAGTGACTGCATAGAGACGGAGTCTGTTGGCAGGCCACGATCTTCTCTGAAATCTCCCCTAGCATAGAGTCATTACAAATTCACAAGCAATCTGCAAACACTGTGATTACCAGGCCACTGTCAAAACTATGCAGTATTAGAACATAACGTGAACAAATGGGAAGTATTTTCAGGCTAAACTAAAGCTCTCAAGTAAAAGAAATGGAACAAAAATCCTGAAAGATTTGCCAGCGCTTTCATCAGTAAAAAAAGGATGCCTCCTATTTAGCATTTTGCTAAGAGGTTTAATCAGCTCAAGAAAGGTAAATAGCCATTAGCTTAAGCCCAACCATGACATCTGCAGGAATTAAGGCTAAGAGAAATAAATGCAGCATATTACAAGGTGTTGTTAGAATGTTTTAGCAAAGACACAAAAAGTACACATACATTGAGTGGTTTCAATACACAGTCCAAATGATATCTTAAAAGCAGAGTTCATTAGCCATGACGGACCAATGAAAGAGAATAAAATTAGTATAGTTCTACATCCAAAAATTCCTCTATGGCCTGTGCATTCAACTTCTCTAATTTCTTTCACAAACAAAGCACAATATCTACGCTTGTCTTTTGTAATGCATTTAGATTTCATTGCCTGGAATAATAACAACACATGTAGGGACTTTTGATTAGGACATTGGAGCCGGTTACTCCAGGTCACGGTATACTTTGGACGCCGGCTGTCAAGAGAACACAAGCTGCATGTATACAAGAAAGAGGGCATTCATTAAAACAAGAGGTTGTTATGAAGGTATCCGTTTGACTGGATGCAAGCCAAATGCTGCCTTGGTGTATTTCGGCCGTCACAAGAGCGCACGCTGACCTGGAGACATTTCACCTTGGTCAGCGTAGAATTTAACCAGCATGAGGCTGAAGCATTTAGCAACTAAAGAGTAACACTATGTCAACTAACATATGTATGGTCAGTTTGCTGTTGTCCTGCTTGAAGTATCTACATTGTTTTGCTATAGTTATACCGTCGAAAAGTTGGCATAAGTGGTTCAATGAAGAACCTCTAGTATCTATGGCACCATACCATTCCATAAAAGGTTCTTTCAAGAGTTCACACTTAGATATTGCTTGATAATAATAGCAGGTTTGTCATGCTGTCCCGGGAGAGAACCCTGAGCTGAGAGATAATTTAACCTAGGGCTCCTGCCTGGTTATTGAGCATGTAAGGGGGAACGAGATGCAGTTGAACCAAAATGTAAACCTTTACCAACCCTTGCAGCAGCATTGCTCATGTAGCGGAAGGGGCGGAGCTTTCAGGCATTGACATTGGATTACTTTATTTATTTTGGATTGTGAAAGCAAAATTCTCCTACGAGAGGGATTACAGCGCCTCCTGATGGTGAATGCAGTTATACTCATGGCAGGTATTATTTGGTAGTTTGGCCATTTATTTCACTAATTTGGCAACAGTCAAACATCATCTGGGAAACGGTTTGAATTTTCGCGTAGTAAAAAACCCATTAGTGTTCCATTTAAATCAGGGTATCTTCTGTCCATTCCATTTCCATTTTCAAAAAAGGAAAACTAAGAAAAGGAAAACTGAGAAAACAGCCGTTATTTGGTTTTTCTTTTGCTTACAAAAATTGGAAAAAATTTGATTTTGGCTCTTTTTTCGTTTTTTGGGTTTAGGGTAGGAAAATGGATAAACGACTTTAAAATTCATTATATACATGAAAGCGGTGCTGAAACGCCCTTTTTCTACTGATTGGTCAACCAAATCTGAGCTCGTGATGTCACCCTCAAAATAATAGTTCTTTACATATATAAAATTTAAATTTAAATTAATTTTCCTAAATAAATAGGAGGAAATAAAATCAAATCAAATGGTACCCTTTGTTATAGCCTATTATTATTATTATTATTATTATTTTTATTATTTAGGCCTACAGTAGCTCTGAAGCAATCATGCAAACCAGGTGCTGCTCGGAAATGGCTGTCTTTGCTCAGCATCAGGTGCACAGCAGCAAGACGTTTGGCAGCAAACTGTGACCTTATTTTAAAGACAAATGTATAACAGTACTGCTAATTTAAGTTTTTATTAAATTTATGCATATGAATGTAAGCCTGCTAACTGATCAAATGATAGAATATGTAAACTTGGTTTATATATAAAATTAAATAATAATAATTAAAAGCCTGGGTGCTGGTCTGCAGAGGACTATTATTTTGAGGGCGACATCACGAGCTCAGATACAGAGGAATCAGAGGAAAAAGGGCGTTTCAGCACCACCTACATGTGTATTCCCAGTGAATTTTAAAGCCGTTTCTCCATTTTCCTACCCTAAACCAAAAAATAAAAAATAAAAAAAATCCAGCCAAAATCTCTTTTTTTTTTTCATTTTTTGTGAGCAAAAGAAAAACTGAAAAATGGCCGTTTTCTTACTTTTCCTTTTTTTTTGTTTGAAAACGGATATGGAATGGACGGGAGATACCCTGATTCATTTGGGACGACACTACATTCATATACTATTCCATTTGGGATGCAGCTTTATTAAGAGCTTGATTAGCTAGTCCAGGTGTGTCTGATTGGGGTTGAAACTAAACTTTGCAGGACACCAGCCCTCCAGGACCGAGTTTGGGCACCCCTGATGTAAACAAACAAACAAACAAACAAAACTTTTGGAACCTTTATTCTAGGTATCTTTATGATTTAGTTTGACACAAAATGATCAAACATTCTTCAAAAAAACATTCTGTGGTGTTCTGTAAAAGAAAACGAATGCAGGTTTGAATCAATATGGGGTAAACAAATGACAGATTATTAATTTATGGGTAAACTGTCCCTTTAAATTGCTGCAATGTCTGTTTCTTTTAATTCATTCTGTGAATACTGCTAAACCCAATTTAGATGATATAAGATTCTCTTTTACGGATTTTCCAACGTTCTGTCCACTGAGGTGAAAAATGAGTTACATAAGTATAATTTAGTTTTCTTGCATTTATTAAACAGACACTGAGCGATTTGACTGAGTGAATTACAGTACTCCACCAAAAGGCAATTATGGCCATTAAAAAATTAAGACTCCTCGATTTTATGACTTCCAGTTGGTTTGTAAAGATTCCGTTCCTTCCTACAGGCTCCCAAGTGAGAGCAAAAAAAGGGTAGTGGTTGCTATAAATGAGACAACATTATCATACAGTAAACGTAACGAGGGAGACAAATCACATTAGCGTTTAAAGAATCCAAAGGGGTCGAAATCTCCAATCAACCGTCGGTACGCCCGTGATGGCCCAAGGCCCAAAGCTAATGCTTCACACATTTATGAGAACACAGCCTCCTCCAACTCTTCAGCATGGCTATGGGAGTTTCAGGAGTGTTTAACAGCCAGGATAAGTAATGGTCACCGCTCTCTGTTCCTTAATGTTGATATATCTCCGCAACAGGACAGGTGCTGCAGCTTTTGGTTCCTCAGATCTCGGCAATTAATCTAACGTGTCATGTGATGAACTCGGATGAGACTCCGACCCGAAAGACATGAATAATACAGCACATTAAATCTCACTTTAACGACTCCAAACCTTGAGGAAAACTGCAAAAGGCCATAAATTGAGATGCTAATAACAAGCATCCAAGTAAAACTTCTACGTCTAATGTTGAACTTGCGAGGTAAGATATTGACCATATGTGATTCATTTGCACCGGTGTGTTTCAATTAATCATAGCCGGGGTGGCAGACGCCGGCATTCGGCCTTGTGCCACCTGAGGAAGAATTATCTCCTCTAGCATGACCCAATGGTAAATAATTAGAGCAGAAACCGATCCCCCTCATTAATATAGCTTACATTAGCATCATTCATTGGCCTAGTTACTCCGGCAGACAGAGGTGCGCGAAGAAGAAGAGCAATGTGTCGATTGAAAAGACTCACATCTGCCAAAGCAAACCGAGTTTCCACCATCATTGCTGTAGATTTTGTGGCTAAGCTACATTTGGCAGAGTGGATGTCTGACAGAGGCGGAACTGATTTCGTTTTTCTCAATGGCTGCGGCAGCATGGAAGGGGAACAAAGGATCCTGAGGACTAAAATCGGCAAATGGACCTGCAGAATGAGAGGTCTTTTCTGCCTCATTGATGCCATATGGAATAATGAAAAAGTTACACAAAACCTAACAGGTTTCTGTGGCTCTTTGACACCGATGATTAAGCGAAACTACCCCACTCATTGCACACTGACTCATCAGAGCCAAGTATGGATAATGATGACAGATGATCCCAATTATGAGGGTGGTAAATATTAGGGTACATCACAACTGGTCCAAAAAAATAAAACAGCTCTTCGTAGTCCCTTTATTAAACACCTCAAGGACACTTATTAGGTCTTGCTCGGGTGTCCCTTTTGGGGAGAAAGTGAGCAGAGGGTGTGTTAAAATATTTGCAAGGAGGCATGGTTTCACAGTGTAGCCATTAGCAGCCTCTTCTTGTCTGTGCGGTAATGTTGGATGAGAACAGCAGGGCTCCAAGGCATGAGTCTGAAGAGATGGAGAGTACGCAGCCCCCCTCTTCCATCAACAGCCCGAGCCCCTTCTCAACCAGGGCCGTCTCAGATTCACTGGAGTGTAGCAAGTACTGGCACTGGCCATCTGGGTCAGCCCTCCAGAATGAACTCCATGATAATGCCAGTCTTCAGCATGACAAATGGTCGACTCGGACTGTGAGTCGCACATTTCAACTCTCACTTTCTCAAGTAAGGCGTCAGTGAGCCCGGTGGCTGTTCTTTCTCCTCTAATAAGCTATTTGCTTTCTGATGTGCTCACTCAAAGATGAAACTGTGCTACATTATATAAAATTTGCTTAAATATGGACGTATTGAAGAAATTAACAGCAAGGATGTGATGAATTAATCAAAAGTATCAGTAAAGACTCTTTTGTGTTACAAAAGAGATCTGTTTCAAATGAATGCTGTTCTTTTCATAGTTCTGTTCATTAAAGGATTTCTTCATTCTCATTCTTAAATCATATAAAAATATTGATGGAATCAAATAAGCAGACATAAACCTCAAACACCAACTGCAGCTGGTTTGAATATGTTTAATTTTGTGCTTTCACCATAGACTGTAAAAGATATGGACGTAGTATTTGTGATGTCACCCATAGGTTTCTGAAGAGCGCAAATGAAGTTGTAAGTGGGTGTGGCTATAATGTGGTTCGCGAATCATCGCTCCAACCGGGTGTAACCAAATAAGGGCAAAGTGGCGGAGCGTGAGCTTAGCTACAGACACCTGCTAGCATTTTGCTTAGACAGGCTTTTCTTTGGGAGAAACGCTTAATACTTCATTATCTGCGTCTCGTTTGTGTTCTGTCCACATGTGTTTGGTTGTACATTATATCAATAAAGAGTTTAGACTTTTGAAAACACTGTTGTAAAACATTTAGCCACAAAACATTGCTCTGATGACGTTTTTCTACAGGAGGAAGACGTGAATTACTTCCAAATACTTCAAATATAGTCTGTGTAAGTAAATGTAAGGCTGTTTATATAATCCAGGCATTAACACTGTACGACAAGGTTTCAGATGACTGTTCTATAGCCTACAGCTAATCTATCTGTCAGATTCTGGAGTGAATTACAGTTCTAAAGAAAAAAAAAGATAATTGATCTTAAATAAAACAAATACATTTATAGATATGGTATATAAGTAAATGATTTCATATATAAATGGAGGCCACGTGAATGGTTTGTGAGCACAAGTAAGTATACACAGCATGCCATGTTATCTGATAATTGTAGAAAATAACTCCAAAAAGCAACTGACTGTGTAAAGCCACATAAAACAAAACAAAAAATACAATGTATATGCCAAGTTCAGCGGCTAATCAGCCAAAAACAGCTGAGGTGAAGTGACAGCAACCAGCGAGACCTAGCTGTCACTCAAGTGGCTATGTCCTTAATTATGCAGACTTAATATAACTTAATATAAAGAAAAAGGATGAGTTATAAAAGTCCCCCCCCCCCCCCATAGTTGTCATGAAGGGTAATATTAGCTATATGAACCAACATCTTTTTTTTAACACAAATATTATCTTACTGACTGACATTTCTGTTGGTTTAAATGGTTGAAGTTCTTGGTTTCTGTTATGGTTTATTACTAAAATATTGGCTGAAATCAGTTCCTGTTGATAAAAAGTAATGATTTGTTATTATCCTTAAAACTATTGGTTAAAAGGCAAGCCAATGATCAGGGCTGATGTGTAATTAGTGTAACTGGTGTGAAGCGGATACTGGACAAGGGAAGTGTGGATCCAAATGCAGATTTATTGAACAGAGAAGTTAAATACACCTCTGTCATGAAAATACAAGAGATGATTTAAAGATCGCAGATAAACCACATGTTTTGCAACAGTGTGTTTCTTTTCTTCATGTTTCATCAGTAAAAATCTTTACATGTTATTTAACTGCAGCTACAGTACAGCTGGTTTGTCCTCATTTTTCTTCTTCCATTTTGGGTTTTTAAAAAACAAACAAAAAGTCTCCTTTAAGTGATTATATAATCCAGGTTGAAGCACATCTTTGGATTAAGTGAATTGTTTAGTAATAGACTGAGAATTTCATGATAAATGCATAAACTCCCATTATTATTTTGGGATTCTATTTATTATTTTATTTAAAATGTATTATTTTACATATACCTCCTAACAAAAGGAGTGAAAAATTAAAGAAAATATTGTCAGCGCAGCATACATAACAAAACAGAGGGGGTTGACCACCCTAAATGATTCTTGATGGCTGAAGGATGATTTTGTTAATCTACACTGATCTGTAATTTAAATAGAAAAGTAATAAATAGTAGTCAACATAAATGTACTTAATCACACATCTATTCCCATAATGATCAGCAAATATTCAGTCAGTGGTATAAATCTGGCAGATCTAGCCTGCAAATAGAAGCCATATGTTTTCACAAAACACTTCCCTCTCAAATATGTTTGCATCTACATAAATCAAGTAAAGTAAATTAGACTCATAGGATTTCTTTTAAAAGAATACAATAAAATTTTTACTGATCTATGAAGTAAAACAGTGTGATCTTTCTTTATTTTTTTAAAGGTCATCTTTGAGAATCACACGTAGTCCATATAGTTTATACACATGTCTGTGTTCCCAAGTTCGCAAATATTCATGTGATAAAATTTGCAGATGATACCACAATGCTCATCAAGGACAATGAGAAGAGAGCCTATAGAAAGGAGTTGGAGTAGTTGGCGGAATAGAGTAAGAAGAACAACCTGATTCTGAATGTGGATAAAACTAAAGAAATCATCGTGGATTTCAGAAAAAAAAAAACGGTCCAGCCACACCCTTATCCTTATCAACAAAACGGCGGTGGATGTGGTCAGCAGCACAAAGTTCCTGGGGATGATTTTTAGGGACAATTTTACTTGGTCTTTCTTAACCAGTGTCACTGGTTAATAGAGCACAGCAACATTTATACTTCCTGCAACGGATGAAGAGAGTCCACTTGCCCCTGCCCGTTCTCACTACATTTTATAGGAATGCCACAGAGAACATCCTAACCAGTTGTATCTCTTTGTAGTGTGGAGGCATAGACTGTAAAATATATGGTCATAGTATCCGTGACGTCACCCATAGGTTTCTGAACACTGCAAAAGAAGCTACAAGGAGGCGCGGCCAACCGTTGACATTTTGTTCACGCATCATCGCACCCATGGCGGGATACCAAACAAGGGCAAAGAGGCGGAGCTACAGCCACCTGCTGGCATTTTGCTTGGACCTGGCTTAGACAGACTTTACTTTGGGAGAACGCTTAATACTTTATTACCTGCGACTCGTTTGTGTTCTGAACACATGTGCTTGGTTGTACACTATATCAATAAAGTGTTTAGACTTTTAAAAACACTGTTGTAACACATTGAGCCACTAAGCATTGTTCTTATGATGTTTTTCAACGGGAGGAAAATGCGAAATACTTCCAAACACTTTAGATAAAGTCTGTGTTAGTAAAGGCAAGACTATTGATGAAATCCAGTATAACACTGTACGACAACACTTCATATGACTGTTCTAGAGCCTGCAGCTAATCAATCTGTTAGATTCTGGAGTGCTTTACGGGTCTAAAAAATATATTAATGATAAATGATCTTAAATAAAACAAATACATTTATAAAGATATAGTATATAAGTATATAACTTTACTCACATGGGAAATGGAGGCCACGTGAATGGTTTGTGAGCACAATTAAGTGCACACAGCATCCCATATCATCTGATAATTGTAAGAAATAAGTCCAAAAGGCAACTGACTGTGTAAAGCCACATAAAACAACAAAAAAAATACGATGTATATGCCGAGATCAGTGGCTAATCTGCCGGAGTCAGCTGAGGTGAAGGGACGGCGACCAGTGAGACCTAGCTGTCACTCAAGTGGCCATGCCCTTAAATATGCAAACTTAATATAACCTAATATAAAGGAAACGGATGAGTTATAAAAAAATTCACCCCCCTCACAGTAGTCATGAAGGGTAATATTAGCTTTATGAACCAAAATTGTTCTTTGTACCAGGCTGTAAACACCTTTTTTTGTGTTTTCAAGTTGGCCATTTTAACAGTGGGCTCAATTGAAATTTGCTCCATATGGAGCCAGGACTAGCGGAATTTAGATGAATCGCAGTTTCAGTTACTTCCGTATTGGCTTCCCGAGGGAGAGCGGGAGGTTGCCGCTTGTGTGGAGGCTATAGTGACTCTGACTGGGAGAAGGTGAGGAGAGTGGTGAGGTCAGCGGAGTGGATTACCGGGACTACCCTCCCCTCTATTCAGGATATTGCACCAAAGCGATGCTTGTCCCGGGTCAGGAATATTGTAAAAGATGCCACTCACCCCCACCAGAGACTGTTCCTCCTATTAGATTCTGTAAAGAGGTTTCATAGCATTAAATGCTAAGCCGAAAAGAAAATGAATGAATGAATGTTTAGGGTTATTTCTATTGGAACTGTACGAATGCTATGAATTTTCGCTCTGTGTATACGTAACATGTGAATGACAATAAAGTACTTACTACTACTAATGTACGTCAGAGTATGCACTTTATTCTTTCAAAACATTGAAAACTTTAAAAATTTTCCTGCTTAATTTGTTAAGTTTGATTAACAAATGAGATTAAACTGAATTAAATTTATAGGTTAACTGAAGCATGCATATGCTACTAACTAATGAAAAAGCTTACCCCCCTGATAGTCAATATATCATTCAGATAATGGGTTACTTTTGGTTCTTTTTGGCTTAGTCCCTTTATTAATTTGGGGTCGCCACTGCGGAATGAACCGCCAACTTATCCAGCATATGTTTTACACAGCGGATGACCTTCCAGCTGCAACCCATTACTAGGAAACATCCAAACAAACCCATTCACACACATACACTACAGCCAATTTAGCTTTCCCAGTTCACCTATAGCGCATGTGTTTAGACTTGTGGGGGAAACTGGAGCACCTGGAGGAAACCCACGCCAACATGCAAAATCCACACAGGAATGCCAACTGACTCAGTCGGGGCTCGAACCAGTGACCTTCTTGCTGTGAGGTGATTGTGCTACCCACTGTGCCACCCTGGCACTAGTGATGACCTACTTTTGGATGGTTTCTGAAATTCTAAATTGTGGAACTAATAATCTTTCATTTAAAAGTAGGTATTGAAGTACTAACCAAGTCAATTTTTAAGTAAATGTTTGGAAACATTTATCAAATGTCTTTTACATACAGTTTAGGTTTATTGTCACAAATTAACAAAATTGATTCCTGTTTTAGTATTTGAGGGTTAAGTCATAGCACAGTATGAAAATTATTGGTAATGTACACAAAACCACATACATCAAAGGCATAATTGAGCCATCAGATCTAAATACTTCATAAGTACTTCTAAATAATTCATTTTATTAGCATTCTTAAATTTTTGGACTCCACTGCATATATTTTAAATGCAAGCAAACCGAGTCGAAACTGGGGAAACAAGCTAAAAACAGTGTGGCCCCTGACCTCCCACTGCTGCCTATGACAAGTCCTCCTTTGACTAGCCCTATCTGCTTGCCATTCAGAGCTACTGCAGCCGGAGATGCATAAAGAGGGGCAGCTATCTGGTACAACACACCGCAGAGTTTGCTTTTTCTGTTGTCCTGCTAATTTGCTTCAAGCTGGGAGAAGTGCTGATTAAATAAGTCGGCCGGTGATTGAGCGTGCGTTTAGCCACACCGCTTCCCAGCTCCTCTGCTTTGACAAACATGTTTGTTTTTCTCCCTAACTCGGGTAACTCGATGTTCTGGGTGTTCTTTTTGTTTCTCAACAGACAAAGAAAGAGGCTTTGTGTTTGACTAGCTGTCTGCCATTGACCTCCAATGGATAACTGCATGGCAGAGTGAGCTTTATGTATTCAAACAGTCAGCTTAAACCACAATATTTTACAGCATTTACTACCAAAAACAATTCATTGCTAACTTATGTTCCAATTACAGTGTCCATTGTGTTGTTCCCCAAGAGTTAGGTCAAATAAAGTTAGCATATTCATCCCTATTTAAGCACAAGCCTGTAGCTTATATTCAATGTTACCTGCCTCTAGGAGGATTTCTTTGTATAAGCAGAAAATAATGAGACGCCAATGCCAGAACTCTGCACAAAATGTAGCGAATATGTTATTTTTATATTTATTTTTTTGTTTGTTTCCCTCTCTCCAGTAGGGCAGACGTCTGTTTCAAGCTTTCATCAGCATAATCCTGTCTGATATAAGCACTACCCACACTAGCCTTGCCAAGCCAATAGCAAAATCATAATACATTCAATTGTGGATGGATACAGTGACACCTAATTTAATTAATGTCCAGTGAACTTAATGAATATAAATTTAGCATTTCAGAAACTGAGTTCCTGTCAGGAACACCAACAGCTGTTGTGAATACGAGATCAGTATGTAAAGAAGCCGATCGCAGCTTTAGATGTGGGCAGATAATGAAGCAACATCGCACAAATAATGTGGTGCGTGAGGGTTTGCGCGCATCCTTTGATATCCAATTTGCGTTCAAAAGGCTGATGTCTTTGATTGTCATGATTGGTTGGAAGTCCCAGAGTCTCCGTTGTCATCTGTGACTAATGAATTTAAATGGATAAGAAATTGATCAGGCTTGCCGTAACCAGGCTGTTGCGATTCTTATCCATAAGCTATCAATTATGCTATCCTCTTGTCATTTTACAGGTTTCCTCATATCCCCGGCCATTGATTGGATGAACATAACTGTAACTAAATAGCAGAGATGCCCGGCAATGCTGGAACTGGATTTGACTGATGTTTCATGTGAGGCAGAAAACATCAAAAGATTAAAGGGCTGATGTTGAGATTCAAGAGAGCAGATTCATGTCTGACTGCTTTGTGTCGGTAAAAACAAATCGGTATTGGTTTGATGGTTCATTAAAGGGGCGTGCGTATCCTTTCACTTTCGCTCTGAGGGAAGAGGCGGTTCAAGTTTGAGCTACAGGAGGAAATGAGTTACTGATCTTTCATCGCTCACTAGATTGTGATTGCTCTCGCCTCCCGTGACCCAACTAAAGAAAAACTTTGGGATTGTAGTCAGAAACAAATTAACTTTCTTGTAAAATATCTTTAAATTCCTTTTTTCTTATTGCAGCATTTGAATAAATCATGATAGCCGATGAAGCTGAACCCTTATTATGTGAGCGTTTCATCTCAGCATGTGGCATTTGCTTTTTCCAACTCTCATACACTTGAAGAGTACTTGATAACACTTCTCACATCCATCTCACTATAATACAGCATTAATCCACCACTGAATACACAAAAGGCTCTTAATTGAGTTTGTAACCAACAAATTATCAGTTGTAAACAAAATAAATCCGACTAGATAATCAGCTGTATTGCTGTAACATTTCACTAATATCAATGTACTAATCTGGGCAAAGCATATACACTCATCGGCCAAATCATTAGGTACACCAGTCCAACTGCTCGTTAATGCAAATTTCTAATCAGTCAATCACATGGCAGCAACTCTATGCATTTAGGCATGTAGACATGGTCAAGACATTCTGCTGCAGTTTAAGCTGAGCATCAGAATGGGCAGGAAAGGTGATTTAAGTGACTTTGAATGTGGCATGGTTGTTGGTGTCAAACAGGCTGGTCTAAGTATTTCAGAAACTGCAGATCTACTGGGATTTTCACGCACAACCATCTCTAGGGTTTACAGAGAATGGTCTGAAAAAGAGAAAATATCCAGTGAGCGGCAGTTCTGTGGGTGCAAATGCCTTCTTGATGCCAGAGGTCAGAGGAGAATGGCCAGACTAGTTCATGCTGATAGAAAGGCAACAGTAAATCAAATAACCACTCGTTACAACTGAGGTTTGCAGAGGAGCATCTCTGAACGCACAACACATCCAACCTTGAGGCCGAGCAGCTACAGCAGCAGAAGACCACACTGGGTGCCAATCCTGTCAGCTAAGAACAGGAAACTGAGGCTTCAATTTGCACAGGCTCACCAAAATTGGACAATAGAAGATTGGAAAAACATTGCCTGGTCAGATGAGTCTCAATTGCTGCTGTGACATTCGGATTGAATTTGGTGTAAACAACATGAAAGCATGGATCCATCCTGCCTTGTATCAATGGTTTAGGCTGGTGGTGGTGGTGTAATGGTGTGGGGAATATTTTCTTGGCACACTTTGGACCCATTAGTGCCAATTGAGCATGGTGTCACTGCCACAGCCAACCTGAGTATTGTTGCTGACCATGACCATCCCTTTATGACCATCTGACGGCTACTTCCAGCAGAATAATGTGCCATGTCATAAGGTGCAAATAATCTCAGACTGTTTTTTGTTAACATGACAATGAGTTCACTGTACTCAAATGGCCTCCACAATCACCAGACCTCAATAAAATAGAGCACCTTTGGGATGTGGTGGAATGGGAGATTCACATCATGGATGTGCAGCCGACAAATCTGCAGCAACTGCATGATGCTATCATGTCAATATGGACCAAAATCTCTGAGGAATATTTCCAGTACCTTGTTGAATCTATGCCACGAATGATTAAGGCAGTTCTGAAGGCAAAAGGGGGTCCAACCCGCTTCTAGTAAGGTGTGCCTAATAAAGTGGCCAGTGAGTGTATCTCTGTCCCCAAGCAATGCACAGACTGCCTTAAAAAGCTCTATTGGATGCGAAAGCAAAATACAAACAATGGTAATATACACTGACGTCATAGGAAGTGAAAAAATAGGTCTGGGCAAGAATATATTTACTACATTATTACCTTTAATCCACAGCCTTGGCAAATAGCCTGGACAGTCTGGAGCACTAGCATTCTGTCTCAAGTCAGCTGCATCTTGAATGGCCTGAGGATGAAAAATAAAAAGAGCATTTTGTCCCTTTAAAATTTACAGCCATGCAGTTAGACCAATATTCTATAATAAAACTCCTTAAATTATGTTCTGTTAAAGCAATATGGTGAATAAGAACCAGCGGATTACATCATAGGTAGTTTAACACTATTTGGCCATTCAAAACATAAGCAATAATAGCATTAATACATGAAAATAAAATATGCATTTATATCTAATTTCCTGCATTTCATAATAAAAGTTTATTTGAGTTCAATTTCATCATGTTTACCATTATTTTTTGTCTGTGAATTTATGTGCAAAAGTTTATAGACGATTGGAGGACACAATGATATGCACAAGGATCAAACTGAGCAACCAAAATGGCATCTGATATTTGTAGCCTTACTAAAATGTAGCCATCAGACTCCGAAGCACTTTTCCTCTTCCAGCATGTTCAGTATTCCCTTGGCTCCAGCTCCATTCCAGGTTTTCTACTTCTCAGCCAGTTCTTCCCACTGAGGAGAACATCACAAGAACCCTAATGAGAAAACATAAGCATTTTACAAGGTAAATTCATATTAGTTATTCAATTGTGATGGGTAACAAAGTAAAATTTTAGAAAAATTATAACAATGAAACCCTAATCCTAAGACTTAAACTTCAGTGCAATAACCAATTGTGTCACACACATCCGGAAAAATAAAGTCAAAACATTTTACCCCCCAGCAGCATTTAAGGTTTTAAACACAAATTAATAAACAACTTTTGCTCAAAGTATAGTTCAGAAAGTCATTATCAAGCTGGCATATGATCAGTTAGGTTTCTATTTAGTTAATTATTTAATGTTATATTATTGTGCATATGGTTGGTTCTGTGGGAGTATGGCCAGGACTTTGATATTGTGGCTTCAGTTCATGATCATTAGCCTGCTCCAAATTTAATTGATGTCATCAGTGCAAGATGGCAGTGACAAAAAAATAAATAATAATAATAAATAAATAAATAAATAAATAAATAAAAATAAATTAATCCAAATAATCAAGGGCCTGTATATTAAAGCAAAGACAGCCAGAAAAAAAAAAATATTATATAAAAACATATTTAACAAAATCCTCACTCAGAAGTTTATAAAAATGAATAGATAATTAGTTACTGAAAGATAATAAAATAAAATAAAATAATTATCACATTTGTGATTGCTGGCTCAACTCAAAAACAATGTGAGAATTTTTAAATTTATATAAATAAAAAAAACAACTACGTGATGTTTTTGTCATAACTTTTAGCCATTTTTTTTTCTAAGTTTGATATGGTTAAGTATATTTAAATGCTCAATTGCAATACAGAACGAACCCGAAATGCGTCGGAAGCCCGACAAAAAATAAAAGGGCAAGAGAGAGAGAGGGGGAGAGAGAAGTGTGTGAGAGAGAGAGGGAGAGAGAGAGAGAGATTATTCATTACTGCAATTCCTCCCATAGGTTCCAAAGGAAAACGGAGCTCACTACATTTTGGCATAAACAATCAGATGTACCAATTATGGCAGAGGAATAGGACCTACTTTGGTTGTGAGACAGCAGTGTGAGGAGTGTGTGTGTGTTTGAAAGAGAGAGGGAGCGGGGAAACCAGCGCGCTCCGGGCATTTGGCGAAGGAAGCGCGGAAGTCGGGAGCGCATCAGCGGGGCTGAAGCTGCGGTTCTCGGACGCATAATGTTGCGTAGACACTTCAAATCCTATCCGGGATCAACCGCTCGACAAAATGTCGCTTTTTAGACCACCCGGACTAAAGGATCGCCGGACTGACTCTGTTAAGGGTCTGGAATTATTTTTTAGTTTAACTGGGGGATGCTTATTTTGAGAACTCGTACTGGAGACTAGAAGACTTTAAAATGCTGCCCGGATGGGTCGAAGCCTCTTCGGAAAAGGTGAGGACTAAAATGAGACATAAAAACAATAACACGTTTATAGAGAAAAGACGCGTCGAAATAATTAGTTCCCTAATTCATTTCCATGTTCAATTAATTGCGCTCTTGCGTGGAACTTCTCAAAGGAGCTTTTCTGCTATTACCAATGTTTTAAAATGACATTAAAAGTAGTCTTTTAAATAAATAAATAACGTGAACACTGGAACTGATGGTTTCCAGGAACTCACTGATATTTTAGGCATGGCAGGATTGTATTTTGTGCTTGTTTACCAGTTCATGACTGTTTCTCCTTTAATGCAAATATACCACCCTACATTGATAACTAAAACCTGCGCCAGAGTGTCAATATAATACAATGTCTGCTATGAATGTCAAAGGTGTAAAAAGGGAAGCACTAATTTAAGATAACACAACATTTAAGATAGACCATAAATGGCTGGTGCTCAGCCTCGGTGTTACCCTACACAAACACAAACAACCATCACAGTACACATATCACTATCTATAATATAAACTTGCTCGCTGTAAAATAACATGTTAAAATTAATATTTTTATACCTATATGTTAATGTTATGTAAATTTAAATAATACAAAAATGTATTTATAGATTGGCAATTGTTCCGCCACATAATACAAAATATGTAATAGGAAGTGAAAGAGATTAAAAAGAACATTTCAGAAGTGTGTTTATTGCACTGAGATGTCAAGCATTTCCATGAGGGATTTTCCATGTGTGCACAACCACACCATACACAAATCAGCCACACTTTCTGCACTTGAGCCTTTTTCTTAGAGCAGTTCAATTCAATTCCGTTCAGTTCATCATCCTACATAGATAGTTTAACTTCTGGATGAATATATTGAGCTAGTGAGTAGGTTGGAGTGAACAAATAGCCTTTAGTAAAAGATTGAATCTTACCTGGCTGAATTAAAATATATAATAGTATAAGAAAAAACAAGTGAGATCATTTTTTTCCTCTGCTGAAATTTTGCAACAATAGATTATGACAACTATTTTCTCACAAAAGAGAGGGCAGAGTGTCAATGAATCAATGAATGTGGAAATGTAAATAGGACAGAGTAGTGTTATAGAATGTAGTGCCATGTACATAAAAAGCATGCCTCCATGGGTCCAATGTAAAAATATTGAACAACAAAGACTAGACTATTCTTCCAGACAGCTTATAGCTTAGTACATATGAGGCCTCAATTAATATTTAATTATATAATTCTGGCTATCAGGCTAACATTCATAACATGATTACATAATTTGCAACTACTATTCTCTACCATTTAAACTTGCTGCTAAAATGGCAGATGCATATCATAAGAGAATTCAGAAGTCAGTGGTTTATTGACTATTTCATATGTGATATCATGGGCAGGGCTGTTTCTCTTTCCCGTGCACTCCCCACCAATTTAATAGAGCAGTTCTCACTGTCCTCAGGTTCAGAATCATTATTACTGAGAGCAGAACTCTGTGCCAGAGCATTGGAGAACAGACCTGTCCATCATCATGGCATTTGACAGATTAAACACCTCAGTGCCCTTTACAAGTCTGAGAGCGTTGAGATGCTGATGTCGCCAGTCACCACTCTCTCCTCACCGAGAGCAAGTGTGAAGCACTGTCCTGCTTTATTGCTGGTTGCTCCTTTTATATTTCTTTCTCATATTTCTTGTCCATATCTTAAAATAGACTATGATAATTAAATCAAAATACTATTTATGTCTAAAGTTCGAAAAGTTTGAAAAGTTTTTATATAAAGTTAAGGTCAGAATTATTAAACCCCTGAATTATTAGCCCCCCTGTTTGTTTTTTTTCCCAATTTCTGTTTAACGGAGAGAAGATTTTTTTCAACACATTTCTAAACATAATAGTTTTAATAACTCTTTTCTAATAACTGATTAATTTGATGTTTGCCATGATGACAGCAAATAATATTTTACTAGATATTTACAAGACACTTCTATACAGCTTAAAGTGACATTTAAAGGCTTAACTAGGTTAATTAGTTTCACTAGGCAGGTTAGGGTAATTAGGCAAGTTATTGTATAACGATGGTTTTTTCTGTAGACTATCAAAAAAAAAATATATAGCTTAAAGGGGCTTACAATATTGACCTTAAAATGGTTTAAAAACTGATTTTATTCTAGCCAAAATAAATCAAATAATACTTTCTCTAGAAGAAAAAATATAATCAGACATACTGTGAAAATTTTCTTGCTCTGCAAAACATCATTTTGGAAATACTTTAAAAAGAAGAAGAAAAAAATCAAAGGTGGGGGTGGGGTGGGGGTTAGGGCTAATAATTCTGACTTCAACTGTATATAATAATAATAATAATAATAATAATTCATAAATTTGAAATATAAATTCTGCATTAAATATTACTATTAATGCAGCAAGCTGCCATGTTGCTTGGCAACAGTAAACAGCCTATAGGCAATGTAATGAACTATGTTAGGCACTCTGAAGAAGAATACACAGTACAGTACAAACAGAATTTAATAAAATGTTGGAAGAGCAAAAATATCCAAGTTGAACTAATAATCTCACATGAACATAGTTCATACATTATTTTGAGTGTACAAAGATATACTCTAAAATGGTATATGAAGTGTTATTTTCTAATACAGTGAACATGCAGAATGGCTAATGTTGACTGGACTAACAAACACAAGTCCAATGTTATAAATTTTAAATAAAAATCTATTCAAGTAAAATGTTGAAGATATATTAAACATCTGTGGAACTAGTCAATAATAATTAGTTTTCTGATAGTGTGACTTAAGTGCGACACAAATAAGGACTAACACACTACAAAAGATTGTAACACACAACCGGAAATGAATTGTTGTTTATCTTATCAATCAGTTAATGCTAAAAAAGTAAATGTTATTTTGTGATTCACATATTTTCTTATGGAAAGTATAAGAATGAAAATAATAGGCTGTTACTGACATTGAAATAACATCTAATCTATTTTTATCTTTCTATAAAATAGGTAAGTGGCTCAAAATGCTCCTGGTGAGGAAGGTTGTGCCTTACGGGAATCGTCCAGCTGCGATGAGAGAGGAGGTCATTTCCGATGAGCCCTCCATTCTTACTGCTTTGGCCCACACACTTTGAAATCATCTCTCCCTAAACTCAGAGTGACAATGTGATGAGCTCTGCTATCATTTCCAGCCTGAGCATGGACAGAGGGATGAGAGGGAGTCGCACGAGTTAATGAGACTATTGCTCTTGTGTTGGGGAGCTTAGGACAGGCAATTACAGGAGGATTACCCAGCGACTTCAACATCGCATACTCTCCACCGAGGCAAGCTTCGAGATCCGCTAAGAACTCCAGTGTGGTGGATTTTATTTGATTTTTTCCTCACCCTTTTTAATTACGTGCACTGTTGTTGTTGTCAAAAGTTTGTAAAGTCTTACAAAATGGAGGTACAGATCCGAATGTGGAATAAAGACCTGCCAGCTTTGATCAGCCCGTGGATACCGATACTTCTAGGTCTTCACATGCATTTCTCCTGGGCCACAACCTGTCCAGAGGAGTGCCGCTGTGACAGGACCTTTGTTTACTGCAATGAGAGGAGTCTAACGTCAGTGCCTCTAGGGCTAGGAGAGGGTTATAAGACTCTCTACCTCCACAACAATCAAATCAACAATGCTGGATTTCCCCTGGAAATGCACAACGTTGCCTCAGTGGAGACGGTGTATCTCTATGGCAACCAGCTCGACGAATTCCCTGTCAATCTTCCCAAAAACGTGCGGGTGCTCCACCTGCAGGAGAATAACATTCAGACGGTGTCCAGGGCCGCCCTCGCACAGCTGCTACGCCTGGAGGAGCTCTATCTGGATGACAACTCCATCTCCACTGTGGGTGTGGAGGAGGGGGCCTTCAGGGAGGCCATCAGTCTCAAGACCATTTTCCTTACCAAGAACCACCTGAGCAGCATCCCCATCGGCCTTCCCGAAGAGCTAAGAGAGTTGCGGCTAGATGAGAACCGCATTGCACTTATAACCGAGGACGCTTTCGAGAATGTGACAGGTCTCGAACTTCTTCTCTTGGATGGAAACCTGCTCACGGATGAGGGCATCACCCCCGGGTCTCTCCAGACGCTCGCTAATCTCAAAACATTGTCAATGGCGCGGAACTCCCTCACGGTTCCTCCTCCTAACCTGCCCACCGAGTTTCTAATCAAGCTGAACTTGCAGGATAATCAGATGAATGAGATTCCTTTGACGGCCTTTCGAGGCCTCCATCGCTTGGAGAGACTGGATATTTCAAACAACCAGCTGCAGTCTCTCACACAGGGGGTCTTTGACGGCCTTCACAGTCTGAGACAGCTCACTGTTCGAAACAACCTTTGGCTCTGTGACTGCGACATTAAATGGGTCATACTGTGGTTAAAGTCCCTGCCAGCTACCCTCAATGTCCGTGGCTTCATGTGCCAGAAACCAGAGAGGGTACGTGGCATGGTAATCAGAGAGCTAACCCTGGAGCTCATCCAGTGTCCTAACAGCACCGGCACAGTCCCACAGCCCACACTGCTTTCTTCCTCCACCGCTGAGTCAGCCACTCAAACGGCCTTCACACCCGCACGCACCCGGCCTACACCCAGCCCTCCACCTCTCACGCTACTTCTGCCAACTACAGGCGAAAATATAGAACAGGGGACGAATGATCCGCTCGGCCCGAGGCAGGAGTCGATGCGGATCTCTTTTGTGGTGCTTAACAGTTCGTGCATTCAGGTAAGCTGGGTATCAACATTTGCCATCACAGCCTATAAGGTGACGTGGGTCAAACTGAGTCCAAATTTGATAACCGGCCCCATGCAGGAGTCACTTGTGGAGGGCAAACTTGAGGGAATCACACTTGGAAACTTGGAGCCCAAGTCCACTTATCGTATTTGTGTGGATCCCCTAGATGCATTCAATAATTACCACCCGGGGGATGATACAATTTGCTCAGAGGTGACGACAAAGTCTGCTTCTTTTCACTCTGGCGATAACGCAACTGGGCCTGAGCAGGCGACCCAGCAGGACCCCAGCTCGCCTTTCCTACTGGCTGGCCTGATTGGTGGGGCAGTGCTTGTGGTCCTGGTGGTCCTGTTGAGCATATTCTGCTGGCACATGCACAAGAAGGGAAGGTCAGATTCATCAAAATGGAAATACAGTCGGGGCAGAAGAAAAGATGACTACTGCGAGGCGGGGACTAAAAAGGATAACTCTATACTGGAAATGACTGAGACCAGCTTTCAGATAGTTTCTTTGAATAACGAACAGCTGCTCAAGGGGGACTTTCACATCCAGCCGATTTACACCCCTAATGGGGGTGTTGGATTCAGAGACTCTCAAAGGAGAAACAATAGCACAGCATACTGCAAAAACAGTGTTCCAGAGTCTGACACATGCCATAAATGATGATTTTGAGCCGATAATGTCCTTTGTACTCAGATGTGACTCTTAAATGCACTGTATTTCAAAAGACAGACTGTACAATATGTAATTTATATTCTGAACAATATCGCCTTCCTTTTTTATCGCTTAGTAAAACTTAAATGATTTAAGAATATTTAGTTTCTATGTTGTGTTACTACAATCCAAGCTCATAAAAATATGGCAAGAGGATCTTAGCAACGACCAATCTTTAAGCACAAAATCAATGTCAAGTGCCCCATTTTTATAAATAATTGAGAGAGACGGTGTGTGTGTGTGTGCGTGCGTGTGCGTGTGTGTGTGTGAGAGAGAGAGAAGAGGTCTGAGGAACAGCAGGCAGTTCTAACTATGACCACAAGGTGGCATCTGTTCTCATCACCACTATTAATTTGAGACCTCAAGCTACAATCTTTGTTTCAGCATCTCACATCTTTACCTAATAGCTCAGTTCACAAGGACAAAACCTGCAAAATAGCTAAACTGTCCTGGGTTGATGCAGGACTAGAATAATTAAAAGATGTTATTTATATGGTAAGAAATTTAGGATATGGGCTAATTTCCTTATAGCTGCACTCCTCTGTGGAGATACAAAACATGCTAACTGCTCTGCAGTACAGTAGATCTGCAGTGACAAATGAAATATCTTCATAGAAGATCTAGGCAGTATTTACTGCTGTTTATCTGTGTTTGCATAAGAATTGCATTCAAGCTTAAGGAGATGCAAAGGCTACATTTCTGGCATTTGTTTTTGTCTTAGATTCATTTTAGTGTCGAAAGACGGTCTTTATAGATACAAACAGTCATGCTAACATGTCACAGGTCCACATTAATAGCCCATTTTTCTATATTCTGCTCATTATTTTACACATTTAAACAGTGATTAACTAAATCCAGCTAACATTTTTAAAAATCTGATTATAAGAAATGTTCCTACTGTATAACATTAGAAATTTGTCTTTCATAAATAACCAATTGAAAATGCATTCATGGTAAGGGAACATGCTAAAAATGACCTCTATTTTAAATGAACACATTACAAATCAAATCTAAAATCTCTTTAAATATGATCTTGGAAACTCACACTGCCACAGATTTGGCATTTGGAAAATAAACGTTGCAGATAGGCAGAATTTATAACTTTTATTTGTTTCTTAACTGCACTCCCAGTACAGCGTGTGAAGATTGCAGCATTATAATGTCTCTGAAATGAGATCTTGTCAGAGCTCTGAGCAGGTGTCAATGAGCCATAGCACAGCAATAAACACGATTCTGGAGTTAATACTATCATTGACCAGTTTTATGACAATTCTTCGCCTGATCTGGCCCATTTTCCACTTCTGAACCCATCTCCACATGATTATATGATGCTATACATGTAGTCATGTCATTTAATATCATGGGTAAAATGCTTTTAACATTTACGATGTGCATGTGTGAAGCGATTTACAAGTATACCCATAACTCACATAAAGTAATAATGTGAATACAGTGCGAAGGATCTCAATATATTTTTTGAAGTTTAGCTCATTAATGGAAGTTAATGCTTTAGGTATCATAAATTGACACGGTGGCGCAGTGGATAGCAATGTCGCCTCACAGCAAGAAAGTCGCTGGTTCGAGCCTCGGCTGGGTCAGTTGGCATTTCTGTGTGGGGTTTGCATGTTCTCCCCGTGTGGGGAGTTTTGCTGGATAAGTTGACGGTTCATTCCGCTGTGGCGACCCCTGAATAACAAAACGACTGAAAAAAATTAATGAATGAATGAAACTCATAATATAAATTATAAAATTTCGTACCATAGATTGAAATCAAAGTTAAATATTAAATGGTAATGTTATGTAAATTTACAATATAATACTGTAAAATAAAAACAAATGTATACAGTATGTGACCCTGGATCACAAAACCAGTCTTAAGTTGCATGGGTATTTGTGTTGCCATAGTCAAAATAATTTTTGTCCCCCAAAACGTATTAGAATATTATGTAAACATCATATTATGTAAACATGTTCAGTGAGGATCATTTGTAAATTTCCTTCTGTGAATATATCAAAATTTAATTTTGATTACTAATATAAGTTGTTAGGAATTTATTTTCAACTTTAAAGGTGATTTCCTTATTATTATTATTATTATTATTATTATTATTATTATTATTATTATTATTATTATTATTATTTTAAACCCGCAAATTCCAGATTTTCTAATAGCTGTGTCTCAGCAAAATATTGTCCTGTATGCTAACATACCAAACAGCAATAAATAAATAAATAAATAAAATACAGCACATAACATACCGAACATCTTATCCTAATTATCATACAGCAACAGAAAGCTTATTTAATCAGCTTTCAGATGATGTATACATTTCAATATCCCCTAAAAAATATCCATATGACTGGTTTTGTTGTCCTTGGCCACATATGACTTAAAATATCAAAATAGTATAAGTACTAATGTGTATCAGCCAAAGTTATCATTAGCCTATATTAATTTAGTAATAGCTGAATGATTTTACCATTTTTTTAATTATTTTTTTTTTGAAAGAAGAACAAGGTGAAATAATACATACAAAGTAGCTTTGACGAGACATTTTTGGCTACATTTTTCCCAATGAACAACCTCCCTCCCCTTTAAAAAATAAACAAATTAATAAATTAACAAATTAATAAATTAATAAATGTAAAAAATAATAAATAAATAAATAATAATGAATTAAAATAACAATAAATTAAATTAATGAAACATTTACATAGTCACAGAGTTTTGATAGTACAGTGAGGAAGTTTTTAACGCCAGTGTTTGCCCATTGAGTTCGCTTGCATTATCCGATTTTACCATTTAAACTATATAGTTTCCCAAAAACATATGCTAAGAAAACAATAGTTCATTACAAAAATACAAGACAGCAAGTCTAGTAACAAGACAAATGCGTAAAATAAAATTACAGTCACTCACAGTAAAAAAAAAAAAAAAAACTCAAGAATTCTAGAAAACCATATTAATATCAGCAGGCATGTACTGAACTATCAAACTAGTCACTGAAACTAACATTGGAAAACAAAGTTTCATTCTCTTCACATTTTCTTTAAAAAAAATGGCTACAATTACAGCATATATGGATAGAACTGGGCTATTTTTTGATGGATTGCATCATTAGTTTGGCTTCACAGTATTTGAGTAGTGCAATTTTGTGGCTAATAATTTACATGCATAAATAACACAATAAACTCGCACCCTGAGCTCCTCAGCATGACCTTTCACTCCCATCAGGCAGTGCATGGGCGAGACAGTAATTAGCCATTAAATCAGTACATCTGGGCCTTCCAGCTGTGTGGTCAGCTTTAAACGAGCTAGATAATAAACCATCATTCTTCACCTCTTGCTGTCCCACCGCAGAGACCCAGGGAAAGGCCAGGAGTGCCGGACTGCTTTATGAGTTCAGTGTCTGGGTTCAGAGCAGCACCCATTTGTTATCATAAACAAATATTGGAGAGAGCCATCTGACTGCATGCTTCATTACAGTCAATTCATACAACAATTATTACTGCATATGAACATATCAGTAAGCTGTTCTGCTCACTGCATACTGTTTTTATCTGTAGTTTGGCTGGGAAAACGTATATGTTATGTGATTTCATACTAATTAGTGTAACATTCCAGGTTTAAACGGATTGAAAGCAATCGTGGGATGATTCTGGCTTTAGACTTCATGCTATTGTCTGTTACAATAGTCACTTTGACATATAATGAGAATTTGAATCTTAATATTGAATTCTAAATTCTTCCCATTCACTGTAAAAATGCTGGATTCCATAGAAATCCTTTATGTTGTCCCAACACAAATCGATTAAGTTTATTCAATTTTTGTACAAATATAAGTGGGTTGAACATGAAACAATTAAGTTGTCCCTCCAAAAAACTTAAGAATTGTGTTGTTTCAACTCATTTTGAAAATATGTAGCTTGAACAAACAGCAAAAGTGATTTTTGAGTATGGCAAAAAAAATATCAGACTTTGTTACTACCTCATCAGTAGGCCCACACTGCGCACACAGATTTTAGCCCATCATTGAGTCTGTTTATTTACTTGTGTAAATGTGTGTAAATTTATATTTATTCAGTTTTTAAATTAATTACAGTAATATTATTGACTAGTATGAAATACGAATATTCATACGATTTATTTACAATATATTTTGTGACAGGGGCGTTGCTAGACATAAAGCTCTACTGGGGCACAGCTCCCCCTAAATAAAATAAATAAAATAAATAAAATAAATAAATAAAAAAAAAAATAAAAAAAATAAATAAAAAAATAAAATAAATAAATAAATAAATAAATAAATAAATAAATAAATTATATGTTTTAACAAAAAATATATAAATAAATGACAGTATTGTTATTATACAGTTATTATTCTAAATAAATAACAGAAATTAATCCTAAATGTAACTGGAAAACAATCTAAAGACACAGCTGGAGTGATGCTAAGATAATTTAAGAAATCTTTTGCAAGAATATTAATTTCATTAGAATAAAATTCTATAGACAACTCTATAGAATACAAAAAAATATGTTTATACAATTATCAGTTGTGTTGTCTTAGTCCCTCATCCCCTTTTTGCTTCATACAAAAAATCTATCAGGAGCAACGCTTAGTCTGAATAAAATTGTATCACCACCATATTATTTAGACTTTATTTTGTCGACTTGCAAAGCTCACTGTGTGCCGACACCCCGCATAAGCCAGTTTCACAACGCATGAGCGACGTGGTTATTTTTCGACGTGCATGTTCACAACTGGGACACCAGGAGCAAAGAAGTGTGTCAGCGTCAAGCAGGAGCGGTGCGTATTCTGGAATTACCTGGAATTACCACGTATCTCAAAGCATTTACTGGGGCGCTAACGATTTTTACTGGGGCACGTGCCCCAGTAAATGGGGTCTAGCGACGCCTCTGGTTTGTGAGTAATATTTTCTGTCTATTAGTAGATATATTATATGAGAGACTTGCTTTGTTTACCAAATAAAGTGGATCTAATTAGATTTGCATTGTAAACATTAAATAAAAGTTAAAAAGGTATTACTTTTTATTTCATCTTCTAAGGTTTTAGTTATGATACCCCCAAAACAATTCTGCAGAAATCTGCAGAAATAGCAAAAAAATATCCGCAGATTCCATCTGGCCCTACTCATCAGTCATATCTTTCTACTCTTAAAAACTCTTAGGCTCTATCCGTAATCGCCTACTACTTAGCAGCTACTGCATTTAAATTTAAATGTACTGTACTACTCGGCCGTAAGAAAAGTACGTTCTATACAGTATGAATGTGAGCAGTATGAATTGATTTTGTCATCATCACGTGACCTGCCCGTGTCAGTTGCGTCCAGTGTTTAATTTGTAAATGAATAAGAAAAAAGGAAATAAAAGTTACTGTGACCGACGTCCACCACATAATTTCAGTTTTCCCGGAAAATGACGTCATTAAATGGCAAAAAATAGCATTATATTTCTGAATGGTCTTTGATTATTTTGTGCCATATAACGTTATGGGTCAGTCATGGATTTTAAAAACATGTAATCACACATATAAATTGTATAAACAATCACTATTCAGTTCCCTATTATGTGCCAAGTGAAAAAAAATTATAATTAAATGACTCACTCAGTCTAATCTTCAAGAAGAGCCCACAGTTACCTCTTCTGTCATGTTTTCTAGCTGGCTTGAGATCGTTTTGCTTCTGTCTCCTGCTATCCTGATCCATTCGCGCAGTTTCATGTTCTCAAGAACTCTTTTGATCAGGCTCATTATCAGATTTACTCGTGGTTTTAAAAATTTAAATATGCTTGACTGCCATTTCCATTTTTCCATTTTGAAAATACAAATATTATTTAGGTAGGCCACTATGCCATTAGTTATTTTCGCTGCTCACTGCCGCACGCAACAATCACCAATGTGACTTTACTTTAAATTGCGCATGGTGACTACCATCATGTGTGTGTGCAATTCACACAGACTTCACTTACACTCATTCACATTCTCTCTCTCTCGCACGCACATACACATGTAGTTATTCACCACACACAAATTAAAGACGGAATTATTAATATAAATACCTGAACGCAAAACACGAATATCTGACATTTTCTGGAGCAGGATCCCACAAGATCCGGCTGAAATTAAGCACTGGCTGCGTCGCTTCACTACCATTCATGAATTCTCTCACGTATCGTCCATCTAATGTGCACTTCAGAATCTCACCAGAAGTAGTAGATCATCCTGTTACTTCTCGCAACTTCAGACACTGTTCAGATACTGTTTTTAGTATACAGTATGGAAGTATGCAATTTCGGACACAGCCTTAATGTGATGTTGTTGAAAAGGCTGTTGATGTTGTTGAAAAGTAGTGGCTGACTTGTGGAAAATTTATGCAACATAATTTTCTTTCATAACGTCACCTATGTAGTAGAACATACAATGAATTTTTAAGTTGCGGTATGCAAGATTGTAGTACACATTCACATTTGTCACACAGCGCCTCCTCCCATTTGATGCACATGCAGGTTGCCAGATTGACAACACCAACAGGAATGAATGTGCTTGATGATCGAGTTGATCAGCTAATGTTTACATTTGTAATAATTTCATTGTTCACAAAAAAACACCTCATGAATCTGCAACTCATTTGCTACGGTCATCTGGAGGTCACATTTTTGGTCGTAGCTGCATAAACAGAGGGAGCACTTCAAAAGTGAAATAATTAACAATAAATTCAGTTGGTTAATCTGACAGTGGGCAGGGTTACACCAACTAAAACAAACACCGATATTCTGACACCGAACACACGTTTTTAAACAGGGTGTCTGCGGGGTCTTAAAAAGTATTAAAACTTGATTAATCAATTATGAGAAAATTAAGGCCATTAAAAGGTATTAAAAAGTCTTAATTCTGTGTTGTCCAAAGTGTTTGACTCTAAAAAAGCATAAATATATTTATTTTCCTCCAAATATTAACATTCGTGTGCTTGATCCATGTGATTGGTTCGGATTGGGGCACGTCCGGTCAAACTCCTCAATCCGGGTGAATTTGCAACAAACGCGGGGAAGATGATGTGAAGCTCTCCACATGTAGCAAACACAAAGAGCAAAACAGACTGGAAAATGTAAGTTTGCGTAAAAAGAAAGACGAGTTTAAACAGTGGCTAAAGCTTATTATTTCAAGGTTTGTTTCTACTGAGCTTATCAGACGAAGATGATTGGCTGGCATTAGATTTGCTACTAGCATATGTTTGTGCAAAAATGTAAGACTGGAATTACTGATGACCCATTTCAGGTATTTTGGAATCTGTTCCCTTTTTTCGAGAGACAGTAGCTCCATTTATCTCTTCTTTGGTATTTGCAGACATTTTACATTCACAAACAGCTATTTTACATACTTCATGAAAGGTCATATCGGGCACTTTAACTTAACTTAACAGCCATAATATTATTAGAAAAAAATTACCTAAGTACTTTATTAAATAAGCTTCACATTTTTTAAATATTTGCTTTAGTTTATTTATTTTTATACTGTAGGAACATGTTGGTCAAATATATTGTGGTAATACATGAATGCTGTCAACTGAGTTTAACTTTTATTGAACATTTCTTTGACCTGTGTTGTAATCAGAGGTCATGTTCCAGCGTGATCTCTCGGAGGCTGGTATGGACATGGATTGAGAGACGCTGTGATGGCAGACGGATGGAGGTGGCAGCCTGGGATATTAATTTTCAGCATGCCAGAGGGTTCTAGCAGACCTGATCTGTCACAATGGGCCTGAGCTGCACCCTAAGGTGAAAAAACAGTTGGGTGTGTAGGAATGAATTGAATAAACACAGCGTAACGTGAGCCGATAGTGGAAACTAAGTCAGCTGAACAAATTACCCATCTACCCCATTGTGCAAAGCTGTGCAGCATCAAAAGAGCTTGAGGGACCAAAATCAAGTCCATAAATGTTTTCTATCCACTTCACAAGTCACCACGACTATGATTAGTGTCATGCTTTTGCAGTAAGAGGATGTCTGCAATAGAGCTGGAAAATAAAGCTGAAAATAAGTGATCATATTTGGTCTTCAACAGCAGTATGTGTTAATATCGATAGGTTCTCATTGCCATGATTGCTGTTTTCCCAAGTTAGACCTCTAATCATTATATCTGATTCACCGTGGAGTCATGAAATCCATTGTTTGCCTCTAATAATGGAGGAAGTCAAATTCAAACATAAACTCAGGAAAGTCTCATAAATCAATAAAAAAGAAAGTTGATTCCCAATAGAGAAAGAAAAAAAATGCAATTATGAATAAACTGTAACCATTAATAAATAAGCACTAAATAACACAATATAATTTATTACATCAATATAATATAATAATGTATGTTATAATGTGTTATATTGCTTAAACCATACGTGTTGGGTTTAATAAATATTTACAGTTGAAGTCAGAATTATTCGCCCCCCTGTTTATTTTTTTCTCCAATTTCTGTTTAACGGGGAGAAGATTTTTTCAACACATTTCTAATGATTACTGTTTTAATAACTCCTCTCTAATAACTGATTTAATTTATATTTGCCATGATGACAGTAATTAATATTTGACTAGACATTTTTCAAGACACTTCTATACAGCTTAAAGTGACATTTAAAGGCTTAACTAGGTTAATTAGGTTAACTATGCAGGTTAGGGTAATTAGGCAAGTCATTGTTTAATGATAGTTTGTTGTGCAGACTACCGAAAAAATATATAGCTTAAAGGGGGTAATATTTTTTTCCTTAAAATGTTGTTTTAAAAACTTTAGCTTAATCCTAGCCTAAATAAAACAATTAAGACTTTCTCCATAAGAAATAATATTCTCAGACATTTCTTGCTCTGTTAAACATCATTCGGGAAATAATAAAAAAATAAATAAAATTCAAAGAGGGGCTAATAATTCTGACTTCAAATATCAATATATATATATATATATATATATATATATATATATATATATATATATATATATATATATATATATATATATATATATATATATATGTGTATATATGTATGTATTTATGTGTATGTATGCATGTATGTATGTATGTACATATGTACATATGTATATATATATATATATATATATATATATATATATATATATATATATATATATATATATATATATATATATATATATATATATATATATATATATATATATGTGTATATATGTATGTATTTATGTGTATGTATGCATGTATGTATGTATGTACATATGTACATATGTATATATATATATATATATATATATATATATATATATATATATATATATATATATATATATATATATACACATATACATATAAACACACACACATTTACAGACATATATACATACATACACATAAATACATACATATATACACATATACATCATATATATACATCATATACATCATATATATATAAAACAAAAAAGAAGATCTTTTCTAACAAAGTTCTTTCCATATGGTAGTATTAGCTGGAAGCCGACTATGAGTAATAGAGTAATAATTGGGGAAAAAAGTTAAACAGTAAAAACAGTAAAACACTAAAAAGCAAAACACTAAAATCCCCACAGGGATTTTACGAGTCTTTAAAGGCTTTCAGCACTTACAAAACAATAAATTAGCAACAGTGAGCTGCTTTCAATACAGTTTTCCTTCCTTTGTCTTCTTGAGCCTTAACAAAAGAGATTATTGTTTAGCAATGTGGGTATTTCAAATGACACCATGATTTGGTTGCACAAAATAGCGTTTCCAATTATTCAAAGGATTGAGCTTTTGTTGCAGAGCCAATATAAATGGAATAAACTGGTATTTGCTGGGTAATCCCAACTAATAACAAATTAAATGTGATGCAAATGTGTCATGTGAAATATGGCTACAAAATAAATGCTAATGCATCATAATATGTAAGAAAAATTACCACTGTTTTACAGGTATAAGTTTGCTACGGAAATAACATGCCGCATGTGACATAACGGATGGATCAAATCAGAACTAGCAGGACACTCTTGATTTTTCAGCATGGGTGAGTTACAAATAATGATGTGTAAAAGTGAAAGTTAAATTATGCAAAAGGAGAGCGTATTTGCCTGCAGGCGGAGCATCACCTGGATGAATAGCTGGACTGATCTTGTCTTAATGTGCACCGCAGAGCACTTGCTCTCTTCATTAGACAGTCCAGTTTGATAGATCTACAAGGAAATTACATATTGCTGATTGATCTCATACTTATGGGCCATGTAATTGCTTAGGATATTTGTTTAACATTTATTTTATCATGTCTGTATGAAGTCAAATGTGCATGGCTATCTACATTTTTCAGCATGTTGTCTACTGTCTACTTCAACACAATTTTTTTTTCTACTGTGTTTCAAATGATGGGTTGCATTTATAGCTTGAGAAGCATCCATATGAAGGTACTGAAACAAATCATTTTGAATAATTACATTGTGCTACAGAACATGTAATCCATTTACATAGTGGAAACTGGGTGAGAGATGTGATTTGCTATGTGCTTTATTTCTGTCAGTCATGAAATAACGTTATGCTTGGCATTTAAATGTGACATTAGTATGGCAACACTTTATTTTGATGGTCCATTTGAGTATTAGTAGACTGTCTGCTTAATATCTGTTGATACTGCTGCTAAACAGACATTTACTGACTATAAGAAACTTTGCAAGTACATCTCAATTTACATAACCTTAACCCTGACCCCAACTTGACAGTCTACTAATAATCTAATGAGAATTAGTTGGCATGTAGATGCATAGTAACTTAAATTCAACAAACGGACCATCAAAATAAAGTGTGACCCAGATTATTTTCTCTTTGTATTCCCTACAGTAAAATAGTGTAATATTGCTGAGAAAATACTGTTTTTTGGGGTTATTTTGGGGCTGTTTTTGTGGTTATTCATAGTCTACTCTGCTCATTTTATTACTGCAAATATTGAGTAAAAGTACAGATGATTTAAAAGTACAGATACCTTACAGCGATTTAATTAGAAGTTACAAGTCACAAATTTGAAAATCACTTAAAGGTGCTAATGGTGATCGTTTTTAGAAACTTTTTTTGTTGTTATTTCGGTTGAAAGTCTCTTCACATCCTGACAGCAATCATCAAATGAATAATTCAAATGCATTTATAAATATTAATATGTGGAAAGTGTGGCATCAAGAAAAGTCTGTCCAAAAGTCTGTCCAATCAACACAATTAGTCCGAATATTATGATATAAAATATTTAATTGCATACCTCTGTGCACCCTGTTTGTGCAGAAAGGATTACATCATCAGCACATTCACAGATACAGTTGAGTCAAAGAACCACCTACCATCTTGTTTTTTATATCAGTTTTGTATTGTTATTACTGTACCATAAAGTTTTCTCTCTAGTAGCAATGTTGTCTAGTGCATGTTCATGCATTCAAGAGGCATGGCTTTGGATGGCAGTTGGCATTTTCCAAGATCTCCTTTAAGTAAAAGTCTTAGGCTCCGTTTACACTGCCAGTTAATGCGCATGCATTCGGATATTCAGAGATTTGTTTCAGGCCTCCTTCATATGAGGAAATAAATAAGATATAAATTGGATATGTGACGATGCGACTTTCATGTAAACAGGCGAATCGGATTTGAGACATTCTGTTTTGTACGTCATTAAACTTGCGACAATGTAGTGTTTCTCCAGAAAAGCTTTGACACAGCATATCAAATGTTGGTTTGCTCTTCACATATTTCTCAGAGCTAAAAGCAAGACAATTTCTTCCATCGTGGCTAGTGTGGCGCAGATGCTAGAACCTGCCTTTACGCATGCGCGACATTGTAAATTGTATGGCAAGTGTAAACACATGAATCGGTTATGGGTCACAATCAAAAGACCGTGTAAACAGACAACAAATCAGAATTGGGCATTAAGACCTGACGGTGTATACGTGACTTTAGAGTAAATGATTTCATTAGCACTTAATAGTTTTACTTATATTTTATAGGCACCTTTTTGATTTATGAGTCCTGTTTATTTTCTATAATTTACTAAATATTTTCAACATTGCATTAAATCAAGTTCGACAACACCTGATTTAAACATACAAACACTTGCATCTCAGATAAGCGGCTCAGTTTAATGCTCAAAAAGGGCACAAGTAAACTAATCTCCTTCAAAAAGGTCTCATCAATATGGACGATTTAGTCAAATTTGTAATCAGGCTCTACTAGTCGAAGCACTGCGTACTGGATTTGACTTCACTGGCTACAGCCATGTAAAATGACATTCTGTATTTGTCTATAGGTATTTACAACACACTTTACAATATGCAGAGCAGCTTAAAGAGATACAAACTCAGCCTACACAGTTCAGATTCTGCTGTAAACAACTCTAAAAGACAGCAGTTTTATTATTTAAAGTTATTTCACAACATTAACTAAAATTACTCAATCAGCTACCATGTACAGTAAATCAGTTTGATTCAGTTCAATTCAATACCAGTCACAGTGAAGTTACGGATCACCTGCAAGGGTCTAAAGGAAACAGCAAAGCCATTATCTTCTGTAGTTTTATTAAGTTCAAGTTCCTCATATGTAGTATGATACATTGTGTGTGATTTAGACACTACACGTGGCTGCTTCTAATGCACTCTATCGTGTAAAGTACCTTAGGCTCAATGACAAGTTTTGGGCAAAATTAAATTCCAAATGAAATACTTTGATAGTCAGTACACTTGCAAAGTAGCCAAAAATATACCTAAGTATGTAACTAATCACAAACCCAAATCAAAGTTGGCACAGTATAGAAAAAGAAAGTGGTGATTTTCAAATTCACTTTAAGTTTATTTCATTACAGATAATATGGTTCATGTTTTGTCTGGACAACATCCTTTCATTTGTAAATATACATCCTTTCCTATCATTCAGACTTGCAAATGGTTGGAACAGAAGCAATTTAGGGTCAAGTAAAATGGTGAAATAATGATGTGATTTGAAACAGGTGATGTCAACAAGTGATTGTAATGATGTTTGGTACAAAAGCAGCATCCAAGAAAGGTCTAGTCCTTTAGGAGCAAAGACGGGCCAATAATCCCAACACATGCATGAGAAAATTACTGAAATGTTTAAAAACAATGTTCCTCAAAGAAGATGGGAAGACATTTGAATAGTTCACCTTCAACGGTGCATAACATAATTAAAAGATTCAAGGAATCTGGAGAAATTTCAGTGCGGTAAGGACAAGGGCGCAAGCCTAAGGTAAACAACCACGATCTCCGATGCCTAAGGTGGCACTACATCAAGAATCCTCATTCATCTATAAGCAATATCACCACATGGGCTCAGGACTACTTTGGCAGGCCTTTGTCAAGTACCATAATACACAGTTATTTCCACAAAGCCAGTTAAAACTGTACTGTGCCAAAGCTCTATGTTAACAGTGTCTAGAAGCGATCGACTTCTCTGGGCTTTCCCCACCCCAGCTGGGGGTGCACCACCGGCCTGCCTCGCAACCCTCTGGTGGAGCCTGAGTGTGTGCGATGGCACCCAAAATATGGTGAACTATGCCTGGGCAGGGCCAAGTCAGGGGAAACTGGTGGAGGCCCGCCGCAGTCCTGACGTGGAAATCAGTCATCCGACTTGGGCATAGGGGCGAAAGACTAATCAAACCATCTAGTAGCTGATTCCCTCTGAAGTTAGGATAGCAGGCGGTCACTGGTGAAGTGGATTTATCTGGTAAAGCCAATGACTAGTGGCCTCTGGGAAACGGCCTCAACCTATTCTCAAACTTTAAATGGGTAGAGGTGCAGGAACTGGGTGTGGAATGTGATGCACATATTTACTTCAGTATTTGACATCACTGTTAAGTGGATGAGCTGTGTTGAGAATAATGGAACCTCATTGTATCAAGGCATCCTGAAATTGGAAAGTTACATCAAAAATCAAGGCATTATAAGGTTTATGAAAAAAAATTATAATGTATGTGTGCACTTAGATTCTCCTGTTTCCCTTTTCTATGGGCAGCAGTGGGGGGAAAGACAGTTTGTCCCTTTGCAATTATCAATAATTACATTTTCCTCTAACTGCATTGTGAGGCAAATATTAGACACAAAAATCTTTCCAAGAATTTATGTTATAAATACTTGCCTGAACACAATAATGAAGCAAAGAAAGCTGATGTAGTGTATTGTGTCTACAACAGAACTGCAGGCAGTCTAGCAGCAGCAGGATGTGTTCATCCATTTGCCCAGAGCTCACATATAATTATGTTATTCATCTTCTCTAGGGGCAGTAGCAAGAAATCTATTGAAAGACGTTCGATTTTGTTTCGTATACTAGAAAAATGTGTCTATGGTGTCTTCTCTGGTTATCATTGCAAAAACTTCCTTAGTTTTGGATATAGACCATTTCAATGTGGTGATGTCATTGGCCCATGAACATTTCCTGCTTGTTATCAAACTATTTCAGAACTGTAACAAGAGGCAATTCAATCATAACTTGGATTGGAATGTTAAAACAGCTATCATACCATTATTCATGAACATGTGACTCTTTTTGGATTCTTGGAAGCTATAGAAATTACAAATGTAATACAGGAAATACATTGGGATCATTGTTTTGTTTACATCCCTCAAAATGGTCTATAGAAGTGTGCAGTCGTCTCTGACTGAAAAGCCTTACATAAAGGGATTGTTCACCCAAAAATAAAAATTACCCTCAACACAAAATATATATATGAAGAGTTCAGATGCAAAACCCTCTAAATCCATCAGACCTCTTTTCTTGTAAATGAGCATTTTCAATCAGACTCCTATAATTAGGTTCAGATGTTTCATTTTATAGATAACGAAAAGGTTATTATCCAGTAAATAAAATAACTTTTCATAAATGTCACTTTAGACAATTTTTTGTTTTTTAATAAATTAGATTTTCTTTTGCGTCAAAACCAGCTAAATCCAGCTCTGCTTTTTTTGCAAAAACCTCTAAATCCACCAATCGGGACAAGACAGTGTATTTAGTTGAAAATTACTTAAGATGCAATTAAAAATTATTTTTCCAAACATAAAACACACTACACAAACCACCTAAATTTAAAAATACATCGGTCAAGTAAGTGGCGGTTCATTCCATTGTGGTAAATCATTGAAAAAGAAGAAGAAAATTAATGAATCTGTCAATTAATTAAATCTTAAGAATCAGTTGTCATGTCTGACATTTGGGATTTAGATTTAATGCAAGTAGAGCAATGTAAACATTTCAACCATTGTAAACTAAGCTTGTTGGATTCAAATATTGTAGTTTAAAACATTGTGAAACATCAATATCTGTGCATTGTCCATTAATATAAAAAGCTTTTCAGATGTATAGGTAATATGAAGTAGGCTAATATAAATGTATAGTTGTATGCATTATATTTATCTTTTAAAAAATAGCTTACATTAGCAGATACATCACAATGTGTAGAAGCTGAATTTTAGAAGCTGTCATTCATTCATTCTCACCATACTCAAAGTCTTGGTCTCTTTTTCGTCTCTTGTTTATCCTCATAGCATCCATGTGGGATAGAAGAAAGGCATCTTAACTCTGTCTTTCGTGAAACGGTGTTGCCGTTTAATGTATAGTAAATCGGACTCATTTAAAAGAGCGTCACTGCGCAAAGAAACATTATGAAACACACACGAAGAAACACTTCCGTTTGTACACTGTTTTCTTTTTCTTATAATGCACAGAGTTTTGAGGTAAGGCACATTTTTCATTTGCCATTAACTAACAGTGGGACAGGCTCATCCAGTTCAGCAAACTTCATCTTTAAAATCTAAATTGAAAGCGGAATAAAACAGTAACCTCATAAAACCTGCGCATCAGCGCGCTGCTACATTGAAAACATATGATTCAATTCGCGCCTTCTGATTGGTTCTTGGGATATAGCGGCTTTTGCTGTCAAAGACAACTGGCGTTTATTGGCTTTTGCATACAAACTGTTATTTCTGAATGCGCTGACAATGCGATTTAGATGATTTGAAGCAAATCTATTTGTTGATGGTGTACTACGTGCCTAAAGCATTCACTCAATGTCATTAGCTCATTTTTGGCGGAAGTGGCGTTTAGTGACTTTTACATCTGAACTCTTCATATGTATATACTGTATAAAAACACAGATAACAAAAAATTATTTAATTGTTATTCACAAAATTTTGCTAATATTTGTATTGCAAAATGTTTTTAAATAATAATAATTATTGGTTATTAAAGGAAGAATAACACCAGCTATTATGACAAATATATGACTCACAAGTAATATTTGGTTCAATATTTTAACAACAACATATCTGAAAATTGTTGTTGTTATCATCATCATCATCATGGATAGTCTGAGTGGAGGATAATCCCTCTTCCCTCATGCATCTTCTTTCTTCTTTCTAAAAAGCTAGCTCTTGTCTGACCTGTCTTCCACTAAATGTGTAATGCTTGTGTATAGTCCGGGGTAGGGTGGGGGGTGTAGGGTCCAATTTTGCTGCATATAAAAGTGTTTGTGACAAATAAAGGCTTTTTTCATCATTTTCATCATCATCATCATCATCATCATAAGAACCAAAATATATTCTTTTGCATCTCCAAACCACTAGTTTTCCTCTTCCTTTTATATAGCAGAAGCAGGTTATGTTTTTATTAGGAGTCTTTCCTGACTCTGCTAATCTGTAATGACAACTTGCGGTCAATTCTGTCAATGCGAATGGTTAATGAGAAGCCCACTAGGCAATGTCTAAAACGTAATTTAATTCAAATCAGTGTCAAATGAAGATATTGAGAAGCTCCAAGCGAAGACTCCCACAAAGCATTGCGCTCATGACCCAAGAATCCCCTTCTCCTACCCATTAGCCCCTGCCCATGAAATTACAGTCACTCAGTGAAGTTGTATTGTTCTCATAAAACCAGTGTGTATTCTCCACATAGTTTCTACACTATGATTCACATTAATGTCTATAGCATATTATACAGTATATGATGTCCATTGGAGCTGTTTTCAGGTTTCAAGAATTCACATTCTAAAAACATTTTTTAAATAATGGCCTCTTGGTTACATTCGCATATCATATTTATTGAAACTTGTGTCTGCCATTGAATTTAAAAAAAGTTATTTAAATCTTACAATTTTGACTTTGTTGCATTTACTTCACATCTAAAAATAGAAAGGTTTTGTCTCATGAAAAGATGTTTTAAAACATGATTTAAAAAAATAAAATTGCGAGGAAAAAGAAATCAAGTATTAATGAAAAAGCCTATAAACTTACATTGCACAGAATAAAATCTTAATTCTGAAGGGGAAAAATGGCAGAAGAGATATGAATTCAAATGTGAGATCACTAAATCAGAACTTCCCAATTACTCAAAGTGTGTTACAAGTGTCAGTTTTACCAAGTATCAAGGTTGCTAAGAAATCGCAATAATTTATAACATGCATCTGACAGCTACAATCAATTAAAAGTTTAAATAAAAATGTCACAAAGATAAAATATAATTTGAAGAGACAATGAATCCAGATCGAGCTACTTGAAATTTGCATGCATATTATAAATGCAATAGCATGCTGAACCCCATTCAGGGGTGTGTTTCCCAAACAACTACATAACTCGTGGCTGAACTATCATAGTTCCATGCACCGTTTGGGAAAAGAACGTTGTAGTGTTTTCCAAAACCATATTTGCTTTGTCACAGATCCATCGTTTGAACCATGTTAGTCATACCATAAAACATCTTAATGATGCTTTAAATGGGGTGGAGTAACAACTTCTTTGGAGACAATATTAGTAATATTATTATTATTATTAATTTAATGTTATTATTATTGTTTATTTATTTTTTTTAGGTGTACTTTTACAATTTGACACATTCAAACCACTGCAGAAATGTTCTAACCAACAAGCCCATGCCATATACAGTATAGATATATTTCTTAATAAATAACCTACTAAAATTATTTAGCATACGTTAATGCTTTTAATTTATTGTTTTCACAAGCTTTGGAGACGTACTGTAAACCCCGCTTTTAAATCAGAGGTCACTATAGCTTTCGTCATGAGCCACGGCTGCGTTCAAAAGTTCAAAGTGCACTGCTAAGGAAACGCAATTGTCAAAATGAAGATCTCTAAAACTGAACTGTAAAAATACTTTAAAAGCAAATGTCACCTAAGAGAGATGACTTAATTGTTTTTTGTTTTTTTAAATATTTTAAAGTTTAAATGTTGGAAGTTTCAAAAGGAATATGGCATTGGGGGGGGGGGGGGGGGGGAAGAGACTGGGAATAGAACACAACCAGGATCTATGCTTCTGACTACAGTTCTAGAGGTGTAGTTGGAAATGTACAAGTTTGGCATATAGTTTGTTAAGGTTCGTTGGAACTATGGGTTTGGGAAACACCAAATCAACGAACTTTATGTAATGACACATCCTTAGTTGTCTAACGCTATTTTCAGAAAGGCACTTCTGATCAGTGAATTGTTTACTGCATGTAAAACAAATTACAAAAAGTCACGACAACAAATATTTTTGAGTTGCTTATTTTAATAAATCAATCTGGTTTCAACAATTTTTTTTTTCATTTAACTTAATATTAAACTAGTCAATGTGGCTGATGTAAGTTGAGATGGCTGGAAAAGTTCATTTGATTTAACAAAAGCAGGTGACAATTTCACCTCTTCAAATAAATTTTCTACTCAGTTCCTTTAGGAAATATCATAAAGTAAACTTTTCTTACAATAAAAATAGACTGATCAGTTAAATGTAAGTAGAGTAGTGAAGTAAAAATGACTTACTGTGCCCTTCTGCATGATAATTAAATAAAAACAAATGCATATGATAATTTTCATTATTTCAATGTAAACAAGTTTTCAATCCATTGAGTCAATGTTGCTGATTATTTTTCTCCATTTGGTAAAGCAGAAATTTGTCTTTAGTGTTGCTATTTTTACCTGCAGTGAGTGACTCAATTTGTTGTGACTCAACAAGCCATTTCCTTGGGAGAGTCACCAATAACAGGAGCCGTTGAGTACACTGAAGCTGAAATATAGAGCACTTCAAGGGGATTCAAGGATGGCTTAAAAACCCACAATTTTAAACCACAACTATACTGAATTAAGAAAGCTGGGGATTAATCTAAATAATGGGAATTGATTGAAACTCAGCACCTCCAAACTGCTTGAGAAGAATTAAACATGGAGGAAATGTGACTGAAATGTAAAGTGAGGAAGAAAGGAAGGTTAAAGAGGAAAAAACAGAACTTGATATGGAGAGAGAGAAAGAGAGAGAGAGAGAGAGAGAGAGAGAGAGAGAGAGAGAGAGAGAGAGAGAGAGAGAGAGAGAAAATAATAGTCTCTGCTGTGCAATCAAAGCTCATGATTAGTTGATCACAGTCAAGTCCACAACCATTGCAGTGTGGCCAGTCTCAAAGCAAACAGTAACAATCACTTACAGCAGTCTGTAATCAGCAGTGCTTATAGAGCAGAAACTGGAAAAATTCGCATAAAAGAGTTAGTGAAATTAATTAACCATGTCTATGTATTGCTTAGAACACATCATAGCCCCTAAAAGTCACTAATGTATGGGCGTTTCTTGTTTCTTCAGTAAAAATATTGAACCAATGGAAATTTTAAAGAAAGAAAATTAAAAAAATTGATTACATCCATGAATTACAGAAGACGCCCCATTGAAATGTATAAATTTAAATATTATCAGACATACAGTGTGTGAACCTGGATCACAAAACCAATCTTTACTCTGTGTCCAAATAACATGCGAAGCAACAAGATTCCAGCTAAAAGCAATTTGGCTGCCCACACCAAATGCAACGAGACACAAAAGAAACATTTAAATACCAGCCATTCTGAAGCGCAGAATAATGCACTGCACTCACAACCCAATGTTAATGTTATAATCTAATTAAAACATTTTAAACCTCTTTAACTCAGTAGGCTACTGAGGGACTTGTGTTGTTTGCAAGGGCTTGTGTTGTTTGCACACAGTTCAAACTGTTTGCGAGTTATTTTATTTTCAAGATCTGAGGTAAACTACAGTATCTGCTGCTGCTTTTAGTAGAATGGCAACAAATGTCATGTAAAATGGTATTCAAACTCACATTGGTAGCATTAAACACTGAATAAAGCACATAATCGCACCAATCTTTATAGTAGTATATGCTGTTCAGCTACAATGCAGAAATACAGTAGAAACTGTTTCTACAATAGACATTTTGCACATCATTGTTGAGGATAGTTGAGACAAAAATACTTAATTTAAAATGGAAAAGATACCTTTTTTGTACATTTTATGTACTTTTTATGTAGTTAGGACACTATATTGGCAAACTCTATGCCATTTTTGTCAATTATATGGGTCAAAATTCTTGATTTTTCTTTTAAGCCAAACAATTATTAGAATATTAAGTAAATATAATGTTCCATGAAGTTATTTTCTACTGTAAATATAACAAACCTAAATTTTACGTTAATAATGTGCATTTCTAAGCCCTTCATTTTTTACAATATTTAATTTTTTTAACCATCAGATTACAGATTTAAAATAATTGCATCTCAGACAAATATTGTCCTTCCTGTCTGAAGAAAGGTGTTAAAACAGAACACAGAAAGTCTTATGATTTTATTGTTGTGCTGACAATTCGTATAGAAAAAGAGGACTTATGTCTGGGGTGCGGCCAATGGAGGACTGGACAATGATTGACAAATGACGAATTTCACTAAACTTCACCTGTTAATATCAGCTGCGTATATGAATTCAGGAAAAGAAAACTGTTGTGCACCTCCTTAATGTAACTTTTGCATTGCATTGAGGATAACAGAATTTTGTGAATCGAATTATTCATTTGTATTCAATAAATTGTTACGATTTTTGACATTGAAGAAAAACCTCTCCTGACCTTTTTTCTTGAACTTGGAATTGAATGAATATTCCAACACAACAATGTATACATCAAAGGAAACATCATGTTCATTCAGTGATATTTTAATTATAATTTATTCAAATGCTCAATTTACCCCTCCAAAATACTAATTCATTTTAAATCTATAAACTATACTTTGCTACTGTTTACCCATTTTTTAAATATCATTTTTAACATGATAACATTTTACTCTATAAAATTATACATTTTTGTAAACATGAAAGTAATAAATATGTTGTCTCATTTGCTCATAAATTTGTCTGTTGCACTGAAAACCTATTAACTATTATTTCACATACATTTAGACATTTGTATTAATATCACACGAGTAGCAGTGTGATGTGGCTGTATATCGGCACTGGTGGGAGTCGTGAGTTGTCTAAAGGCCACAGGCCAAATGCTTAGTGTCCCATCAGTGATGATATACAGCCACATCGCACTGCCACAAGTGTGATATTGCATTTATACAATAATTGTGTGCATCAAAAAGAAAATCAAACACGGAGAGTCTCAAAATCCTTTTGTAAAAGGAACAACTTTCTTCCACCATACATTCATATCTGCAGCTGACGTCGGAACAGCAGAAACCGTTTCTCATTCACCAACGTCACTTTAGAGCTAGTATTTGAATGATTCTCTAGCGTAATGTCTAAGTGATGACAAAACAGGTGATTTTGCTGACATTTTAAGATTATAAGGCTGAACTGCATGAAATGCCATCAGTCTCCAGAGATTTCCCAGTACTTCTCTATTACAATCGGGAGACCACAATATTATCATAGTATAAATACAGCACTACAACATACAAAAGAGAGAGATCGACATAGAAAGTCATTTACCTGTTTAATAATTATTTGATCAGCTGTAGTTAAAAATTACGCTGCTTTTCTCTTAGGGCTTATTATGCTGTCTCTGTTGCCATCTTGTGGATGAACATCCGTCTTTGCTCAAAGACAGGCTAATGGCCACCGACGCGCTGTCTCTCAGATATTATAAAAATGTTAAAATAGGCACTATCTTTATAAATAAACTGCATAGTTGCAATCTAAACAACTACATTTTCGACTAAAAAAGCCTCAAAAGTACATTATGTCGTCCAACAGCTGCAATATTTGACAAACTGTAGAGTCTCCTCTGCTTGTCGCTCTATGTGGGCGGAGTAATACAGAAGGGTGAAGAGTAAAGAGGCTGGACAAGAGCTGTTACTTGCAGAATAACCGCACGGCTATCAGCCAATCAGATTCAAGAACCAGACAGATCTGTTATTTATCATGTTTCCTATTTTAATAAATCTATCTGGTTTCAACATTTTTTTTTGTTTAACTTGTGGCTGATGTAAACTGAGATGACCAAAAAAGTTCATTTGATTCAACAAAATCAGGTGACATTTTCTTATATATTATAGTATGCACATTATTTACATTTTTGCCATTTGAAGCTGTTGTTGAAACTGCTCTTTTTTATGGCTTTTCTCTTACTGGCTTAGTAACATTTCTGAAGCTCTTGCAAAATCCAGAGAAAACCTCTTAGATAATACAGTTAGTTGCATTTAAAGTTAGGGTGCATGATTGTTCATGTTCAGGGCAATAATAGAAACAGGCTAATCTATTTAAGCAAGAATTAAAGGGTCCAAAAAGTGCTTCTTACAGGCACATGAGACAGTGCACAACTTCAAATAAGATTTTGGTACAAAACTAGGTAGAGAGAGCTCATGTTTGTCGATGTGGCTCCGAGCAACAAAGAGAACAACTATAATACTACGCTGACCTTCTATGAATTTTTCACAGAAAATATTAGATGTTACCAGGAAAAGAAATTTCGCAGTATTTTCCAGACAGCGTTGCGGTGCTCAGCTGTGTGCTTTTTGCTTTAAATGAAAGGTTGAGAAATGTGTTTGTGTAATCTTCCCAATCAGATTACTGGTTGCAGGGCCTACAGGAACAGAATAGCAGACACATTTGAGCTCAGCTGTATGATTTTAAAATGCACATGAAGCCTGTCACACCGCTAAAAAAAATGATGCGTTTTACAGTACTGCCGGTTCCTCATCCCGGAAAACTCAGAGCGCAATATCACTGAAAAATTCATTATACAAAATAAATGATATTTTCTTGTAGCTTATATATCCTCAGCTTTTTTTTCATTCTGAGCTCCAGTTGGGACAATCAAATGATGGGTTGGACAGATTTTACCATCCACATTTGAAACTGTTGCATTTATTCAAGTTAAATAATGCACATTTGGTTGGCGATAGCTTATCGGACCTGTAAAAATGTATTTTTTAAAACCCATTTTTAATAATTAAAGGCGCGGCACAGTTTGTGCATGCACATCTAACATTATAGTCGATGTTTGCTTGCTAGTTGTTTGTTTATCATGCATCTTGGGCTTGATGCTGACAGTTCTGCCATTATGAATTCCACTGTGGTTATTCTGCAAAATACATTTTCAGTAGACTCCTCCAAAACACCTCGTTTGTGTAATGCACTTTGCTTTCCTAAGGAAGTTCTCGCTCATGTTAGGAGATGTTAAGCAGTAAATTGGTGGTGTTGTGTGTGGTTGCTGACCGAACCCTCTGGGGTTTGTCTGGGTGGGAGGTTATGCTTGTTGCTGTCTCTCCCCTGGGTTTTAGCAGACTAGGAGATAAACTATTGCATTATCATACACAAGCGCTTAGCTGTCACCTATGCGCTCTGAATTATAGTCGCACATGCGAAATGTTTAGGGTCATTAACTCTCACTAACCTCAAACTCTGTGTGTGTTTAAATATTCTGAACAATATTACAGAGATATCTCCCCCCAAAATGAAAATGTGCTCTTAATTTAATCTCCCTCAGTTCAGTGAAGATGAAGGTCACATTTTAACTTCAGCACATCACTGAAGAGGATTTTTTAGCTGTGAAACTGTGGTCTCTGGTGAACATAAAAAGCTGAAAGTCAGAGTATAAATAAATACAACATTAATACCCTGGATATCTTTCCAAACACTTCTTTCATCTTTGTAAAATAAAAAGCAGATCTTTGAAGAACATTTAAACTGTTTTTGACCATACAGTGAAAGTCAGTGGTGTCCAATAACAACATTGCTCACACTGACCTGTACAGACAAAAAAGGTGTTTTTCAAGAAATCTTTTTTATCTTCTGCAGAAGAAAAAAGCCAAATAGGTTTAGAAAGGCATGAAGCAGAGCTGCATTGTTGCAAAAAAATGTATGATCTTGATTCAAACAAACAAACTCGTCGCTGGTAGCCTAGTTCTCATGTAGCCTTTGCTTATAAGTAGGGCCAGACAGAATCTGTGGACATTTTTTGCTATTTCTGCGCAGAATTTTGTAAAAAAAAAAAAAATCTGTGGATTTATGCTGAATTATTTTGGGAATATTATAACTCAAAACGTCATACGTGAAATAAAGAAATAATACCTTTTTAACTTTTATTTAATGTTTACAATGCAAATCTAATTAGATCCACTGATTTGGTAAACAAAGCAAGTCTCTCATATAATATATCTACTAAAAGACAAAAAAAATTACTAAACAAACGGTATTATATATAAATCAAATGAACACCTTCATATTATTCAATATTATTACTAAAATGAAATATAAAAACTGAACAAATAAACATTTGCACACATTTACATAGGTAAATAAATAGACTCAATGATGGGCTAAAGATATGTGGAAATCTGCAGATTTCTGCATGCGCAGATGCCGTGTGGGCCTACTTATGTGACATTTCAGTGTTAAAAACATTACAATTACACTTGAAATGAAGGGTAAAGGGCGGCGCAGTAGCGCAGTAGGTAGTGCTATCACCTCACAGCAAGAAGGTCGCTGGTTTAGGCCTTGGCTGGGTCAGTTGGCGTTTCTGTGTGGAGTTTGCATGGTCTCCCATTCGGGAACGGGAAGTCAATCATCAAGCATGAGTATCAATTGACCTATCTAAATAAGCTATTGAGAACTACACGTTGAGGTCGGTTTTGATATTTTAATCAGTCAACATATATTGTGCTTTGGTTGTGGACTTGTGTTAATATGTTTCCATGTACTTGCATTTACATGTTTCTAAATACTCTCACTCTGATATTTTCTCAGAATAGCTCTAAACGACAAAACAATGTTTTATCATAGTTGGTCAAACCATGATTTCAGAAATTTACAAAAATAAAAATATAAAAATAAAACATAAACAATGGAGGAGCTTTGAAATAATATTTAAAAGTATTTGGATACAATGATATTAATCGAATTGTGCAAACAGAGCATTTTTAGGTGAGCAAAACCATCAGAAATTACCTTTTAATTCCTTTATGTCTTCATTCATAATTTAATTAATATTTAGTTAGAATTTGAAAACACTCACCAAGATTAGGCTTTGTAAACATGTTTTTGTTGAGGAACGTTTTTTGAATCCACTGTAGTTTTAGCGCTTTAACATGATTTGGGTAGGATTGTTTGTTCATCTTCTACCAGCCAAGAAGATCCATTCTACTTTTGCATGGATGGGTTTTGATGTTGTAACAAACGATTTGATTACTTTCTCGTGATGAGTAATTTCATTTTTAAGTTATCAAGTTATATAAAAACATAAACACTTTTTTGATGTCATGGAACACATTTTTACCTGCAGTTTTCCCAATCTGTTTGTAAAAAAGCTCCGTTTGCACATATAATAAACTCAGTTGTTTATTGTTTTTAGAATATATCAAAAATTTTTTTTTTCAAACAGGCCTTTGTAAAAATTTAAGTTCAAAATGGCTTAAAACGATTTAATTCATTTATATTACACAGGGCTCGAAATTGCGACCGTTTTGGTTACATATGCGCCCGAAATTTTATCTATGCGACCTCAAAATATATTTGGGAGCATTAGTGCAAGTGCATAAAATTGATGTCATGCAACCAGTTTTAACAGCAAAATGTTCACCACATGCACGGAATTAGGAGGCATTCGCGCATTAAGCATCTGACATGTCAACTTGCTGCAGTAAACAAAGCCCCCAATGCCTGCCCCGCCTTCAAGCTCTTCTTATTGGCCCACTGCGCTAGAACAGAACGTGAATGGATGGGTTAATATCAGCTGTCAATCACTTAGTTCCGATGACAGGGAGCTAAACCCGCGAAAATGTAAAGGTCTGGATACGAGAGAATGAAAACAACACTAACAGATTTAGTTTTAGAAACCACCTAAAGTTACAAATAAGGGCACATCTGATTAGTGATCATGTCATGAATGTCAATCCAGCATTTGCACCATTTAAAGAGTGGATATAAGGCTTCCAGTGTATAAAGTCTGCAATGAAAATGACTAAAGCATTCACCGTAAAGCTGGTGGGACGGAGTTTTCAGGTAACCGTGTTTGCCACTGAATTTACACATTTTAAGCACAAGATGTTCTAACATTACTTAATCCTTTCATTTAATCATCACGATGCTGTCAGTTGTGCGACTGACAACGCGTTCACCATCGCTAAAGAGCATCCATTCACTGAGATGAAACTAATATTGCCGCTCATGAAAAGACTTATTACTGTTAAGATGAGGTATGCAAATAATAAGTTATATGTCAATATCATCTGTGCAATATCAGACAACACCTGTGAGAACAGCACAGTTATTATTGTTAATTCAGTTCATCTCATTCATGTCAAGCAGTGTGTGCAGGGCCGGTGAGCGCATGCAGATTTTTGTTTATTTGTTGGTTGTGATTGTAGTATTAATATATAATAGAATGTGTTAATATAAAATGTGTTGTGACGTGCTTATAATTTTTGGTGGGTGTGACTAAATTTTGTCTGGTGCACCTACATTTTTGAAGTTAGGAGCACCGGTGCTACCAAGAAAAGTGGTTAATTTCAAGCCCTGTTATACTGTTTATTCCTAAATCATTATAGCTTTCGGTTGTTTTTTATTGGTTTATTTAATGTTTTTATTATATCCGATATTTGTATATCTTTAAATGAATTCAATAATCGCTTATAGGCTATTTTATCTAGATCTATGAAAATGTATTGAGCCCTCAATAGTTGACACGTAATTTGTAAAGTTATATGTTTTTCTGTTGATACATGAAATGATAATTGTTGATACATTATCTCCAAAATAAATAAAGAAACCCAGCCGCTCGAGGCATCGAGGGAGCTGAATCGAGCGCTCTCTCACACAAATACTGTAGGCTACATGCATCTAAACTCGCATGACAACTAAGTCAATGGAAAAGCAGCTGTTCTTTGCGCCACGTAGTGCTATTGCGTATAGCACAATTTTAATTTTTTTTAACGAAAAGGCGGTCATTACAGCCGCAGTAAAGCGCTTGACTGCAGGTGACAAATTGCCATATATGTAGCTGTAGACTCATGTTAACCTGTGCCTGTGGACTCGTGTTAACCTGTGTCTACAAAGTCACACACAAGCGGATATTTTCTGGTGTGTGGTACATTCCGCGTCACTTCCGGTGTGGTACATTCCCTTTCCCTTGTAAATATGTTTCTAGACTGGTAAAAGATTTGCGTCTTGTTATTTTTTTTTCTAAATTGTGCATTTTGTTTTGTCCCTGGTGAAATAGTTTTTCCTACATAATTGTGTCTTAAGATAGGTAAAAATGTTTACCAAAATGTAAATTTGTCTTGAGCTTTGTAAAAGTGTTTTACACTTTTGCAATGTTGTTTTGCACTTTCCGGCCACCGTAAAAGTGTTACCCAAAAAATATTATTTTCAGTTTATGCGGGTTGACAATCAAAACAGAATTTCAGAAATCAATTTTCGGGTGATCATTTCATTTGTAATTTAGTCAACAGCTTCATCAAATACAGATAGTCAAGATCACAAAGGAATAAAATCTTACTCAAATTTTGGAATCAAAGTAAACTGTCGCCAGAATGATCTCTGGCAAGCACGTCGGCACAGAATAAAGGGCAGTTAAGGCTTTGTTTCATGTGAAACATTTGCCTGTGTGACACTGTTTGGCCGCTCGTCTTATCTGGGCTTTGCGCAGCTGTGTTTGATTTTGTGAGAAATGATTGCCGTGTATAGAAGAGGCGAGAGTCAGAACAGAACAGATAGGATGAGTCATCTACAGCTGACAGTGATGAGCCTGTTTAAACCGAGAGGCTGAAAAAACAAAGAACTTCATTGCACCAGCAACACACGTATGTTATCAATATGAGCGCTCGCAAGCAGGATTGCTTTTCTCTTCATTTCCAAAAGTCGGAATCAAACTGAATATTCAATCAAAAACTAATAGTGATCAAATCCAAACATTAATCACGCTTTCTCCACAAGCAAATAAGCAACATGATCTTGCGAGTTCTGTGGGTAAAACTGGAGCAGAGTTCCCCATGTGGATAAATGTTGAAGAGGATAAGAGATAAAACGAAAGAAAGAGAGACGCGGCCCTAGAGATCACACAGGAAATGAAACACGACCGGCTAAATCTGTGATGGCAATAAAAGTCAGTGGGTACCGTGGGTCAGTCTGGCAGTGTTTGGGATTGACAAGCGCAATTACTTGTCCACCAACACTCCATGATGCGTTGCACAAATTATGAAAGCAACTTCTTCATTTTCAGAGTCAAAAAAGTGACATTATTCTACTTCATCATACATCGCCTTAATCAGCTGTAAAAAAAACTGACTGTCGAGGATTCATTTAGATGTTAAAAGTGCTGCCATAGAAAGAAAAAAAAAACATGTTCTAGTTCAAGGATGTGAACACCAAGTAGAACATAACATGTTTTCATCTCGAAATTACCGTGATTACAACATGGTGTGAGCACAGCAAGGGGTGTAAGGATTTGAGGAGAAAAACAAGAAATTATGAAAGCATTACAGTGAATACATTTCTGGATATATCATAAATCCAAGTAGGTGAGCAGATCACAGATTTATAGTATACATCGAGAACACAAAGAAAAAGCAAAATTAAGGAGAAAAGAATACAGCGTATTGAAAAGAGCTCTTGTCGGTGACATTCTTGTAAAAAAAAAAATAATAATAGGGGTTATTCTATTCTATTGGTGTCTGAAAAATAAAACTAAAGCACAGCTATCCAAACTGCTGAAAAACAAATATTTTTCTTATTCTTACTGGACGATTCAGTACATCTTTTAAGTGGAGACTCACTAACTGGATAAACTGAACCAGCGAGTCATTCAGTAAAGACTCATTCTGACTGGATTATATGAATCAGTAAATCATAAAGTGGAGACTCACTCTGAATGGAATTTTCATTCATTCATTCATTCATTCATTCATTCGTTCGTTCGTTTTTCTTTGATTTAGTCTCTATTTTTAGAGGTCACCACAGCGGAGTCAACCATCAACTATTCTGGCATATGTTATACACAGCGGATGCCCTTCCAGCCGTAACCCAGTACTGGGAAACACCCATACACACTCATTCAAACACAAACACTCATACACTACAGCCAATTTAGTTTATTCAGTTCACCTATACCGCATGCCTTTGAATTGTGGTTGAAACCAGAGCTCCTGGAAGAAACCCACGAAAACAGGGAGAGAACATGCAAACTCCACACAGAAATGCAATTAGTCCAGCCAGGACTCGAACCAGCAACCTTCTTGCTGTGAGGTGACAGTGCTGAGCCACTGTGCCACCCTAAAAGGACAGTTTCAAATGTTCGGATATCAAATGTTCAACCCAGGCTCATTCTGATCACGTACCCCTATATACACAAAATACGTCCCAGGAGCTACTTTTTTTGCAGTTTTTGTTTTCGTGAATCTGCCAGAGGCCGCTGTGTATGTTTTTTTAGATCTGAAACAACTCTCGCAGGTGCCATTCGCGCCTGCTGTTCTCACGTAAATCCACCAAAGGCCCCTATTGACTAATTCACTAACTGACTGACCAAACGACCGATCACCCCACTCTCCCCTTCCCTAAACCCAACCAATAGTATTTTAAAAAGCACGTATTGACCCACCCACCCCCTTCCCTAAATCCAACCGCAGTGTTTTGAAAAACAATCCAGAAAAAGAAAAGCCCTCACCTAATTTTTACCCTGTTTTCAGATTTTATTAAATTTACTTCTTCTTCTACTACTTTTATTATTATTTACTTCTTTATTTTATTTTTTGGCTTCTCTTTTTATTTTACCTGCCTTCTGGAACTGTTCTTCAACAGACTCAAACCCCTTCATCGTGGTCAACTTCCCTCTACATCTCAAGTCCGCCAACGTACATGTGGAGCTACAGGACAAACTGGTAATAGTGGAAAAGCCGTCCACATGCAGGTAAGTGGTCAGCCGGTTATCGAGAAAAGGAACGGTGTCATACCACCCCGTAGCGTTTGTTTTAAAGACGAAATTCAGCCATATAGCTCAGCCTACATAAATCACGATCTCCGGAAACGTATATAGGGCTACGTTTTCAGAATAAGCCTATGTTGCAAATGTTCCTGTTTAAAATAACAAGTGACAACATATTTTTATGAAATCCAGTGGAGTAAAAAAACACAATATTATGCTTTGGAATATAGTTGAGTAAAAAAAAAAAAATCACAACATAAAATGTCTCCAGTAAATATAAAAAGTAAAGAAACATTTGAATCATTAAGTGGAGACTCACTACAGTACAGCATCTCTGAGCAGATAACAAGTGTTCCTGTTCAAAATAACAAGTAACAACATACTTTTCTGAGATGCAGACGAGTCAAAAATGCAATATTAAGCTTTGCAATGTATCAGAGTAAAAGCAAAAGTTTCCCAAAATAAAAAAGACTCCAGTAAAATGCAGATGATAAAATTCAGTTCCGTTTGCACAGCAGGGCATCATCAAAAATTCATGTGTGAGCTCTTAAAATATACGGGTGTGAGTTTGGTTGTAGAATGTAGCAGTCACTCAAATACAGGACTGACAACGGTTTCTGCTGCTGTGTGAACGTGACCACCTTTTCTTCTGCCCCATTTCTTTGCATCTGACAGCGCAAATAAAAGCATTTGAGAAGCTCAGTGCATTTTATTATACATCGCAAATGTATATGTGCAGTTCTAACGCGATTGCTCAGAGATACGCTTCACAGAACGGAACGTGTGCCAGCAGCATTTGAATTACAACACACGCTCGAGCACTCGGCCATGAGAGATTAAAGTCTATTCACTGAAAAGATTCAGCACTTGAGGGACAAGGCTTCTTTCAAGACGTGGTCGAGTTATATAGTCATCTGAATGCTTCTTACAACTAACATTTAGCGATTCAACAAGTAGGACATATAAAAACTGCTTGGCAAATCCATGCCTCAAGCATATCATAATCACATAAAAGCAAAATGAAATGTATTCAGACCCTTTAAATATAAAAAACGAAAGAAAGAAGATGCATTTGCAATTAGAAGTAGAAGATTGAAAAAAAATCATATTTTATGTGGTATTATTAAAATGTTTTTATTGCTGTTTACTAAATCTGATACTAAAACACATGAATATTCCACCGTGGACATTTGTTCTCAGGAAATGAAGTGCAAATATCTTCCTCCATCAAAGATGGTGGCGTATAATTATACTTGCAGGCTGCAAAATTGACTTTTGCTTTCAGAACTCTTGGTCTTGTGAACTGTCATCTCTGAGTTAATTTCCCTGGAGTCTCCCCTTACAAATTGTATGTCACTCTTTGCAGAATTGAAATGTAATGATGCTTAGAGGTACCTTCAACAGGCGATCGAACAATGGCTACATGGTCTTGCTCTTTTTGAGGGCTCATTTTAAAAAGGCAAAGTGCTATTTCTTTATCGTTACCCTGCAGCAGATGTGGAGGTGGATGCATATAATTATTAATCATCAAGACTGAATCTCTACTGGGCCGCATCTAAACTGAGAGAGTGTAGAAGCAATGAAAAACATAATAATAACAGGATTGGTGTGGCATCAAGTGGATTGCATTTGCTGAGGTGGATTGATAACATAACAGCATGAAATAGAAAGCAAGTACAATGTTTTAGGCATGTTCTACAGAATGCTAAATTAAAAGAATATGCAAAAAGAAATGCAAAATGAAATATGCTGGAATGGGTCATTTACAAGCTATGTTTTGAGGTCAGAAGGTTTATTATTCAGACCCCCTAGTTTTTTGTAATTCCGCAATCGCTGAATCCAACGCAAAATCAATAAAAAGTTTCACATTTTTGCGATGCTGTAAAATTCTTAATCAAAAAATAATTGCAAGTAATTTAAATAATCTCATAAAACATCAAATTCCGAACCATATAATCAAATTATATTTATTTCAGTTTGCAATTGGTTGTTTAATATGACTTATAGAGGATGCATACGCAGCGCACGTGATGTATTTGAGTGTCTCTCAAAAAATGATGTAGTAGTTTTAACACTACATGGAAGTGGGAGGGAATTGTTTTGCAGCCTGTGCAGTAAGCAGACGCGGATGAAGCACAAGTTATTTACATGTGAAGTCAATTCAAAGATGGTATTAGACATCCTGTGGCTCAAATTGGGCGTTTTGTGTGTTTGATGCGCTTCAGGCTGCAAAGGAAAGTGTGAGCAAACATCTAACAAACGGAGCAGTGGAACAGACAGAAAAGCAAGCAGCTTACAATGATGGAGATTGGTTCAAGGATGGCGGCTGCTGGACTTGACCGAATTGAAGAACATTATTTGTGCTTTACTTGTACGGCTGGTATTATGGTGTGCTTAAAATCTGATAATATGGTGTGCGTAAAATGAATAAATGATTTTGTTTAACTCTTTTTAGTTAAGGCCTAGTTAAGCCTTTAAATGCCACTTTAAGCTATATAGAAGTGTCTTGAAAAGTATCTAGTAAAATATTATTTACTGTCATCATGGCAAAGATAAAATAAATCAGTTATTAGAAATGAGTTCTCAAAACTATTACGTTTAGAAATGTGTTGAAAAAATCTTCTCTCCATTAAACAGAAATTGGGGGGGAAAATAAACATGGGGGTTAACAATTTAGGGACGCTAATAATTCTGACTTCAACTATATATGCATAAAAATTAATAATAATAATAATAATAATAATAATAATAATAATAATAATAATAATAATAATAATAATAATATACCAATGAATAAATTTGAATGAATTAGTTAAGGAAATTTAATTCAGATATAAACCACTAATAGAAGTAGATTTTAATGTTTGCAACAGAAAACTATTGTACTGGTTAACAAAATATTTTGTTAAAGTTAAATATTTCTTATAAATATTTTGGAAAATATTACTTTGATATGCTTCCTTTGCATGCTTTCTATTTTTATTAATCAGGGCTATTCTTACTTCTTGCTATAATGCACGAAACTATATTAAATCCCACATAATTAGACTGACTCCGAGAACCCATATGTTGTAATACATTATTCATCCATTTCTGATAGAGCCGGCTTATATAACGGGAGACGTAAAAGTCAAAGTTCTGCATTTCAACTTTTCAACATTTGCAAAGGCCTTTCCAATAAGACTCAACTCACATGTGTCACATCTATTCTCCAGACTCACACCACAACATTTTACCAGACAAATCCCTCATTTTCTCTGTTATCAATAGTGAATTTCAACCAGGTAAATGCCATTACGACACTCATTCACTCCGACACCTCTGAAAGAATGCAAGAGCACCTGAGGTTTCTTAATTTTGTGTGAAGGAACAGGTGATTGATTCTGCGCCTCCAACCTCTCTAAGAGTCAAATGACTGCTTTATGTTCAAGCTGCACAATAATTCACTCACATATTGAAATATGCCATCCATCAAAGAGCCCCCTAATTTCCCTCTGGAAATAATGAGTCCTCTCATTATTTAATGTAAGTTGCCAGACCGGGGCTTTTCAGCGAGACACGCGTGTTTATCAGATTCCTGTACCGCATCGATTGGCGCTAAAGGGATCTTCGCTCACTTCTGGAGCTGAATGAAAATGCGAGCCTCCTGCCACTGAATGTGTCTGTACTAAACGGCGAGGTGAAGATTCATAGGTTGTCTCTCCAGGCATGGCAAGTACACAAATCTTGTAAATTAAAGCATTGTTATGGCATGGCCCAATTCTGCTCTCTGAAGCACGATGCCCTTTTCTGCTGAGAGACGGAAAGGGCATGCTGCTAAAAACAAACTTCAGACGCACTTTTAGAATAGGCAAAAGGAAGCCGCTATTTATTTTGGTGCAGACGCAAATATATGAAGGTGGGATACGAGAAATGATATAATAGCATTATGAGAACAGATACACGGGTCGTGTATACTGTACTTATGATGATTTAAAAGTTCCAACTTCCAATTAAGTTACTGATTTATAAGCAGTGCTACATTATTCTTAATTCCGTGATCATAAGTTTTGAATGAGGACAAAAAAAAACTCAGTATGAGAATTTAGCGAGTTTCTTCCGACGAGAATTGTAGAAACTGATAAACAGCAGCGCACCATTGACAATGTAAAATAGACCTTTTAATGAACAGACCTTTTTATTACTATTATATCTCTCTGCATATTTAAGATACTCCTGGAGATGTTGCAGTCCTTAAGCTATCTTTTTCCCATTGTTAAAATGGAGAACACTCTAAAACACGTTGAGTTATTTATTTAACCCAATGGTTGAGTTAAAAATATTTGATGTTATTAGAAATGAATTATCAAAACTATTACGTTTAGAAATGTCTTGAAAAAAATCTTCTCTCCATTAAACAGAAATTGGGGAAAAAAATAAACATGGGGTTAATAATTTAGGGACGCTAATAATTCTGACTTCAACTATATATGCATAAAAATTATTAATAATAATAATAATAATAATAATAATAATAATAATAATAATAATAATAATATACCAATGAATAGATTTGAATGAATTAGTTAAGGAAATTAAATTCAGATATAATCCACTAATAGAATAAATTACCACTAATACATTTTTTTATTATTATTATTTCTCTCTGCGTGTTTAAGGTACTGCTGGAGATGTTGCAGTCCTTAAGCTATCCTTTTCCCATTGTTAAAATGGAGAACACTCTAAAACATGTTGTTATTTATTTAACCCAATGGTTGAGTTAAAAATATTTGATGTTTGTTGGGTTATTTTTAACCTTTATTGGGGTATTTATTAATAACTCAACTGGTTGGGTTAGAAAATTCTTAATTTCAACAGTCAACTAAACTAACTGACACAGAACAGCTGTATTAACATGTGTAAGTAATGTTGTTTTTGCTTTAGAAAGTTTATTTAAGCTCTAACGCAACAACATTGTTATTTTTTAACCTCTCCGTGTTGTGTTTTTTATATTTCACCAGCACTCTTCATTATTGATGATACAAATGTGCGCTTTAGCCAATCTATATTAAACAGATACAAAAGCTTTAGTGTATGGAACTTAAAATGGAATGGAAATAAAGCATTTTAAGTATTTTTTAAAACTGTATGCTGTTTATTTACACAGCCATAATTATAAAATGTATAGTAGTACTAGTAATAGTCGCAATAGTAATTCCAGAATGGATACATTAACATTTAATCAAAATAACCCGATGCATGGGTGTTGGGTGACTGGAATTGAGAACCATAGTTGGGAAGGTGCTATACAGTCTATGGTTGGGTTATATGTTGGGGTATTTTTAGCCCAACTATTCTAATTGAGTTTTAAATCTCTGTGTGTGAGAATGATGATTAATTTTTGTTTGATACACTCAATCCACTAAATAATACACAATGTATTCAAAAAAAAAAAAAAAAAAGGATTTAGAAGGAGTTTTTTGAAGCAATGCCAGAGAAAATCTCTTTAGCAAACAGCTCTTAAAATGATTCTGTCATCATTTACTAACACTTTACTTATTTCAAACCTTTATGGTCTTTTTTCTTTGTTAAACACTAAAGAAGATAATAATAATAATAATAATAATAATAATAATAATAATAATAATAATAATAATAATAATAATAATAATAATAATAATAATAATAACAACAACAATAATAATAATAATAATAATAATAATAATAATAATAATAATAATAATAATAACAATAACAATAATAATAATTATAATAATATCAGTTTATTTATTTTTTTTAAACTTTATTTTTTACTTTTTCAACATTGGTGTTAAAAATGTCTACATGTGACTTTTTAGTGAAAGTGTCATTTTAAAAGGGAAACATAATTAGTTTGAGTTCTGTTGTTGTCATATCTGGACATAAGCCAGTGTCTTTGCGAGTTGCATGTTGAAATTTAACAAGTTGTGGTTTATTTGAAAAACAGTATAAACTTGTTGTTGTGAAATTCCCATCACCCTCTGCTGTCTGCATCCCACTGATGGCAAATGTATGATCCAGTATAACAACAGCACTCAGCTGATTGGAAATCATCTCACTTCATCCACATTGCACAAGACCAGCTGCTGGTACAGTATGTACCTCAACTTTTGAGGTAGTCAACTTTTGATATGTCTTTGGTAAATATAGATTTGCTGTGGTGCTATGGCACACTTTACTAGGATGTGCCCATCCATTATCCAGCATACTGTACATATCAACTCAAAAAATAAAGAAAAAAGAAAAGACCTGTCTTCTATTCAATGACACATTTAATACTTTCTCGTGTTAAAGATAATGCCAAAAGTGCAAATTTCTGTACTGTAATGTCAATGTATCATGCAAAATTACAAAGGAATTTTCTTGATGACAATAGAAAATACTAATAATGTGTTATTTTAAACTGAATGTTTAGCTTTAATAATATTCTCCACTTAAGATTTTCTTTTCTTAATGTTGCTGCTAAGTTATCCACTATTTGATCAAAATTACATCAAAACTATTGATATTACAGTAACATTTTGAAATATTTTATGAATTAAAAGTAACAGATGATGCTGAAATTCGGTGTTTGAATACTGTGAATTAAATGTGCTTTTCAAGAGTTCACACTTAGCTGATTATTCAAAAAGGGATCCTCGAGCCCGGGGCTTCCTCCCGTTTGCAGAGCGAGAGGGGAGCCTGAGCTCGGTGGATCTCAGAACTCCCCGTCTGCAGTAGCTAAAGGAACACGTGAGGAAAAAAAGGGGGCTAGACAAATGCTTGATTGTTATGCATGATGTATATATTTGGATGGTGGGGGAAAACCCACGCGGACACGGGGAGAATATACGAACTCCTCACAGAAACACCTACCGACCTGGCAGGACCAGGGCTGGCAGTGTTCTTGCCGTGGGGCTAACAGTGCTAACCATTGGGCCTCCGTGCCGCCCGATCTATAGTGAAGGAGGAGAATGGGGAGGAAAGGGGGTTTCTTCCCAACGAAGATAAAGTGGACTGAAAACTGTGGTTATTTAAAGTAGCTTATGGCTCATATGATTGGATGATACTGATTAGCTTAATACGAGACCGGCTGTGATAAATCATAAGCACATGATCCTCTAGAAATTAGTTTATAAATAAACCTCACTTAAAAATATATTTATATAGAAAATAATTGTTTAAATTTGAAATATTAATAAATAAATTATTAATAATAAAATATGATTTCACAATATTGAATGAGTAACTGCATCCTCAGCATTGGGCCTTGGCAGGAAAGACATCGGTAAAATGTACCAGAGTGATTGGTAATTGTAATGATTTCTGATGAAGAATTGTTTCTCAAGTGCCCTTACCTCAAGAGTCATCTTAAGTCTAAATCAAACACATAAATAAATAAATATTTTTATTATTATTATCATTATTTTTTATAAGATAACTAAGAAACATTAAACTCTGACTAATACTAACGGGACATTCTTGGCCATGTCACTACACAAAGTGTACAAAATTAATTGTTTCTTATTCTCTTTTGTTGAAATCCCCCAGTACGGTCTCTAATTATTTTCTCCAGTAATGCAACCATCTGGCGACAAAAGTACAGTCAATAATTTGACAGCTGCGTGGGCACCAAAAGCTGCTAACGTTTCAAAGACCAAGCCAAGTCTACTGATGATTGATTTGCCATTGTAAGGTAAAAGTTTGAACAGCTTGATCATCTGATCTGACACATTTTAACATTCAGTAGTAAATGCACATCACAGAAAAGCAGCGCTCAAAAGACAAAGGTCTCTGTTAAAGGCGAGACACTGCAGACAAGAACACTGCACCCGTTAATGAGTGTGTTTACATGCAAATTCTTTACTGTAAATGGCAATTATTTACTTAACTTAAAAAACGAGAAGCATTGCCTTAAAACAACAAGCTGACTTTACTTGAAAAACATAAATGGAATATTAAAAATATAATATAAACTTAGATTATATTATATAATATAGTATTATATATAAAAATATAAAATATGACTTGAAAAATATTAATGGAAAAATAGAGCAGGTCTCAAATTTTAAGTATTTAGGCAGAATTATTGACAATAAACTGAATTTTGATGTGAATGTAGAGGCTGTTTATTAGAAGGCAAGTCAGCAGCTCAGTCTCCTCCGCAAGTTGAGAAGTTTTAATGTTAGTACACAGAATTTAAACATGGCATATACTGCAGATCATTAATAGAGAGTGTTCTCACATATAATGTTGTTTCATGGTTTGGTAACGCAACACTTAAACAGAAGAAGAATTTATCGCAAATTATCAATCAGGCAAATAAGATAACTGGTCACAAACAACATTCTCTGCAGATTCTAATTGACTCCTTTATGGAAAAAAACAGCAATCGCCATTTTTAAAGATAATACACATCCCCTTCACTCAGCTTTTGATGCGTTACCATCAGGACGCCGGTTTAGAATTGCTAAAGCCCTTATAAAATGCTTATAAAAAGTTATTTATCCCAACTGCAGTTGCTGTCTTAAATCGGCTCACTGTTTGAAGTGAATGGGGTGGTTGATTCTGCAGTATATTTATGGGGCTAATATGGTTTTTAAGTTTTTAACTTATGTTGTTGTCTAGATGACTGTTGTTATATGGTTTTATGTACAGTTGAAGTCAGAACTATTAACTATTAAATTTCCTAGCCAAGCAGAACGGACAATAAAGTTTAGGCTAAACTAAACAACAACAAAATTCAATAAAATAAAAAAAACGTGGAAAGTTGTAACTTGGAACATCTAAGCTGACTTAACTGAATTTTAATTATTCACATAGTTCTTATTTTAAACGCAACGTTTACTCACCTTTAAGAGTCAACAAATAGCTTTTTACAGTAGTAAACAATGCATATAGTCATGTAAATGTCTTTTGCTTTAGAGAAAGGTCATAACCAGCTTAAGCAGAAAAATATTCTGAGGGGGAAATATACCAAACTCTGATATGTTTTGATCCAAAGATGTAAGAAAAGTATGAGTGGTAATCAAAATTAAAATGCTGCACCTTGAGATGATTCAAGCCATAAGTTTCCCACTGACATGTTGCAGTAATACTCTTTCTTCAGTTTCACTGATTTATAGAACATGACAACCAACAAAACTAATGAAATAGAGTTAGAAATGCATTTTTTTATGTCATCGCAATAAACTGATTTATAAATAAAGTCTTGTAAACAGTTTATTTGCATTGCTGTGTTACTGGTTTGCATGTAAACCATGACAACAGGTTATTTTAATAAGCTTATTTTTGTGAGTTACTATCAGCGTATTTGTGTGCATGTAAACATCATCACAGTTTTGGGCTTTCTGGCTTTTTTTTTCAGGCTAATATGAAAGAAAACATCTATAGGTGTTTCTTATTTCAGACTTGATCCATTTTGCTTTGTAGATTTCAGACTCAAACACATGCTGTACATAAAAAAGTCATTTTCTCTAAATTACTTTTTTTCACCTGCACTGTGCCATAACTCTCCACTTCAGCAGCTTTTACTGTACATTAGGGGTGTGAACCTACACAGGTGTCATGGTTCGGTTACGATCACGATTATAATGTTATCGATTCGGTTCAATTCAACATCACAATTTTTAGTTTTACTTCATAACACAAGAACTTACAGTCTTTTAATCCAAGCTGTCAGATATATTAACTTATTGCATTCATTCATTCATTCATTCATTCATTCATTTTCCACTTTAAGGTACAATTCTAACTATTAACAAACCATTAAGACTTTTAGCACAATAAAAGAGCCTACTATTAACTGCCAATTAATACAGTGCAGTAGTTAGTAGTTGGGTTTAGGTAATGTTTAGGAATGTAGAATAAGATCATACTTTATAAGCAGGTAATATACCAATAGGTAATAGTCGGATTTGGTTAAACTTAAGTGTTGCAATACTTTCTAATAACTCATTTTTTTTTGTATTTGCGATGATGACAGTTTTTATTGTTGTACTTGTTTATTTAGTTATCCTTTGTAGTTATTTTGTAAGATATTAGTTTTCAGCTTAAAATGTAATTTAAAGGCTTAACGGGGTTAATTGGGTTAACTAGGGAAGTCATTGGACAACAGTGCTTTGTTCTGTTGGCAAACCAAAAAATAATAATTTCTTAAGGAAGCTAATAATATTGACCTTAAAAACGATTTTAAAAACTCATTCCAGCCAAGAATTAAGCATTAAGACTTCCTTCCAAAGGGAAAAAATACATACCACACTGTGAAAATGTCCTTGCTATTAAAGAGCCCTTTTTAATAAAATTTCAAAAAGAGGGCTAATAATTTTGCCTTCAACTCTAGATTTAATAATTTACAGCAGGATATGCTCATATATAACACAAGTAAATATTTATATATTTATTTATTTAATTATTTGTTTGTTTGTCTCTAGCTGTTAGCAGTTTTCTGAACAATGGAGTGCTTAAAATGAAATCACAAAATCCCCTTGTAAAAAAAATAGACTTAAATATGTCAAAAAAAAAAAAAGATTGAACCTAAATTTATCCAATGATCAGATTTAGTGCTAACAGCATGTAAATAGAAGCACACTGTTTGGAAATAAAGCTTAATTTAAAGGGCGCCTATGATGAAAATCATTTTTTGTAAGCGGTTTGTACAGAACTGTGTGTAGGTATAGTGTGTCCACTGTCATACTGGGGTGATATAAAGACAGCAAGCCTCTTTTTTAATTTCCTGACGTTAAAATAGGATCCAAATCCCTGCCATTTTGAGGCCCACCACAACGTGACGTTGTGTGTGACTCATTGCAGAAAGACTTGAATTAACTCCACAACAAATACATCACATAATCATTGGGAAAGTTCTTACTGTAGTATTTCTCAGAAACGTTACGTGAGATCTGCTTTCTTCATGTCTGTCACTGTGCTGTTTATCTGATGCAGCCGAGGTGGAGTTTGAGGCACACTCTGACAGGCACGTGGGAACAATGGGCCTAAGTAACTGAGCTGAAACTTTACAGACACAAGTGACCTTAAATCTTGACATAGGGGGACATAGTTTTTTTACTTATTTGAAATTAGCTGAAACTACACAATTCTTGAGTTTATTTAGGGACAATTTAATTGTTTTATGTTCAATCCATTTAAATTTGTAGAAACTAACAAGTTAACTTCATTCCTTCATGTTGTCTCAACACAAAGTGATTGTGTGTAATACAGTGTAATACAAAACATTTCAATATGTATGGTGATAACTATTAGTTCATTTTTCACCTGCAGTGTCTTGCGTTAAAAGCACTGCCCTGTGAGGACTCCGGCTGCGTCTTTCAGAGTCTGTCAGGGCTTTCATGTCTCTGTATGAGGCTGAGAAATGGATGGTGATACCAGGGTCAGTCTGGGGAATCGAGTGCGCCTACTGAAGCGGGGCAGCCCAATTCCTGATGGAGTTTGCAGGCAGTTTGTTCGGTTACAGTAATACTGAGACACGGACGGCTGTGCAAGGTCACATGATATTTATATAGATGTAATTGCTCAGCGCTGATGCAGAGCAGAGAAGAGTAAGTCAGTCGCACAAGGACCTTTCTCTGAGTGCATCCCTCAGGAGGCTCTGTCTGTGCACTTCGGTTATTATAGATAACTGGAAGAAGATATTTTTGATACTAGAAATAAAAAAAATAAATAAACTTGACTTCACAAAAATAAACAAGATTTAAAAATAACTAAATTTTCATGTTAAACTGCACAATAATGTTTGTTTTTATAGTAAAATGTAAATGATTTAAAATATATAAATATGTGTGGTAACACTATTTTAAGGGTCCAAAATAATGCATTAGTTAAGCATTAATTAAAGGTTAATTTGTTCACAATTAAGATTAAGTAAAAAAAAAAAACACTAGTAATAATTGGGTCCGTTTTTTAGGGTCCCAAAATATGCATTAGTTAAGCTCAGTTAAGCTTGTGAATCATGATTACTTGTTCACAATTATGCATCAGTTAAGCATGAGCAAACACATAATTCACGATTAACTGAACATACAATTTGTTAAGCCGTATATTATTTCTTTGATTCATTGTCTATTTATTTAACCTAACAACACAGTAATAATGTTTAATTACCGCTGGTTTGCAAATACATATGGCTAAAATAAACAGTTTATTGTTCTAAAGTTAAAGTTATGTCCACATTAATAAAGACACTTGAGTGATATTCAGTTTTATTGACTAGAACTAGTTAGTAGCTAATTAAGGCTAAAACGTCGTTAATACAGTGCTAATAAAGGCAATTTGACCCCCTATTCTAAAGTGTCCACATAATGCATAATAAACTGTTGTTAACCATTAATTACGAGTGTTTTTATTATTTACTACTGCTACAACTAACCATTAGTTAAGCATTAATTATATATATATATATATATATATATATATATATATATATATATATATATATATATATATATATATAGGCACATCAATTCAATCACCAGTCAAAGGCTTTTGGAAAAAGAGAAATACAGTAGTCAACATTTGAAGTGGAACATCATCTTTCAAAGTTGTCCCAAAACCAACCCAGGCTCATTCTGAAAACGTACTGCTATATACATTTCTGAAGAACACCAAATACGTCCCAGGGTACGTTTTTTTTTTTTTGCAGTTTTTGCAGTTTTTGTTTTTAGCAAATCCACCAGAGAACACTGTGTGTGTGAGTGCCATTCGCACCATCTGTTCTCGCGTCACTTAGAGGTTGCTGTCAACTGACTGACTGACTGATCGACTGATTCACCCTCCTCCTTCCCTAAACCCAACCAATAGTGTTTTCAAAAGTACTGATTGACAAATACCATTTCAGGCAAATCATCAAAGAGAAAAAAACAGCATTTTTTTATCATTTTAACAATTGTGTGACCAATTAATTGTAGCATTTTTATGCTTATTTACAACTGTCTTGTATGTGTTCCCCTGATTTGCAGTATAATTTTTTTTTAGGAATGATGTGTGAAAAAGACACTGAATAGCAATAGTCAAATCAGTTAAAAAGTTGCTTTCATGGTTGTTTTCGCATGGTATCAGCACCATGTGGTCAGACCATGTGCTGCTTTTTATAATGACCTCATATTGAGCACATATAGTGCTCAGCATAATTGAGTATACCCCACTTTGAAAATTAATATTTTTATCCATTTCTGAGTGAATACAGGCAATGTATTTGGTGTATTTGAACAAAACTGATTTATTAAACAGTTATATTTAGCAAAATAATATTTTAGTCAACAAACATCTTTAGAAATAGAAAGATTAAATTTAAAATTAAATTCAAGCAAAATATTGAAAAACAAAATACAACCTACAAAATTTCAACTAAATATTTATTTATTTACTTATTTTTTCCTCTTTTTAAAATTTGTATTTAATATTTTTCTATAACATAAATTTGGGTGTACTAGTTTTTGGACCGTTATCATAAGTTATTTTGTTAGATAAGCTCCAGATTTGACTTCAGTACTGACTAATCTAATGTGTATGCACAAATATAATTTTGTATAGCTTCCTATTAAAAACATGAATTTAAAAGACAGATTTGTGAGGGGTGTACTTATATACAGTTGAATTATAATACAGTTGAATTATTAGCCCCCCTTTGAATTTTCTTTTCTTTTTTAAATATTTCTAAAATGATGTTTAACAAAGCAAGGAAATTTTCACTGTATGTCTGATAACATTTTTTCTTCTGGAAAAAGTCTTATTTGTTTTATTTCAGCAAGAATAAAAGAAGTTTTAATTTTTTAAAAACTATTTTAAGGTAAAAATTATTAGCCCCTTTAAGCTATATTTTTTCCATAGTCTACAGAACAAACCATTTTTATACAATAACTTGCTTAATTACAGTAAACTGCCTAGTTAACCTAATTAACCTAGTTAGGCCTTTAAATGTCACTTTAAGCTGTATAGAAGTGTCATGAAAAATATTTAGTAAAATATTATTTACTGTCATTATGGCAAAGATAAAATAAATCAGTTATAAGAAATGAGTTATTAAAACTATTATGTTTAGAAACGTGTTGAAGAAATCTTCTCTCCGTTAAACAGAAACTGGGGAAAAAATAAACAATTATTCAGGGGGGCTAATAATTGACGTGCTTAGCATACTGACTTCAACTGAATGCTAAGCACTGCATACAGATTCCGAGTTTGGTTAAGTTATCTTGTTCCACTTAAGATTTATGGGGATTTATGTAACAGTAGGCCCACATACTTTTGATGTTTGATCGCCCTGTGTCAAACCTAAATTAAATGTCTTAATGCATACTGTTTAATTTGTTGTTTGGTATTCTGACTCCAGAGCATCTGATTATGCCACTTTGATTCAGATCAGGCAAAAATAAAATTTAAAACTAGTTTGCAATAGTAGATTTTTACAAAATGCCAAATATACAAAAAAAAAAAACTGCCAGGGTGAGCTTGTCCAAATGTTAAATATTAATACAAACAATAAACAGTATTTTAGTGAGATTCAAAAAAACCCTACTGTGTCCTACAAATGCATCTCTACAGAAATACCTCCTTTGCAAGGAAAAGTCATCCAATTTCCTAAGCAGCAAACTCTCCATCCATCCATCCATCCATCCATCCATCCATCCATCCATCCAAACAAAGCATGTAAAAAGGCAATCTGTCGTCAGCAGCAGCAGTGCCGCTCAGTCCATCAGCAGCAGCGGCCCCCAGCTGATATCAGTGGTGTGAATCTGGCACACTCTCTGTGCTTCTATGAGCTCAGTATCAGCTTCAATTTGTAAAACGTCCCTCAGCACAGCCTTGCATCTGTCTCAATCAATGAGGGCGATTGCCAAAGGCTCCAGACAGGCCGTCTGCCTCTGCTCGTCCCCAACACCAGCTGAGGTTACAGTGTCCCAGTCAGCACTCTGTCATCTCCACAAAATCAGCACCCAGACCCGAGGCCTTCAGTGTTTCTGCACACTACAATTAAGAGCAACGGTTGGGGACGAGAGATGAGAGGAGCTTTTCACATCCATTTTCAAGAACCAAAAGTCTGAGAGAACAACAATAATGTCAAATCAAGTCATCTTTACTTCTGTAGACTAAAACTAAGACGAGTTTCAAAGCCACTTTACATTGATGGAGATGGGAAACGCCACTAAAGAAAATGCCTAAACAATATTTCAGCACGGAAGGTAGGTAGAATGCTAGTTCTAGTTATAAGAAAAAGTTAAGATATTTTATTAGTCATTAAGTGACAATAAAGAAATATATGGAGTAACAAAATATCTTTAATTACGAAAATGTAGTCTATTGAGCTTTCTATTTATCAATCAATCAAATCAATCAATCTTTTTCACAAAATAATATTCTTAATAATATGCTGGACAGAACAGTGTGTAGGTATAGTGTGTGAACAGTCATATTGGGGTGATTGAAACACAATAAGTGTCTTTCTAAAAGATTTTTGATGTTAAAATAGGACCCAAATCCCTCCTATTTTGAGGCCCACTCTAATGTGAAGTAGGAGTATGGTTTTCCCTATCCACCAAATTGATTGACATGTGTCCATAATAATATTAATAATAATGTATACACTAGTCCACAGAACATTTTTTTTGCAAAGAAACTAGGATTAATACACGTTACGACTCTTTGTGATCAGCTGCTTATTAATAATTAGTTTTACAAGTTTAAAACATTTTTAAAACTGCACGTTTGTAATAAAGAGAGTAAAATCGCTATTTAATTCCTAAACACTATCACCACGGTCGTATGGTGTCAGTAACCGCACATACTGTATGTGTGTGTATGTGTGTAGGTGTGAACTGCAAATGGCATTTGTGTGACTCATCATTTCAGAAAGGCTTAAATAAACTCTACCTCAAATACATCAAATAAACTTACTTGGTATTTTTGCCTAGGGACCTTATTTAAGCTTCATCCATGTCTGTTTCTATCACTGACGGCTATTTATCTGATAAAACGTATGAGAATCGGACAGGCACGTGGGAGCGATAGGCGGGGAGAAGCAGCTCATTTGCATTTAAAGAACAAAAGCAGCTACATTGTATTCAGACAGATTCTAAGGGGGCTTTCACACCTGTGGATCAATTCTTTTATTTCGAAACAGGGATTAAAAATGTTACATTGGTGTGGTTCACTTTATACTTTCACATTATAGGCTTTACATTATAAAGAGAAATAACAGATGAACCAAGACTGCTGTTCGGTCAATTTTCCTAACGGATAAACAGCTCTTGTTAATAGTTAACATGCTTTCACTTTCGTATTTTACATGAATAACACATTCTCTCTTCATATAGCCATATATATGCCTATTAGATGTCCCTAATACACTGTGATATAGCCTGGTTCGGATCATATTGCTTTCTCACTACAATCGATCGTTTCTCACTACAAGAGTTAATTTCAATCGAGCAGAGACCACCTCATTTAGGCGATCTCGGACCGATTGTTTTGGCACAGATTCGAGTGCGATTGCTGGATTCACATATGCCAAACGAACCACGCTAACTGGGGAAACGTGCCAGGTTCCGAAACAAAAGTCTAGGTGTAAAAGCACCCTACATTACATAATAAATAATCTGGTGGGTATTTTAAGAAGAAACTTTACAGACACATTCTGGAGACACCAAAGTCTTATACATCTTGTAAAAGGGGTAAAATAGGTGCCCTTTAACTGTAAGCGCCAAACAAGGACATTAGAATGATTTCTGAAGAATAACATGACACTGAAGACTGGAGTAATGATGCTGAAAATTAAGCTTTGCCATTACAAGAATAAATTATATCTTTAATATAAATACTGATAAATGATTTTAGATTGTATTGTGGTCTACAACAATTGGAATCAAGAATATGTACTTTTTTTTTTTTTAATTCCCAGGTTCTGCTGGTTGCATTTCTGTGGATTTTCATTGCCAATCTTAAGCCAATTGTAATGTTTTGGTTAAATTTGGAATTTCCCAAACCCTTGAAGAGCCCAGGGGATCAGAGTGAGTGCTCCGAATGGCCCCACCCTGATCCGAAAATTTTATTTTTAATATGCAAAGTATACACACACACATACACATTAACAAAAGGTGGCCGACTTGTCATACTGATGGCAAATTGTGCACAACATCACTTCACTTTTTTCGTTGTGTTGTACCCACAAAAAGACATTCGAAACATTAGAAAACACATCAGAAACAAGACATTAGAAACAGACGTTTTACCCTTATAATAAGATGTTGCCGTCACTTCACTGTAATGGTTGTTACCAGGTTACGATAAAAAAATAGCATGCTCAAAACATCAAATCAGATGGAACCAAAAGCAATATGGTTTTATGACATCACAAAGAAGGTCGCATTTAAAGCACAAACTTAAAATGCACGCAATTGACAAATAGTTGCAGGCAAATTAAACTTTAGTGACAAGGCAGCACTGTCCCAATCAGGCCAATAATGATCCAGTCTACTGTCCCAAGCCTCTCTCACGCTGGCCCTGGGCCATCGGGCTGTCCTTATTGTTGAGCCCTGTTATGTAATTTATTATATTATTAAATTATAGCTAGCTTCCAAATGTACGGTATGTGCACATGGAAATTTGTATTGCTAACCATCATGCATTGATTTGTTTGTGAATCTGAAGCAAGAGCCAAAAGAAAAAAAAATCCTGACCAACTATGAATGATTTATTTGTGTTATTAGGGCTTTTTTTTCAGTAAATTATATTTGATGAGGCAGATAGTTGTAAGTGAGCAGGGTAATTACATTACATGAATTGCCTCATTAGGTTGTGTCCTGTTTTGTGTAGACTGAATTTTGAGTTATGTATTTCATGCACTTGAAATATTGTGGTATTTTTCAGTTATGCTTGATCTAATGTTAGAAAGTCCTTTATCTTCCATGTACGTGTACACATATTTGGAAATAAATACCTTGATTTAATGTAGACACTGACCAAATAAATTTATTAAAAAGCAGGATAAAAATAACAAATTCTTTTTATTGTTTTTTATGAAGCTACATACGGTACGTTATCTCAAAGCACATGCCCTTTCCCCCATATGAATGCACACATGTAGTCCCTAGTCGCTACAGACAAACACAAACAGCGCAAACAATTAAACATATATGAGCACAGAAACATCAGCATTCAGCTCTGCCCCAAGCTAGTTTAGCTACTGAAAAGACACACTATTTCTCAGTACCGTAACATGGAAACAGTTAAGATTTCACTATTAGAAATGCTTCTGATAAAAAAAAGAGAAGATGAATGGAAATGAGAGTGGAATTAGCAACATAGTCTAGAGATAAGAGAGGAAAAAACTGTCCAAAAGAGTTTCATTACAAAACCTAACAAATGACTTGAAATAAAATATCCACAAAAAAAAGTCTTTACGTGTGGTAACCATAGCATAAGCAAAATAACCGTTCAATTATTTTTAAGAATACTGAGGTAAACCTAAGGTAATAATTCAACAGCTTATCGTCAGTTATTACTTAAATACAGTTGAAGACAAATTTATTGAAATTTTAATTATTTTCTTTTTTATATATATATATTTCTCAAAGATAAAACAAATAAGACTTTCTCCAGAAGAAAAAATATTATCAGACATACTGTGAAAATGTCCTTGCTCTGTTAAATAATCTAAATAAGCTTTAAATAATCTAGCTCCTGTTTATCTAACGAACCTTCTGTCTCGCTACAATCCAACTCGCTCTTTAAGGTCTCAAAACTCAGGGCTTCTAGTAGTCCCTAGAATAGCAAAGTCGAGTAAAGGAGGTCAAGTCTTCTCATTTATGGCTCCTAAACTCTGGAACAGCCTTCCTGATAATGTCCGAAGCTCAGACACACTCTCCCAATTCAAAACTAGATTAAAGACCTATCTTTTTAGTAAAGCATATACTCAGTGAGTGCATCACTTAGCGGTATGATACATAAATGTGCTCCATTGATGGATTTAATATTCAGTGTTTGGACTCTCAATAGTGATTATTAAACCACACTGAACTGAGCTAAACAGAACTGACACGGATTCAATTTACTATGATCTTTCATGTGAAGCTGCTTTGACACAATCTACATTGTAAATGTGCTGTACAAATAAAGGTGAATTGAATTGAATTGAATATCATTTGGGAAATATTAAAAAATAATAATAATTCAGGGGGCTAATAATTCTGACTTCAACTGTATGTTCAGGAGCAAAAAAAAGCTTCTTTTGGTGGCTTAAAGGCATCTATCTCACTGTCTACTGAATGTTAAAATAATTTGTTACAACTGAAGTATTATTATTTTGCACATGTGTATTTGACAGTATATCATGTTCGGTGCATCCATTCGTCTGTTCGTTCATCCGTGCATGTGTGTGTGAGAGAGAGAACAAGCACTGACACGAGTTTCGAAGCTCATTAGTATTCTGACCCTTCCAAATATGGACAAAACTGAGCTTTTCATTCTAGGGGTATTCCTGTGGTTATGAATGAGCATAAGAATGTTTTTGGATTTGTAATTTGTTTTACTTACTTTGTTTGCCATACAGTTGAAGTCAGAATTATTAGACCCCCTTTAATTGTTTTTCTTTTTTAAATATTTCCCAAATAATGTTTAACAGAGCAAGGAAATTTTTCACAGTATGTCTGATAATATTTTTTTTTCAGGAGAAAGTCTTATTTGTTTTATTTCGGCTAGAATTTTAAATTTTTTAAAAACCACTTTAAGGACAAAATTATTAGCCCCTTTAAAGCTATTTTTTTCCGATAGTCTACAGAACAAACCATCGTTATACAATAACTTGCCTGATTACCCTAACCTGCCTAGTTAACCTAATTAACCTAGTTAAGCCTTTAAATGTCACTTTAAGCTGTATAGAAGTGTCTTGAAAATATCTAGTAAAATATTATTTACCGTCATCATTCATTCATTCACTAATTCATTCATTTTCTTTTCGGCTTAGTCCCTTTATTAATCAGGGGTCGCCACAGCGGAATCAACCGCCAACTTAACTAGCATATGTTTTACGCAGCGGATGCCCTTCCAGCTGCAACCCATCACTGAGAAACCCATACACACTCATTCGCACACATACATACACTATGGACAATTTGGCTTACCCAATTCACCTATACCGCATGTCTTTGGACTTGTGGGGGAAACCCGGAGGAAACCCACGTGAACACGGGGAGAACATGCAAACTCCAAACAGAAATACCAACTGTCCCGGCTGAGGCTCGAACCAGCGACTTTCTTGCTGTGAGGTGACAGCATTACCTACTGCGCCACCGTGTCGCTTACTGTCATCATGGCAAAGATAAAATAAATCCATTATTATAGATAACTAAGTTATTAAAACTATTATGTTTTCCGTTGAACAGAAATTGGGGAAAAAAATAATCAGGGGGGTTAATAATTCAGGGGGGCTAATAATTCAGACCTAAACTGTATGTAGATATCAGAGAACAATTTAACACATTGATTGAATGCATTTGATGGCACCTTTAAGATCTACCTACTCATAAGCAATCAACATGCTGTATTAGAAACCCAACCTTTTATTTTTTTTTTTGCTTTCTATTTATAGATAGGTGAAAAAAAATCTAATAATGAAAACAAAACATTATTCATAGACATTCAGACAGTGTTTTCACAGTGTATTAACCAGTCACACTGCAATTTCTCATTCATTACATGGTGAGAAACACAATCCCACTCTGCTCCAATATCAAACAGCCCGATTCCAGCCTCACCGTGTCCTTCAAATGTCTTTCGCACTCTTCCTTCGCGAGAAGCCCTTGCCAAACAGAGCAAATTAAACAGCTTACAACGAGTGGGTTCAACTTTCCTGTAAGTTGAAGGAAAAGTCTGTTTCTGAGGTGAGAGTCAACGTGTGGAATTATACCCCATCATCAATCATCTTTTTCCTGGAGATGTTACTGCCACAGTTTGTCCTTGGGGAAAGGCTTTACACGAAGCGGCTCGTCTCCTCATCAGAGGCGTCTGCGCTGTTTGTTTTATTGTTTCTTGCTTTTATAAGATGCTGACAGTGCTCTGTTGTTCATAAGCATTTTGCTAACAGTGCAGGTGCCGCTCTTATCGGAGTCTCATCTCAATGTTGACGACCACGAGACTTAATTACATTCTGAAAGCAGCATGTGTCCAAAAAAATATCTGCCTTCTATTTATATTTTACAGTGCCTATAATGAATTCCTCAAACTCTTTGGAATCGGGGTTGTTTTAAATAGCTTTCGTGTGCAACAATTAATGTAACTCAACCTCAACTGATTAACATATCGATGTCAAACAATGCTGGCATAAATCATATACTGTATAAACAATGTTGGCATCAACATACACACACACATACATACAGGGCAAATAATTTTGTGAAAATATGTCCTGTGGAATAATTCTGTGATATATATATATCTTTTGGACTGCACCCGGGTTCACTTGACCTCAAAGTTAAGCTAGTGTGAATGTTGTCTTCTGAACTCTGAACCATTCCCGAGTCCGCCTGAAAGAGGTGGTCTAGGGTACAGTTCGTGCGAACTCTGGTACTGTTCACTTCTGATAGGAAATGAATGACTGTGATATGCGGACGTCTCCATTTTGGTGCTTTGCTTTCGTGGCTGTCACCTAGCAGCAGCTGTACACAAAACAGCAGCTTGATGACACCAGAGTACCGGGGTAGAGAAGGAAAAAAGGCAGTGTGAACCCAAACCAGCCAAGGGGAGACTATCGAACTTGGGCTCGGACCAGGCATTTGGACCAAGTGTGAAAGCACACTTAAATAGCACTTTAAAGAGGATAGAAATTGCACAGGGGGGCTAATAATTATGTTATATAAAATTATAATAACCATTTATTAATAGTTGGAAATTGTTTCTATTTATTTTTAGATTTGATTTTTCATTATTATTATTGTTGTTGTTGTTTGAGCCCCTATTATGCATTAAAAAGGGTAATATTTTGGTTTTGGGGGTCTCAAACAACAGTCTGATCTGCATGCAAGGTCAAAAACACTTTCATTATCTTATAATACGCATTTAGTTTTACCTAATTATCCCAACAACTCCCATATGATTCGTTTAGTGATCAAACCCCTGTTTGTTTGAGTCATTTGTTCACAAACCCCTGCTTAGTGTAATTCAAATCTGTGCTGATTGGTCCGATGACCCAGTCTGTTGTGATTGGTCAACTGCGTTCAGGCTTATCAACAATTTTGAAGTAGTCAGAAGTAACAGAAGTAAAAACAGTGACACACATTCAGTATTAATCCACACAGTGACAGAAGCTGAACTCTTTTGAAACTTGACTGCCGCATTGTGTGTAGGAACAGCTGACGGTGGCCATAGCAATGAGAAACGGCAGTGGATCGCGAGCTCACAAATGCACTTAAATCCTTAAAGCAGCATGTGTCACGTTTTCAACGTGACTTTAGACACGTTGATATGAGAATATAAAGAGTTAACCAGGTACAGTACAAGCCACGTGGAGCGATTACAGGTAACAAAACACAATTAAATACATAATTTGCAATCTAGAGAAAACAAGGAGGCAACCATTTTAAATCACACTTACTTACACTTACACTCCGGAAGAAACTAATCCATGAACTGTGTACTGTAAAGGTTCTGTCGAGCTCTGACAAAGTCCCATATAGTCTTTTTCTGATCCTTCCTTTTACAAACGGCCAACGAATCTCCCATTGTAAGCATGTAGATGGCTGAACCACTCATCAGAAAAAATACAGGAACGCAGCACAAGGCTGGAGCTATAATGCTGAGGTATTTTTACAAAAGTTAACTACAACCACTAACTCTTCACAGCCTCATCTTTGGGTAGTTAAAATAACACTAACTTTCCCTCACATTTCAGAGCACAGCATCTTCGTAACATGATTCAACCAGGACCTGCTACAGTGTTTGTCTTCCTCTTTTCTTTCAACAGTGTTTGTGGGCGGGGCTGGGGTTTTATGGTTAAGTTTGAGGTCTGTATTGACGTCACGTCGACACAGCTAAAGACTCGCTACAGCGGCGATTCATTCGAACCACTCTGAGTTGAGTCTTATATAGATGAATCAATAGTTATAAACAATGCACTTTCAGATTTAAGCCTTCGTTGGATATTTCACTGCACTTAAGAGATTTTACACACTGCATGGAAGGTCATTTTCAAAAACCCATAATAGGGGCTCTTTAATGTCCTTATACTTTTTCTTATTTTTATTTTATGTAACCAAAATAACTTTATTTTTTGTTTTATTTTTAGGTTGCATTATTTATTTAGATATTTTGTTTATTTTTACCACAGTCACATATATTATTATTATCTACACATACACATATTAAGTTGCATATATATTCACAGCTGTCACTTTTCGCTAAGCAACACTATATGGCACTGAATATAAGATGATCAATAACTGAATGAGTTCACGCTCTGGAGAAACCCAAGAGACGTGGACGTCCTTTCAGACGGAATAAGAAATCTCGACTCCTCATCTCTCCTCTCGGCCCTAATGAAATGAGCTCTGACAAATATTCAAGTTGTTTTCGTTTCATTTTTTTTTAAGGAACAAATGACTTCTACGCCTATTCAAGCATGCAAGTTCAATTATATGCCCATGCTCTATTAAAAATGTGATTTGCTCTTGTAATTGCCAAAAAGATCGAATACCACGAGCAGTGTCTATAAAATACGCTACAAGCGCCACATCTGATGACATATACAAGGAGCTCGATTCAAGGCATGCTCCATGAAATAATTTTGAACCCTCTTAATGTTTTTTTTTCATATTTTGCGAGGCCTCGGAGGATGAGGAGGCTATACAAAGCAAGAAGAAACTAGTCTTTCACCTTGCCTACACACTCGTTTGTATGCATAGACAAACGCAGCACAGAAGGGAAGCTGAGTGGGAGGATTAGGCAGATTAAATCCAGGGCCCGAGCCTCAGGTCTCAGGCTTTTTTAGGAATAGGATATCTGAATGGAAGAGATGGCTGCGTGTTAAGCCTGCTATGATTCAGTGCCACATGTCACTGCAATACTGAAACAAAAAAAAGGATATCCTAAGAGGACTAAACGAAGAAAAAAAAAATCATATTTTACTATATTAAAACTATATTTTATTTATTTATTTATTTATTTTAAATAGCCTATTTATTGAATAAAAAAATATGTTATTTTTTTGGCCTATAGTATTTATGGGTTATTAAATTATATTTATTTACTTGGTAAATAAACTATGGTCAATTAATTTACAACCTGTATTTTACCACTCGTTTTGGCTTTAACAGTTTATTGATAACTAGCCTAACATTTAACTGAGCTCTGTGAAAAGTTTTGTTTGAAGGCCTACAATCAAAGATGTTCAATCACCATTTGGCAATGTGTCTGAAATGAAACTATTTCTCTTATCAGAAAACAACTAACACAATTATCCCAGGTGCAGCAATGTATTAGATATTAGCAAATATGAACAAAACATGGAGAAAACACCTCCACTTTTCACTGAGAAACAGCCACCAGCGGCATCGAGTACTCCACCTTTAGAATTGGCCACTACTGAGAATGAAGCTCAGCTGCGACCTATTGGTAATGTATTTCCTGAGTCAGAGAATTTCCCTGACTAACTGTGGTTAGTCATGGCATTCTGTTCTCTGTGATGTGCATTTCTAAAGGCCCCATCTGTATATAAGATTGTATATAAGGCTGCATATAAGATTTCTATTGAAAAAACCTAGCATTCCAATATTTCATTATTCTGTGATATATATTGCAAGGCGAATACAATTTCACCAGATGACTTCATCTCTCTATCTGGAACAAATTTATAATTTTAGATTGATTGTGGTAATTCTGTAATGGAGTGTATCTGCATAAAATCTATTAAACAAATCCACAAGCACAGATCTATACGATAGAGAAAAAAAGACAATAGAGAAAAATATACAATTCAAATAAACAGTGTTTTACCGTTTTCCGAGTCTAACAGTATTCAGGTTCATTCTCGATTTCTGCTGTGACATTTGGAAGGTAAGGTCAGAATTTGGCATCAACAACATGCATGGATTCATCCTGCCTTGTATCAACGGTTCAAGCTGGTGATGGTGGTAGACTGGTAGAGTTCAGTCGATTTTAAAAAGGAGGCGTGGCACCCAACCGTGTCCCTAAACTCAACTCAACTCATTGTGGGGTGAGCAAATCTCACTTCATTGTACGAAGGAGGTCATATGAATTCATACGAATTACCCACTATATCAAAGAGTTATAAATTGCTGCATGATCATGGTGGATACACACACAACTCAATATCAATGTTTACAAATGCTCTGTAATTTTATTTGAAATAAATTTGGTTTGTAAGAAATGTTATCAGAATAATACAAATGTTAATATTATAGTCAAACCTATGACAACTAAATCTTGTAAATTCAGTCTACATATATTGTATGCGCACATACACTCACCGGCCACTTAATTATTACTGCATTATCCTGCTGGAAGTAGCCATCAGAAGATGGGTCCACTGTAGGTCATAAAGGAATGGAGATGGTCTCAAATTCTGACCCTACCATCTGAATGTCACAGCAGAAATCGAGACTCAACAGGCCAGGCAACGTTTTTCTAATCTTCTATTGTCCAATTTTGGTGTTTGTTGCTCAGTTTCCTGTTCTTAACTGACAGGAGTGGCACCCAGTGTGGTCTTCTGCTGCTGTAGCCCATCTGCCTCAACGTTGGACGTTTTGCGCATTCAAAGATGCTCTTCTGCATACATCAGTTGTAACGAGTGATTATTTGAGTTACTTTTGCCTTTCAATCAGCTCGAACCAGTGAGGCCATTCTCTTCTGACCTCTGGCATCAACAAGGCATTTGCACCAACAGAACCTCCGCTCACAGGCAATTTTCAGTTTTTCTGACCATTCTCTGTAAACCCTAGAGATGGTTGTGCGTGAAAATCCCAGTAGATTAGCAGTTTCTGAAATACTCAGACCAGCCCATTTGGCACCAACAAGCATGCCACATTCAAAGTTATTTATATCACCTTTCTTTTGATGCTTAGTTTGAACTGCAGCAGATCATCTAGACCATGTCTACATGCCTAAAAGCATTGAGTTGCTGCCATGTGATTGGCTGATTAGAAATTTGCGTTAACGAGCAGTTGGACAGGTGTACCTAATAAAGTGACCAGTGAGTGTTTAATTAATTACAATTATCATAATGTTCATTTTATAAATTATAATAAGAAAACGCATAGATTATGTGCCTAATCTCCAGTTCATTCCTTTCTTTTCAAGTTCCGTTAAATACTAAAATATATTTCAATTCAATCTTCTGCTGATAAAATTTTGAAACCTTTCACATGCAACTAAGCGGCTAAGGTAATATCTCTTAACAGCTATTAGGAGATTTAATTGGACTCCAAAAAAAATCTAATTTAAAAAAAAGTTGCTGGCGTTTGGCAGAATTACACAATCATTACAGCCACAACATTCACCCAAAAAGTTTCCTTCACAGCTCGTCAAATATCTGAAAAGCAATTTCCAGGCTCTCATTTCTCAAGGTGATTTGTGAACAACAAGAACTGGCATCTCTCTTCCACAAGGGTTTGCTGCTAACTATTTTTATCTCTCTCTCTCTTCATAAGTGACTAATCTATGAAGGGCTGCAGCTCCGTCTCTCCCCTGGCATCATTCACGAGGCCTGCGCTGTCTGCTTTCCACCCGCACCCAAGTGTTTTATGGTTTGAGAAGGTGAGACACGGCTATGCTTGTGCAGGCAGATCAGAGCTGTTTTATTGCAGTGAGGTTCTGCTGATATTTGCTGCAAATTCGACATCTTAACCTCTGTCATATCAGAGAGCCAAACACAACTTCCTGTAGGCACAGGCTCTGAAGCTGCTTTCTTCAATAGCGGCTTATTTTAGAAGCGTATTTATTTCTAGATTAGTTTCTCTCCCCTAAACGCATCCTATTAAAATGCATGGATAACACATAAACATAACATTACAAAGTAACATTAATACATCTGCACAACATGATATGCACGTGAAATTGATTTATTTTTATATGCTAAACAGACTGAACTGTAAAAATCAATAGCTGTTCTCACTAATAAAATTAAGTGTAGATAGCTTATTATGAATAGGTTTGAATATGAAAGGTTTGTTCACCTTACAATATTTAAACTTTTTATACTATATTATAAATATTTATATTAAAGTGATCCCAATTTAACACATCAAGTTGTTAAACGAAATAAAGTCAAGTAATCTTGACTTGCAACAATATGTATTCACAACTTTTGATAATGATAATGATAGAACTTTTTTTCAATGATAGTGAATGGTGATGAAGGAATTGCGGAAACAGCTAGAAGAATTAAAACTTAAGCATAATCAGACATAAGCATAATAAATCTGAGAGCTTTTTCAATTCGATGATGTTCAAAATGTATAAATATATTATAATATATTAATTCATTTTTTTTTCAGCTTAGTCCCTTTATTAATCTGGGGTCGCCACAGCGGAATGAACCGCCAACTTTTTCATCATGTTTTAAGCAGTGGATGCCCTTCCAGCTGCAACCCATCACTGGGAAACTCCCATACACTCATTCACACACATACACTACGGACAATTTAGCTTACCCAATTCATCTATAGTGCATGTCTTTGGACTTGTGGGGGAAACCGGAGCACCCGGAGGAATCCGACGTGAATCCAGGGATGCAAACATGCAAACACACAAAAACGCCAACTGATCCAGCCGAGGCTTGAACAAGTGACCTTCTTGCTGTGAGGCAAACGTGCTATCCACTACGCCACTGTACAGCCCCATTATAATATATTAATATGAATAAATGTAATAATATTTATGTGATTATATAATAATGATATTATAAAATATTATTTATTTATTTATTATTATTATTATTATTATTACCTTAAACCTTGGCTGAAAAGTACTTAATATAGTGTAATAAAGTGTTAGATTGTTTTTTTGCAGTATGCGGATGCTATATAATACAATAAAATGTTTTAGAAGTGTAGGTATTGGTTTTAATGGCAGTACGGAGGCACAGTGGGTAGCACTGTCGCCTCACAGCAAGTTTGCATAGTCTCCCCATGTTTGTGTGGGTTTTCTCTGGGTGCTCTGGTTTCCCCCACAGTCCAAAGACATGCGCCTTATAGGGGAATGGGTTAAGCTAAATTGTGGCTAACGACCCACCTCGTAAAAATTAGATGTTACCAATCACCAACATGGTGTGACAAAATGTTTGACAAAATGTTCTTCATAGTAGAAAAAATGGTTACTTAGGTTACTGAGGATTAAAAGGGAGGATTAAAACAATTCTATTGTGTTTCTACTATAGTATCTATTAATTTTTTTTACGTATGCATGTATACACTTGGAGTCTAAATTACTAAATTATTTTCTTTTTCAAATATTTCCCAAATGACGTTTACCAGAGAAAAGAATGTTCCACAGTATTTTCTATAATATTTTTTATTCTGAACAAAGTCTTATGTTTTATTTTAGCTAGAATGAAAGCAGTTTTGAATTTTTCTATATTATTAGCCTCCTAAATTCTTTTTTTTTTTGCATTTTTTTATTACCATACACCCTTCACAATCATGGGTGTGTCTCTTTATACCACCACCAGTGTGCAGAATCTGCTTGGTTGATGTGACAGAAGACTCCGGACAATGGACAACAGCACCAGTACGCTCACCACAGACTAGGTGCAGGTGGAGCGGAGAGACAGTAGCTATGTTTCCATCCAAACCATCCATTTATGCGGAAAACAGGAATATCACATAAAAGACGTGCAAATAAAGCATAGTTTCCATCCAATGAGTCAACGCGAACAAAATCATCACTTCCTGTTTAACTGGCGCCAAATATAAAGAGTAAAAACAGAATTTATTGAGGTAGGAGAATCAGCCTGAATCTTTCCTTTAATTAATAAATGGCTTGCACCTCAGAAGACAAATGCCGACATGCAATGAATGCGTGGTGGCGTTTGAAGGAGTAAGACTCTGAGCACAGATGCTCTTGATTCTGGAGGTAATTAAAAATACTGAAATGGTTAAGGCATTTTTGAATGACCAAAAAACATTTTAGATGTTTTACAATATGCTCAGCCTGCTGATTTGTCCATACATACACCTTTTTTTAATCCCATGATCTCTTATAACAAAACCACATGACTTTAACGCACATACTAGAATTTGTTTGGTAAAAGTGTTTCCATCGTAGTTTATGCGCATCTTTTCTTATCGAATAAAAAGTTTATCCTACTCAGTATTTTCAAAACTTATGCGCATTATGGCATTTCCATTAACTGTTTATGCGCATATCCAAAATGCACATAAAAATATGTGGTTAGAAACATAGCTAGTGTTAGTGCCAATTCAGTGGATGGGAATGATTGAGAGGCCATGACGGGTAAGGGCCGATGGAGGGAATTTGGCCAGTACACTGGGGTTACACCCCTACTCTTTACGAGAATTGCGTTGGGATTTTTAATAACCACAAAGATTCAGGACCTCGATTTAACGTCTCATCGGAAAGATGGCGCTCACTGACAGTACAGTGTCCCCTTCACTTTACTGGGGCATTAGGACTCACATAGGCTGTAGTTTGAGTGCCCCCTGCTGGTCTTACCAACACCACTTCCTATTAGAAATGTGTTGAAAATATTTTTCTCTCCAATAAATATAGAGTAGGGTAAAAATATCAAAGAATTAACATGTAATAGGAAGGCTAATAATTTTGATTTCAACTTTATGTATTTATTTTAATTTTATTTTATTGCTTTCTTCAAAATGGACATTTTTAGCAAGCTTTAATAAATGCTCTGTATGGTATGATGAGGTTGAACTTTAATATATGTATCGGATTTCCCAGAATGTGTCTGTAAAGTACATCTTATAGAAAGAAAGATAATAAAGGGAGCTGTTATTATCTGAGTATTGCAGTATGCAAATATGTTCATAACAGCATAGGTCTCATGGAATAAAGAAAGTCATCAACATAACTGATGTATGAAATCGCAAGCAAGTGCTTCTTTTTTGTGCTTCGTATCTATAGTCCGAATGTTGATTTCCTTTTTTGAATTAGTCAATACTAGGAGAAAACACATGTCAGCTTCTGTCATTGACTTGGTGTGTCACTGCATTAAAGCCAAAGATAACAGCTACAATCCACTTGATAAGAAAATGCTGTATTGCAGTATGAGCATTTGGTTTTCTCAAGCAAAGACTCGGCTTTGGAAACTAAGCTTTCTTACCAGTTTTGTCAGTAAAGAATTTTATTTTATTTTTTTTCATTTGAGATGCAATTATTTCCAAATTCAGTTTCAATTGAAGTTTCAGGCAAGTTTCACTTGGGACTTCATTACACATATTAATTACCACAAGTTTTATAGAAAAGTGTCTTCAAATGGTTATTTGACCTAGCGGGACTTGAGTTCGTCTTTATTCTGCAAAAACATTTTCAATAAAAATATCCCCTGGTTTAGGTCATTGCACTGACACGTTGTCAGCTTAAAACCGAGCCCAAAATGAATAAAAGCCTCACAGATCTAAACAATCCAGTCGCCCTGGAGAATCAAAGCCATGAGAGGCGACTCCATGAAGCGAAAGCCGTTTCCTGTAGAGACTCAAACACCAGCTGTGATCTTCCAATATTGTTGCATCCTACTTTGAACAGAGAATAAATCTTCAAAGAACCCCAAATGCTTATGTTTCAGAATCTTTATTTAGAACGACAGAATCGCTAATATGGTTGTTAACTTGGCATAAGCAAGCAATGAGTCAAACTGAGAAAGTGGTTTAGATGGCTCAATGTTTAAGTGATTCATTCAAAGGAATCGTATCAAAAAGGTGATTCATTGATGAATCAGACATTGCTGGCTTCGACTCCAAACAGTTGACAGACGATCACCAAAAAAACCTCTATTTCAAAGAATATACTGTATGTTTAAATGTTATTCATTACTTAATAATAATTTTTAAAAAGCCTTTAAATGCCGTACACTGTAAAAAATAGATCCGTCAAATTTACGGTAAAAAAACGGCAGCTGTGGTTGCCAGTACTTTACTGTTAAAAATACGGTACAAACTGTCAAAGTTATTCCTCATTTTTACGGTAAACTACTGTATTTTATTAATTTATAGAGGTAATATGTCCGTATTTTGAATTACCAACATCTACACATATTTTGTTACACAGTTAGACACGTTAACACAGCCATATGCAAGTGGTGATGAGAAAAAGTTACATAATGAACAAATGCTCATCATAATCAACCTTTCCCACAAGCAGAAAAGTGAATCAATATATAGAAGGTGCTCAGTGTCACTCACACAGCTACTAAACACTAGTATGGTAACACACATAAAATTATTGAAATAAACATTGTTTATCAACATTAGATGTAACATAAATCTCTAATGTACATAACTGATGGGGAAACAACTAAAAAGATCTATAGTAATGTCAACAAAAAGCATTAAAAAAAGTGATGTGCCATACAGGGAACTCTGGGAAAGTCAATTTATGTTTTTTCGCCATATATATTAAGGAAAATACTGTTAACCAGGTTACGGATTTGTACTGTAGAATTTTTACAGTTTTTTACTGTTGAAATCACAGCCATTTTTTAACAGTGTAGCTACTGGGAAGTGCTGAGTTATATCATGCTCTTGTTTTTTTAATAAGCCAGGCTCTTTGAAAAATACCTCAGCTAAATTTATTTTTGCTAAATGTAAAATACATTGCTCCGGGTACATTTTGTTGCACATTTCAGATGGTAAATCCACTAGAGGGTGCTATCTACATTTTTGCAAATCTGAAATACATTACTTAGGATATGTTTTGTTTTACATTTCAGATACACACCTTTCTTATACATGTCCATGAGAAAGCAAGGCTTGTTGTACAGATCCCCTAGCAAAACCACTGACCCTAAATCCAAGCAATGGTGTTCTCAAAAGCAAATGTAAGTTATATTGCACTGCAACCACATAGTGTTACCTTGACTTTACATTGCCTTTACTTCTTTTGTTGAACTGTGCTTCACCAGATTCAAACTAGAGTGCTCTGCACCACATCAAAAAATAAATAAATAAATCATGTTTTCCCCTATGTATTTTGTGCTTTTGAATTGCATTAAGTGATATATTGTCTGGACTGGTGTTGTAAATTATGGTACAAAAACCTGGCAATAAACTGCAAGCTAAGCTATTTCTCTCTATATGGTATATAACGTCTTACACAATATGTAGTTTCAAAATAATAAAATATCAATACAATTCACATTGTTAAACTTGAGTTGAATTTTCAGGATAAAATGTTGACAGAGCAGAGATCAAAGTTCCATAATGCAATTCATAACTGCAAATAAATGGAAAACACATGTGAAATCACAAAATATGAAAACTGTTAAATTTCACAGTTCTACCCAGCATACTACACTGTAGTGTTCGTTTGAACTAGAAACTGCAGTCAAACGTATGTTGAAGTAATCATTTTTTGGGCTAAGTATGTGTTGCTTTTTAAATGGGGTATGTTAATATCACAGGGGTATACTAAAGCAGTTTTGATCACATGATTTTGATCACACATAACATTTTCAGAAATGTGTACATTATAAAATCCAATATGTACATTAGAGTTTAATTTTAGAACGTTTGCTAAACGTTTAATTTTAGAAGCTGTTTGCAATGAGCTTTGGTTCATCATAGACTTTCTCATCACCACTGCTTCTGGTTGTGTTTTTGTGTTTTTGTCTGTGTAACAAAGTTACAATGTGTAAATGTTAGTACATCAAACATTTTAGTATAATAACAATGTAAATTAAGCAAATAGCAAATACCATTTCATTTATTTATTCAGTTTCCTTCGCCTTAGTCCCTTATTTATCTAACTATACCAGCATATGTTTTACACAGTGGATGCCCTTCCATACACTCATACACCCATACACTCTCACATTCACATGTGCACTAATAATGTCATGTGAGGGATGCTGGACAACAGAGTGGAGGATCCACGTGCAGCTTATTGAATAGTGAATAGAGAGGCAGGCAATGGTCAGAAACAGGAGCAAATGGGTACATATAGGGAAATCCAGATGTATAGTCAAAGTTACAGGCGAGTGGTCAATTCAGGTGGCAAACAACAAAACAATAAACAAGGCGAGGGTCAGAAAATAGGGCAAGTCAAGACAAAGGAGCGATTCAAAAAATTACAGGGTGTTAACCAAACAAGACTCAGCAATGTCTGTGAGAGTGTGTACGGTTTATTTGGTTCATGTAATCAGTCTTGAGTAGCTCTTCGGGAAAGGTGTGTGTGTGATCGTGACACATACACTATGCTCATCTAATTCACTTATAGAGCATGTCTTTGGAGAACATGCAAACTCCACACAGAAATGCTGTGAGGCCACAGTGCTAACCACTGAGCCACCGTGCCACTATTAGATAGATTTTTTTTTCAACCAAAGCAACCAAAAGCCATTTTTACAGTACTTTGTATTTATTTATTTATTTATTTATTTATTTATTTATTTATTTATTTATTACCCAGTATTATTTATTACCAAGTATTATTTATTACCCAGTATTATTTATACCCAGGAGGCAACACTGTTATCCAAACTTGCACTTGGAAACCATATTGTCCTGTATCTTAACTGTGCTAAACAGCACATAATAGCATGGTAAATTTCGCTATCATTTATAGTTCCACTAGTGTTTGAAAATATGTAGCAACTAAAATGTGTTTAATAATCTGTTAAACTCATCAAGACTGCCTTTAATGAGTAAAAGAATACTCAGGATTAAAATAAGAAACAGTGTTTAAAGATAAGAGAATAACTCCATTTGAAATGCTCTTGGTGCTTTGAAACTTTGCAGATTTTTTATTTACATTTTATTTTATTTATGCTCAGACAGCAACAACACAAAACTGAGGAAGTTGAAAGTGCAAAAAGAATAATAAAGATTCTGCCTACTAGCTAAAAAAAACAACCAAGAAGCTACTCCCTCATATCCTTGCCTTGCAAACCATCTACAGCAAGAGATTTATCGTGCATTATTAAGGTAACAAGTTCCTTTTTGCTTTGCATTATCACAAAACATCTGACGACAAAAACTCTGCACATGGGACATTAACTCAGCATTGACTCTGAGTGAAAGGAAAACAGCCAACGAACAGAAGCACTGCAATATTTGAGCACCAACTCATGCATAGCAGCGGTGCTAAACCTCTCTAGAGAGCGACATGTTTTTACAGCAACATCTAAAGTTAATCATCTTTGCAAAGCCTCTGATGCATCGTGTTCTCGGCTTGTCAATAAAGCACTAATTCACTTATTTATGTCGATACTGCATGGTGAGGATCCAAAATATCAAACCATGGCTATGGAGGAGATGTTTATACATCTGTTGATTAAATCGGATTCCATTACTTCTCACTGCATCGCATTAAACTTTCAACCAGGGATTTGCCAGAAGCGCAGAGCCTCAAAATGTAACACTCCCAAACATGATATTAAAATTAATATCTATAAATAAGTTTGGTATCATGATGCAACATACATTTCTTTGATGTGCATTGAGGGAGATGCACTGTGGCTGGCAAAATAGTGGCTCAGTAAAGGGCAGCTGAAATGTCAGGAGAAAGAATAAATAATTAATGTGCATATGAGGCAATGTGAGATCCAACCGGCACAATCTAGTTAAACCTTCATAAAATGAACAGTTTTCATCTAAAAAAGCAAACATGGCTCGATAAAAGTATTGATGGATTTGAGAGCCGTTTCATTCTGATTGAAGTTATTCAAATCATTTATACAACATCTTGCTGGTTATCCGTGTTACAGAAATAATATTGGAGTAAGACACATGCTAGATTTGACTATATTGACACAGTTTGGCAGAATGAATGCAATGATTCATGAGCTGAAGCAGCATCTTCATTAGAATTAAAGAACAAACTGCCGCAATAGGCTATTGATTATATTATTGATGTTGCCAATTTAGCCTAAATGTCACATCATATTTTGTTTCTCAAGGCCAACAGTTCAATAGAAACAAAGACAAATAAAAACAAAAAATTTTAAGGATAGTTCACGTAAAATATTAATAATAACAATAATAATAATATACATTTTATCATCACCATTTACTATTTACTTTTGTGTTTAACAGAAGAAAGAATCTCAAACAGGTTTGGAACAAGTACAGTGTGAATTGATGGCTTAATTTTTACAAGGAACACTCTACCTTTTCTTGAAAAAGGCTAATTTTCTCCTAGAGTTAAACAGTTGACCATTTTTTACTCTTTTTTTTTTTTTTTTTTTTTTTTTAGCCAATTTCTTGTTCTGGCGGGGTAATTTTTAGCTTAGCTTGGCATAATAAAGTGAATTGGATTTGACCATTAGCATTTCCTTCTAGAGTTTTTATAATTTTCCTATTTAAAGTGCAAGTCTTCTGAACTTTACGTTACGTAAATGTAATGCAAGTAGAAAAATACTATTTTCTAGACCAAATATTACTAGAAACTTCTATAATAGTTTATATATTGCAATTAGGCATGGGCCTGTATAAGATTCTGACAGTATGAGAACCTTGGATAAAAATATCACTGTGTCACGATGTTGCGATTACTGCTCCAAAATATGTTCTTTTTAAATGTCTGGGTAAAAAAATAACTTGTTTTTTTCCTCATTAAACACAAGATATTATATTTTAACAAACATTTCAAATGTTTTGGAGCAGTAAACATTTCAGGCTAATTATTATTAAAATAAATCATTGCCTTCTGGTGTCTTCATTAGTTTCAAAAACACAGATTTCTTGAAAACTTGAAAAGGCATCTCTGGATATCTTTCTTTTCTTTGGATATTCGGTAAAGCCACTGCACTGTTCAGGTCTATAGCAAGCTTGGATGTTGGTGTATAAGTGATTTGTTTTTCTGATGTTTGCTGAATCGTGGGCTGACCAGTAGCTTTTGATATGGAGGGTGTTTTTCTGCTGGAGATACTGTTGCCCTAAATAACTAAATAAAATAGTAAAAAAAAAAACTTGGATACAAAGAATGTTAGCGGTTTTAAAACCTTGACTTTTTCAAACTGTGGTCCACTTTTAAACCAGTTTTCGTCCCATGCCTAATTACAATAAATTAAATAATATAAGACAGAAAGAACTAACATACAATCAGCACTTTTAATGAATAATTTAAGATTTAGTCATTTATTTTTAATGTAATAGTAACATTCGCTGTGCTTCATGGGGTTGCTGTTCTTTCCATCTTATAAGCAGTTAATTTAAAGTCACGTACTGTACCTCTGTCTTTTAGTTCAATTTCCATTATTTGTTCCTTCAAACCAAAGTTTGCAAAGTTTGATTAAAGGTTAAAAAAATAAATGATAAGTGCGGAACCAGTATCACTGGAAAAGTGGGCAAGCACCAATTCACTACATATATTGCATTGCAACATATTAAATTCTTATAATTTCCCATGGTGACAGTAACTTGTCTTATGATATACTGTATCTTGCATAAGAATCACAGGTAATCTTTGACATGATTTGATCTCCTTATTTTGACTTTTCCAGAAGTACAAAATAACCCTGATAACCCTCATCTTGAAAAATAATCCTGAGGGGAACTAAAGTTTCCAGAAAGATACAGTTGCTCTCTAACATATTAAGATGCTCAAGACCATACAAGAGCAAGTGAGACCGCAGTGATTGATACACATCAGATGCAGTGAATTTTAAAGACAGCTATAAATCAACAACTGATCAATAACCCTTACCTCGATCACAAATCATTGTTCGTAAAGGTAATTACAAGGTTTCTTAACATAAATCCTTGCCATAACCTTGTCTTGTCTGACGGACTGTGGCTCTTGGCCAGGTATTGAACTGGACCTCATGCAAATGTCCACAATGATGAAGATGATTATACTTTTGTTTGGTCTTCCTTTCTCAGACACCATTATGACTTTGCAGAAATGAGACTCTCCAGAGTCAGTGATCATGGCATATTGCGTTTGTGTGTTGAGGTAATTTAGTTAAGATTGATTTAAAAGGTAATATGTGCATTCAATTTGGCTTAAAATGGCCCTGAGAACAACAGATGAAAATCACAGGATGAGCAAATCAACAATGTTGCCTGAGATCTACAAAAGGTTCAGAAGGTTAACATTATTAGGGTAAAGCTCTTCTTTTTTGAGAATACATCAAACTGATCAAAGGTTAACAAAGGGATATGATGTAACAGGGTTTTACTACAAATAAATGTTTTGATTTATCCATCCATCCATATCCAGTCTTCAATATCAACATTCTCCATACTGTATTTCTATCATCCATCCATCCATCCGCCTTCGGTCCGTCCATTCATCTATCCATCCGTCTATCCATCCATCCATACATCCATCCAAATCAATCACTACAGTAAAGCCTGAAATTGTTCATACCCCTGGCAAATTCTGACTTAAAGTTACTTTGATTTAACCAGCAAGCTTTTTGACTAGAAATGCCACAGGATCTTCCCAAAACATACTAATACGATGTACAAAAGGCATCATTGTGGAGAAAAAAAATATATATTTCTCAGCTTTTATTTACATTTGAACGAAACCCTTAAGTCAGAATTGGCTGAACAATTTTGAGCTTGACTGTAGATATCCATTAAACCATTTCTATTTATTTTTCTACCCATGGCCGTCATCTACATATAAATTTCCATCCACTTATTTGTATCCATCAATATCAACCATCTCCATCATCTACTTTAGTTCTATCATCCATTCATCCATCCATCAAATCTACCATCTATAGCAATCATCTATATATCCATTCAACCATCTCTACTTATTTTTCTATTCATATCAATTATCCACCCTTATTTCCCAGTGATGGGTTGCAGCTGGAATGGCATCCGCTACATAAAACATGTGCTGGATAAGTTGGCGGTTCATTCTGCTGTGGTGACTAACCAAATTAATAAAGGGACTAATCCAAAAAGAAAATGAATGAATATCCACCCTTATCCATAAACTATACTGTATCTGTCCATCCATTTATTTGAATCCATTCATCGCTATCAACCATCTCCATCATCTACTATATTTCTATCATGAATTCATTCATCCATCAAATCTACCATCTATAGCAGTGTTTCTCAGCCACGTTCCTAAAGGGCCACTAGCTGTGCACATTTCCCATGTGTCCTTAACCAAACACACCTGATTCAAATCATCAGCTCAGTAGCACAGACAAGACCAGTAATAGGTGTGACAGACAAAGGAGACATCCAAAACATGCAGTGCTGGTGGTCCTTCGGGAACATGCTTGAGAAACTATGATCTATAACAATCACCTACATATCCATTCAACCATCTCTATTTATTTCCATATCCATTCATCCTTATCCATCAACTATACTGTATCTGCATTTATTTGTATCCATTCGTCCATCCATCTGTATCAACCATCTCCATCATCTACTATATTTCAATGGTCCATTTATTCATCCATCAAATCTACCATCTATAACAGTATTTCTCAACCACGATCCTGGAGGACCACCAGCTGTGCACTTTTTCCATGTCTCCTTAACCAAACACACCTGATTCAAATAATCAACTCATTAGCACAGACTGAAACACCAGTAATAGGTGTGACAGATGAAGGAGACATTCAAAACATGTAGTGTTGGTAGTCCTCCAGGAACGTGGTTGAGAAATCACCTACATATCCATTCAACCATCTTTATTTATTTCCATATCCATCCTTATCAACTATACTCTATCTGTCCATCCATTTATTTATATCCATTCATTCTTCTGTATGAACCATCTCCATCATCTACTATATTTCAATCGTCCATTCATTCAACCATCAAATCTACCATCTATAGAAGTGTTTCTCAACCACATTCCAGGATGACCACCGGCTGTGCACATTTTCCAGGTTACTTAACCAAATACACCTGATTCAGATCATCAGCTCATTAGCACAGACAGAAAGACCAGTAATAGGTGTGACAGACAAAGAAAACATCCAAAACATGCAGTGCTGGTGGTCCTCCAGGTACGTGGTTGAGAAATACTGCTCTATAGCAATCAATTACCTACATATCCATTCAACCATCTTTATTTATTTCCATATCCATCCTTATCAACTATACTCTATCTGTCCATCCATTTATTTATATCCATTCATTCTTCTGTATGAACCATCTCCATCATCTACTATATTTCAATCGTCCATTCATTCAACCATCAAATCTACCATCTATAGAAGTGTTTCTCAACCACATTCCAGGATGACCACCGGCTGTGCACATTTTCCAGGTTCCTTAACCAAATACACCTGATTCAGATCATCAGCTCATTAGCACAGACAGAAAGACCAGTAATAGGTGTGACAGACAAAGGAAACATCCAAAACATGCAGTGCTGGTGGTCCTCCAGGTACGTGGTTGAGAAATACTGCTCTATAGCAATCAATTACCTACATATCCATTCAACCATCTTTATTTGTTTTTCTATTCATATCCATCCATCATTATCCATCAACTATACTGTATAAGTCTGTCCATCCATTTTTGCATCCATCCATCCATCCACTGTAATTCCATTCAGCTATGCCCATGCATTCAACTATATCTACAGTATTTATAATTCAACATCTATATTAATCCAGCAAGCAATCTACATACATAGACAGATACTAGCGATAGAATTTGATTTAATGGTGTGTAAAACTGAATATCTCATTACATAACTGTATAAAAGCAGCACAATATCTTTCAATGCTGCAGGCAAAACTTCTTGCTTGCACTCCATGAAAAAAACAACTCCACTCAGTGTTTGAACAAGCAAAGGTCAAAGGGTATAAAAACAGCGGGAGAAAACTGATGTGAGTCACGGCCCTTTACTTGTCATGCAAAAGTCCTCTTCTTGTCCGGTTACGCTCATCAGCACGGCCTTCCAGTGCCTATACCAGTGAAAATAACCCGTAGACACAGGGCTGTAAAGTTTATAAGGGCTTAGGGGAGAGATGATATCTTTTAATTAAAGTTTCGGGTGGAAATAAATAAACAGGTTACAGCTCACCCAAATTCGCAGTATTTCATCTTGAAGAATTTCATGGCCAAGGAAAGCAACTGCATTTAAACCACCCTGCACTTAAACTTAAGGTGAAACACTAAAATGGCTGAGACTGCAGCACTACGTAATGGTTACTAATGGTGCATATTGCAGATCAGATACACTTCTGGATAGCGCAAGTTTGAGTGTCAATTAGGAGCAAAGGGTGGTCTGAAATCACCCTGAGTGCATCAAGATGCATTCTAGTTTTCCTCTTACACATAATAAAATAACAAAAGCTTAGCCGGCACGAGGTTTTCAGGCTCAGACAGACGTGCTGGAGCAGGGCTGTTGTGTTTAGCTCCTGTTGGCAGCTCACAGCCACTGGAGAAAGCTCTGTTTTTTGAAGCTCAAGGCAGGTCTTGTCAAAGGCAGGTACATTCACAGATGATTAGGAGGAAGTGATGAAACATTTGCATCATCTAGCCAGCAGTCACTAGAAATTGTTCTTAACTATAACACAACATTGCTGCAAAAAAAGTGGAATGCATGCAACATAGGCAGAATGGGGCTTAATATAAATTTTTGGTAAACTGTAAAAAAAACAAAAAAAAACAAAACAAAAACAGAGATATACAGTTTAAGTCAGAATTATTAGCCCCCCTGAATTATTAGCCTGCCCGTTCAATTTTTTCCCCCAATTTCTGTTTAACGGAGAGAAGATTTTTTCCAACACATTTCTAAACATAATAGTTTTAATAGCTCATCCCTAATAACTGATTTATTTTATCTTTGCCATGATGACAGTAAAAAATATTTTCTAGATATTTTTCAAGACACTTCTATACAGCTTAAAGTGACATTTAAAGGGTTAACTAGGTTGGCTAACAGATTAACTGTTATTTTACAGACTTAATTCTCTATATATCATTTATTATATAATATATTGCTTCAAACTACTAAAATGTCGATAAAAGTTAATTTGCAAAGTTGAATTTTTCAACAATGAAGTTAATAGAGCAGAGATTAAGATCCCATAATGTAATTTACATCCGTAAATAAATAAACAAACAGGAAAAAAATATGAATCACGAAATACATAACTGTTAATAAACAAATATTTTCACAGTGTAGGTCAATGGTCAATACTGTGCAAGGTACTGCATTCCCAAAATTGCTATGATACATACACAATTTCTCTCCAAACATATTTACCCACCTACTCAACAATCTCAAGTGAACCTTTACAGGTTTCTTTCTTCTGTTTAAAATGTTTTAAAAAGTTAGAAACTAGTAGTCCCTGACAGCTATGTGAAAAGAAAATACCAACATTCTTTAAAATATCTTATTTTGTGTTTTTAACAGAAGGAATAATCTCATTAAGGTTTGGAACTAATAGAAGTTATTGATGTAAAAATGTTATTGGGGGGGGGGGGGTATTCCTTTAAATGCATTTTGCAATAAAACTGAACATGCTTTTAGCATCACTTGAAACCGACACAAAATATGCACATCAACAAACTCTCAATCATGGCTTTCTATTGCAAATAAAAAAGCACTTCATCTTACATCTAACTTGACTTAGATGTCAATATAATGACTGACAAATGACGAACAATAATCCACAATTGCGGAAACGCTTCCGACTCAATGAGACTGTCAGATGGAAATGCACTTAGGCAGTAATTTCTGACCTGAACTGCACATGAACATTTTTTTTTGAGCCAGAGAGCCAAGATGACATTATTCACCCTTAGCTTCCTCATTGCATTTCATACTGAAATCCTCCAAGAGTTCTGACACCGCCGTCCAAGCACTTTAGGGCTCGACTCGACTGCAACTCAACTTCACCTTTCCAGCACTGCCTTCCCGATGGTGGATTTGAACACGTCTTCCCCACCAAATTTCACATGGTCTATGTAAAGACTCAGGAGGAGTATTATTTCGACATGTGTTTGAGAGAGATATCAGGAGAGAAGGAGAGAGAGAGCTGGAGGTGTGTGGGCAGAGCAGGAAACTCTCAAACAGCATAGTGAAAACTTCTGAGCTCCAGATAAAGAGCCATTACTGTAGATAGAGACTCATTTACTGCGCTCCTCTGGACACACATTTTGATTAGGCTGGTTCATGTGGGGCACAGACTCATTCAAGGACAGCCTGAAGTATAACACACCTTACATCATACAATGGAATTATTACAATATAACAATAATAATAATAATAATAATAATAATAATAATAATAATAATAATAATAATAATAATAATAATAATGAAGAAGAACAACAACAACAACAGCAACAGCAAATGTAAAAAGTAAACAATTATGTTTACACAAAGAAATCTGAAAACATTTTAAGTCTTCAAACAATAATATGCTAATTAATTATTATAATAATATTATTATTATATATTATTATTATTACTTTTTATTAATCAATATTGTTAATCCATGCAGTGTAGCCTATAGTGAATATAAGTAAATGATTTAATAGATGGTTCCTAAAAGTTTAATAACAACAACAATATTATAATATCATTATAATATTAATAATAATAATAACAATAATAATAATTATAATAATAATAATAATAATAATAATAATAATAATAATAATAATAATAATAATAATAATAATAATGTAACAGAGGCCAGCTAGCGAATTTCTATGCAGGTAAACCTCACTCCTCTGACCTCTAAAAGTGCTCTAGCGACAGACGCTAGAAGCCATGATCTTTAGCCTCCTTGTTAGAACAAATGACTCCCATACAAAAAACAAAAAAAAAATAAAAAATTGCTGGTTCGATCCCACCTCAGACTGGTTTGGGTGCAGTAGGACTGGTAGGTTACATGTGGGGGCTCGTCCGAGATGGGAGTGAGTAAAGAAAATAATTGATAAATTGAGTGATAAAGTAAATGATAATAATAATAATAATCATAATAATAAATATTATTATGATTATTATGATTATTATTATTATTATTATTATTATTATTATTATTATTATTATTATTATTATTATTATTATTATTAATATTAGCATTTAAGCACATACAATAATAACAATAACAATAATAATAATTATATTAACAACAACAACAACAATAATAATGTCATATTATTATTATTATTATTATTATTATTATTATAATAATAATAATAATAATAATAATAATAATAATAATAATGTATGTGCTTAAATCAGGGGTGCCCAAACATTTTCTTATGAAGGGCCAAAAACCAAACTTGATTGAGACTAATGGGCCGAAGGTAAATATTTGCCATTTCCTAAGTTATTTAATAATGCTTAACATTGACTAGAAAACATTGCCTTATATTAAGGCAATACAGTGTTCATACAGTACTAATACAGTGGGTTTTTTTTACATTTTATAATGAACTTATTACAGTAAAAACAATCTCATTTATAACAGAATTACATTCGTTTTTGCCTTGATTTGCTCGCCAATGTCTTCTACATAGTCCTCTATCCGTCAAATAACAGTATTTACATTTAAAATAAGATTCATTCACCACATTTAATTGAAACATTTTACTTCAGTTTGCTCTAAATAAAGTGAAAAAAATGCAATAAAACAAACAAAGTTTGTCAAATTAGAAATGACGATCTCTGTATTGAAGGCATTCGCCCCAACCCTTTCCATCATTTTCATTCTTCGCTCAGAGAACGGTGGGCCAAATCAAAGGTAACAATGGGCCAACTTTGGGCATCTCTGGCTTAAATGCCACCACCACTACCACTACCACTACTACTACTACTACTACTACTACTACTACTACTACTACTACTAATACTACTACTACTACTAATAATAATAATAATAAATAATGAGAGTGTATGGGTGTTTTCCAGTGATGGGTTGCAGCTGGAAGGGCATCCGCTGCGTAAAACATATGCTGGATCAGTTGGCACTTCATTCAGCTGTGGCGACCCCAGATTAATAAAGAGACTAAGCCAAAAAGAAAATGAATGAATGAATGAATGAATAATAATGAATGCCAACCAAATTTATATGTAAAGAATTAAATCATTATTACTGATTTATTAATGATAGAAAGAAAATGTATGTATCATATATAAGCTGTACTAATATTTTAGCATGCAAAAGTCAGTTTTTCCGATAAAGGGGCATCAGAATGCAGATTAACAGAGAGCAGAGTCTTTTGTTGAATATTTTCTGCTTTGTGTCTCTAAAAGATGGCTGTCTTGTGCAAATTTTGATGACCCGTGAAAAGGCTCTGGAGCATTTTATATTGCTTTGTCTGCTGTAAATGAATACTGATGTCATTACCAAAACAATAGAAATTATTCACACATTTATCCTCAGTAAGAGTTACACATTTGAAACAGTATCTCTGATTTGCAGGGTTGCACATTAGAATCTCAATGCAAATGCAAACACATCGCTCTTACGCGAGTAAAAATGTGCTTTCGGTGGGGTGAAGAAGAGCCTCTTCATTGATGATTCATCACAGAGCAACAACATGCCCTTTTTCTGCCATCTAAAAAAATGAGGCCATATGCCAAACCGTGAAAAACATATGGAATTTTCACGAATACAACCTTTTCAGCTACAGCCCGATAGATGTTCATCAAAGAAAGTTGGGAAACTAGATTGGTTTGTGACAGTACTGTAGCTGGGCAGATTGTTTGGATGATCAGAGCAAGGTCAATCCTGCCATTCTGCCAAACAAGGCCAGAAGAGCAGATACTGATCTGCCCAAGAGACATGGACAAAAAGCACTTATACTCACTCAATGGACACTTCTAACCCAAGAGCAGATGTTTCAGTCTCTTTGTCCTTCACAAAACCTATATGTGACCAATTTACTGTTCACTGTCAGAAAAAAAAAAAACGAGGAAGAGTTTACTGTTTGTATACATAAATTATCAAACTTTTGAATAATTAAATAAATAAACATGATCTAAAATTCTATAATGTTGTTACTACTACTACTACTACTACTACTACTACTACTAACAATAATAATAATAATAATAATAAACAATTATTACTGTTGGGGCATCAAAACATCAAAAAATAACAACAAAACCATTTTTGAGTCAAAATTTTGAAAACATTAAAGCGTCAAACAATAATATGTAAAAGAATAATTATAATTGTAAATGTTATCATTTTTTATTCATCAATATTGTTAATCCATGCAATGCAGACTATAGTGAATATTAATTTAAAAGATGATTCTTAAAAGTTTCAAAATAATAATAATAATAATAATAATAATAATAATAATAATAATAATAATAATAATAATAATAATAATAATAATAATAATAATAATAATAATAATGATAATAATAATAATAACCAATTATTACTATTGGGGCATCAAAACATCAAAAATAAATAAATAAATAAAAATTAAAAACACAATTTATTTTTAGTCAAATTTTCGAAAACATTAAAGCGTCAAAAAATAATATGGAATAGAATAATTATAATTGTAAATGTTATCATTTTTTATTCATCAATATTGTTAATACATGCAATGTAGACTATATTAAGAATATTATGTGAATATTAAATTAAAAGATGATTCATAATAATAATAATAATAATAATAATAAGAAGAAGAAGAAGAAGAAGAAGAAGAAGAAGAAGAAGAAGAAGAAGAAGAAGAAGAAGAAGAAGAAGAAGAAGAAGAAGAAGAAGAAGAAGAAGAAGAAGAAGAAGAAGAAGAGGAAGAAGACTATTGCAATTACAAACAATAATAAACATATTTTGAGTTAGCTTTAAGCTTTTCTATACTCAAATCACACATTAAATAAATGATTATCCCATTACTACAATATGCTGAAAATAATGATATTGTTTCATATATTTATATAAGAAACAATATATTTACTTTTTACTTTTGTGAACATACCATAAAACAAAGGTAACAGATCATTGATCGTTTTCTATCGACAGACAGACAGACAGATACCAGAGCAAATACCATTGTCAATATCGGTTAAAAAAAGGGCGGTTTGTAAGCGGCGCACACGTGAACGGCACACATTTTCCAGCCGCACCTAGTTGAAAACATCTGAGGTTTTTTGAATGCTGCGAGCACTGAACTGTAATTCATGTGAGTAGAACTGACCAATCTGCTTAATACTGTATGGAATATACACATCTCAATAATAACGGCAGACTAATTACTTCAGACAAACACAGCGCACCCAAACACTGCAGCACTTTTTATTTTTTCTCTACAAACTTGCATCGGAGCTGCAACAATGGTTTGTCCTTTTGTTAACCTCTCAGAGAGAAGATTTTTTTTTAACACATTTCTAAACATAATAGTTTTCATAGCTCATTTCTAATAATGGATTTATTTTATCTTTGCCATGATGACAGTAAATAATATTTTACCTGATATTTTTCATGACACTTCTATACAGCTTAAAGTGACATTTAAAGGCTTAACTAGGTTTATTAGGTTAACTAGGCAGGTTAGGGTAATTAGGCAAGTTATTGTATAATGATGGTTTGTTCTGTAGACTATCAAAAAAAATATATATAGCTTAAAGGGGCTAAAAATTTTGACCTTAAAATGTTTTTTTTTTTCATTAAAAACTGCTTTTATTCTAGCTAAATTAAAACAAATAAGACTTTCTCCAGGAGAAAAAAAATATTATCAGACATACTGTGAAAATGTCCTTGCTCTGTTAAACATCATTTGGGAAATATTAAAAACATAAATAAATAAAAATCAAAGGGGGGCTAATAATTCTGACTTCTACTGTATATATATTTTTTTTAAATAAGAAAGATTATCATAAGTTCATAAATTAAGTCAGGATTTTCAAATTACCATAAATTTGTTTTAAAGAATGACAACAACAACAAAAACAACAAGACCACTAATAATGATAAGAAGAAGAAAAACAACAACAGCAATAATCTGAGATGCATGCTATTTGACAGTGACCACATCACTAACATCTAGTTAATTAGACATGGCCTTCAAACTGAGGTAAGTCAATGGATAACGCAGTACAATTAAAATGCAAGGCATGAAATGCTCTGGCACAGAAGAACCTTTGAGTAACAGCCTCACTGTAATTTTCGCTTAATTAGTCGAACACGTCCTGGAGTCAAAAACCAGGATGAATAAACACGGAGAGCGCCTCTTGATGAAATCTTCCTGGCATGTGAAAGTCTGCCATCTTAATTTCCTTCACCCTTGAGCCATGAAGAGGTCATGCCCACTTTCAGTTATTGGCAGTCGTGCTGCTCAAAGATGTCCCGAGACTGGATAAATAATGATGAAAATATGACTTTTTCCATTGTTTAACAGCTATAATCCGGCCCCAATCTACCAACCTAGGAAATGTAAGAAATGCCAAACATGTTTACTTTGTTTAAAATGTGGAAAAAATAAGCCATTCAGACTTTGTTCCTCTATAGACACATAAAGAGTATAACGTATTATCACGTATAACCACCCTGAAATCTGCATGTTTTCACCCACAGTGCAACTATTTTGAGAGGGGTCTGGATGTAGACTTGGTGCAGTTGCAAGTGAGCTGCATGCAACATTTTTTAATGTACACACCTAACCACACCCCTAACCCTACCCCTCAGAGTGACATTACTAGCTACATTGAGTGCATTGTCTCTGACATTGCATCTCTGAGATATGCAGTATCAGGTTGCAAATCCAATTCTGCATCCAGATGGAGTCTCTATGGGCTCTATCATTCACCCGGTGCAATAAAGCGCAAGACATGTTTTTCATGATTTGTTACTAATTTCAGACCAGCTCAACTCTAATTTTCATGTTTTGCACCACGTTGTTTAATTAGCAAATCCATTTTCGCTCAAGGGTGTTCTGGTCTAAAAAGGAGGTGCAGGGGTTAAAGTAAAAAAAATCCTGAGCCTGAACTATTTTTAAGGGGGGAAACTGCACAGAAGGACTTACTTGACGATAATAACAAAAACAAAGTAACAAGAGCTTAAAAAGTGTAAGTGCTTAAAACTGGTAAACTGAGACCGAGATAGACTCTCTTCATTGATTATGCTTTGCACCATTTATTATTAAAAATCTAAAAACCACTGCCTCCATGCCTTCTTCATGTTGGGGGGGCTTTTTTCAGTTTATTCATGACAATTTGCATTTCTATAATGTTATTATTATTAGCAGTATTATTTATCATATGCATATTTATATTTGCTTTAATAAAAACAAGTTTAGATTTGTCCACCTGTCGGGTTTTGGAGATGTATACATCACCATATGGGGCATAAGAATAGGACTAGAAATATGAATAGGAATAGAATAGGAATGTGTTTGGATATAACTTTGTTTTTTGCCACACTTCGTTATTATCGTTAATTTATAGTTTTGAAACAAATCTTTGTGGTTAACAAACAAAATTAGGTATGTAGGCTAATGGATGTCTTTAGTGGAGTGAGTACAACAACATTTCCTTATCCACGAAAGTAAAGAAGTAAAGTAAAGAGTAAAAGTAAAGTAAGGAGAACGTAAAGGAGGCTCGTTCTTTATTCTCACGCTGCAGATGGTTTGTTTAACTGTTTTCTCACTAGTGAAGTGTTCAGTTTTTCCACTTACAAAGTCCACCATGTAAATAGCAAATGTGCCATGGCATGACGCAACTGAGTCTTAAAGGAAATGGGAGATGGGACTCTGATTGGTTTAATGTGTGTTATTCTCAAAACACACCCATAACTCATTAAGAGAATAAGCACAACCCTGTTAGACCATGCATCAGGGCGCAAATTGTATTTTTCTGTCCTTAAAATAGCAAAAGTGGATTCAGACATGCCTTTGATGCTTTTGTTCCATGTGCTTTAGACTTTGCGCATAGATCATTAAAATAGAGCCCTATAGGTATTAGACAGTCAGATAATAGTTATTGTCAGGCTTTTTTACGATTTCTATAAAGACAGAAGAATTGTATGAATTTACAATATCACACTCAAAACACTGCAAAAATGATGCATAAATACAATACAGATAGGCTTACTTAAAAAAAATCTATTAAAACATTTAACATATACTGCAGGATATACGGTCACCTTTTTTTACAAGCCATGGCTGAGATCAGAATGGCATAAATGTTTTTACTAAAGGGAGCACTACTGTCAATCTAAAATCACTGAAACAGAACTGTATTAAGAATAACACTGAGAGCAAATTACATCAAATGTGAACAAGACAACTTTAAGCTTTCAATATCTTTCAGAGTGGATGGTGAAGTGTTCAAAAGAGAATACGGCATAGGCATAGGACATGCTATGTTTCTAACTAAATCTAGAGGCGTAGTTCCATCTACATCAATTTGTCAATGATTGTTGGATTGATGAAATACCGAAAAACACTACAAACTGAATTAAACTATTTACTATTTACTATGACCTTTTATGTGAAGCTGCTTTGACACAATCTACATTGTATAAGCGCTATACAAATAAAGGTGAATTGAATTGAATACTAAATCACCAAACTATGTAACGATGAAACTTGTGATCCTGGTTGGCTAGTGATAGTTTTGGGAAACACACCCCTGAGCAGTAATATGCTAGAATCAACTTTACAGAAAAAGGTCCTGAAAAGTCATCGTTTGAAAGCTACAGTATACATGTATGTCACTTCCCTAACATTACACCTCCAAGCAAAAGAGAATTAAGACACCCCTACCCCTTCATGTGGAAGCCTAAAATGAAGCGATGAGTTAAACGGTTGAATTGGAAATGTGCCGTTGTCTAATGAGTTTGAGTATGCAATGTTTTAAAGGGGTGGTCCACTAAGATATCATAGTTTAAACTTTAGTTGATGTGTAACGTAGCTCTGTGAACATAACATGAATGTAATACGCTTAGCAAAGACTTCATTGAACAAAGTTTGGGGACTACAAAAATACATCCAAGTTGGTGAGATCACCAACACTTTCAGGTTACATGCATTCACCATGCGCCTACACCCTGCCCAGTGAAGGGGCATGGCCAGAGGCACTGTAATGTAATAGCAGAGAAAGCTAAAAGGCTGTCCTAATGCTGCTATTTCCACAGAGTTTGTGGAGAACATGCCACAAAGAGAGAAGTGCTTACAATTTAATTGTAATTATGCTCCAGATATTTATTAAAAATATATAGCTCTAGCATTTGTCAAAGGACAGCTTCCGGAATCTCTCACAGTTCAGTGCTGGATTCGGCTAAAAACTCCTGAAAGAAGGAGCAGCTCCAATCATAATAGAAGAAGCCATGGTTGGTGAGGCACAACCTGTAAGTATTTTTATTTGTTGAAATTGATCCATTACATGAACAGTTTCTAGCGTTAATGCTATGCTGTAGCAAGGATATAAACAATAGGAAATGCTGTTTGGCATTGTTAACAATTTAGCTACAAATTCATATTTATCCGTCAAACTGCTGTAAACATCCACAATCTTCAGCAGTGCATGCAGTGTCTCTTTATGCGGCCGCTTTCCCTGCATTCTACATCACACAAACTCGCATAGATATGTGAACGTTCATATTACTTACACATGCTTATAACCCAAATATATGTGAAAGACACCTGTCAGATTTTATTTTAGAGAGCAAGCATGAGGTTCAGCTGTGTCCTCTGTGTCATTTCTGTCTGATTAAGGCACAAACTGTTTTGGCTAACAGTTACTCTGACTGACAGTGTTTACACAGCGCAAAAGTGAGTGCTTGTAGGAGCATGTGATGTGGAGCCGATCCGCAGATCACAGTACATTATGTTAGATGACCAATCAGAGCCTCTTGAGAGCGGGCCTTTCGAAGGAACTAGGAAATATGACAGTCACTTTCATGTTAGCTGAATAGCTGTATATAATCAAGATATATGAAAAAGTAACGTGATTTTTTATAAATGAAGCATGAGCACACATTGCTTTGCATCTTATAAGCATAACCAAGCCTTAAAAACACACACTGGACTACCCCTTCAATCTGCTTCTATTTATTGCAAATAAAACCCCACCCTCTTCTGGAAAGCAGCAGCTCATTTGCATTTAAAGGGGTATGCAGTGAAAGAACATACTTTTGCTCACATAAAACGAGCAAATTTGACAAGCTATAAAAAAAAAATGATCTGACGGGTCTTGATATTCAGCTGAAACTTCAGACCTCATTCTGACAGACACCAGAGATTTCTTTGAAAAGGGGTGTAATATGCTCCCTTTAAGAAAGTTAAGGACATACGCCACTTGTCAGGTTGTTATGAAACAGGAGCAGACTCTGAGGAACCTCTGCATGATGAAGAGCTGGTGACTGTGAAATCTACCCACAGGAGGGGATATTACACATCTTGGCAGCGGATCAATATGGTAGACCCTGGCCATCGGATTTTCAGCATAACATCCACCCAGCAAAGGCCACAGTAATGAGCTGAGCCATCTACTGGGCTCCTCCAAATTACCCCGCCAAGGTTCGTCAGGGGAATAAATGGGAGAAGGAAGATACCCCAAGGCAGAATTATGCTTGCTGGAGCTCTCAATCACCACACATTACCATGTAATAACGCAGCCGCCGTCTCCCGAGAGCCACAGAAATGTGCCATTGCTCAGCAATTAAGCTCAGAGTTGTTGACGCGCAGCTTTTGTTTTTTTCCCCAATTTCGCCACCTTGTTCCCAATCACCCCTTTTTAGCCATTCTCTGAATGTCAAGACCTCTGAATGGGACGGATCAGACTGTTCTGTTCCCTTAAAAATAAACATTGCACTTTTGCACTTTATTCAAATAAGTCTCCAGCATGCTGAGAAAGCAAAGAAATATTTTAAATATTAACACTATTTATTCAAAGTATTTTTACCAAAATAAAAATGTATATATTAAAAAAATAATAATAATAATAATAATAATTATTATATATATATATGAAAACACAATATAGATTTAAAAATTAGTATACAGTGTTTTATAAGATTTTCATTCTTTTAATTAAATTGAAATTAAACTCAAGTGCCTTTTGAATTTTTCTTCAGCCTCCAACACTACCTGACAAAAGTCGTCGCCTATCCAAAATTTGGGAACAACAAATAATAACTTGACTTCTAGTTGATCATTTGATATTAGAAAGGCAAACGCCTCTAGATTATGCTTATTTTACCAAAATAAAACATGATAATGCCTTGATTCTTAATTATTTATTTAGGACAGTAAGGTCTGACTTCCCTTAGACAAAAGTCCTGTTACTTAACAGAAATAATGTCCAGTATAGAATATAAAGTCATGGAGCAGTGGAAAAATAATTCATATTGTGTAGGACTCTTATGAGCTTAAAGGACTCCATCCATGCATCTCTGCAATGACTGAAATAAGCAGAGAAAGTGTTCTTGCAGGACTCCCAGAGTTCATCAAGATCTTTGGATTCATATTCAGTGCCTCCTCCATCTTACCCCAGACATGCTCAATAATGTTCATGTCTGGTGACTGGGCTGGCCAATCACCTTGACCTTCTTTGCTTTCAGGAACTTTGATGTGGAGGCTGAAGTATGAGAAGGAGTGCTATCCTGCTGAAGAATTTGCCCTCTCCTGTGGTTTGTAATGTAATGGGCAGCACAAATGTCTTGATACCTCAGGCTGTTGATGTTGCCATCCACTCTGCAGATCTCTCACATGAACCCATACTAAATGTAACCCCAAACCATGATTTTTCCTCCATCAAACTTGACAGATTTCTCTGAGAATCTTGGGTCCATGTAGGTTCCAACAGGTCTTTTGCAGTATTTGGGATGATTGGGATGCAGTTCAACAGATGATTCATCAGAAAAATCTACCTTCTGACACATTTCAAAATGATCAACTAGAAGTCAAGTTAGTCAAGTATTTGTTGCTCTTACAACTTGGATTGATGACAAGACTTTTTTCAGGTATTGTATACTTATGATCAGTTATTTCACTCTAAAGGCAATCAAAAAACCTGTTCATCACCCTAAAAGAGAAATTACTAAACCAACACACTAAAGCCTGAAAACTGTGAAAACTTTTTTTTTTAATGCAAATTCATGCTAATTTTAACAGAAAATTTAAAACAGCACTTACAGCAATGGTCTTAAACTCAATTCCTGGAGGGCCACAGCTCTGCACAGTTTAGCTCAATCCACCTCCAACTCACACCTACTAAATAGTCTCTAGTAGGCTGCATCCGAAATCGCCTACATTTGAATTTAAATGTACTACTCAGCCATTCGAAAAGTATGTTCTATTTAGAGTGCATGTGAGCAGTATAAACGGAACTCGGACATACATCCACCATCCCACATGATCACATGACCACCCGCGTCAGTTGCATCGGTTCACTCCCATTCATGAATTTTCTCGTGGGCATCATAGAATAGCACAGCGTGCATCAGATGCACACTTCAGAATCTCACCGAAAGTAGTAGGTCATCCGGGTACTTTTCACATACGGTTTATTGAATTCTATGAATTCAGACATACTACTCGGCTCACATACTATTTTAGCGTACTATATAGTATGGAAGAATGCGATTCAATAGTGCTGAACTTATAAAATAATAAAACCAATGTAATTAATATTGAACACATTGTAATGCACAATAATGTACATTCAACTGTGTTTGATTTTAATAATATTAACATCAACATTTTTTTCCAATTTTCATGCTTTCCTTCACCTTTCACTTCATATCAAGACGTCTGAACGAGAGTTTTCAAACTTTTCTGTTTGCTTGACTTGAATCATTCTCCAGGAAGCTGAGAAAGCATCAAGTTAGTTTGTAATATAAAGTAGCAGAGCCTTTGAAGCCCCCGTTTTGCCCAGGAGGTTGGTAATGTAAAAGATAGCTTACTAAGACAACAGCGTCCAAAATATCACTGCTTTTTATGCAACGGAAACACCAAAGCAAAAATGTGATATTTTAACACTTTTTTTTTCCCCCAAATAATGCTGCAGTCATTCGCTTAGGAGCTTCTGTTGGTGCACTGGAGAACACTGAATGTGATGATTCTGCATCAGTGCTTCAGGTCCCATAAGAGCAGATGAGTATTAGCAAATGTTATTGAGCATAAAACACCTAAGACCACACTTTGTGGCTTATGGTCAATTGCACAAGACCTTTTGATTGGCTTAGGGATTTCACATTTGCTGCATTGTCAGTTATGTGGGAGTTGAGGGGTATAGTTCACCTAAAAATAGGAGATATGAAAAGATGATCATTACTGTTTACTAAAAATAAATATCATTGGTATGTGTAAATAAGGTTCAGTTTCTTGCACAAACTGATTGTTTTAATTTATGATTCATAATCAAGGCCCACTTGTATTAATTTTGTCTTGTCTGTATATGTTTGTTTGTTTGTTGTTTACTTGTTCGACCCTCAAAGTTCTGATAGCTGCTGATTTGCATGTTTTACTGAAAAAAAGCCTAATTAAAAAGATTAAATTAATAGAAAATGTATAATTGAACTGTCCCTTTAATAGTGGGCTTCACATTTGATGCATTGCTGGAACAAATAAGATGTCATATTCTGACAATGAAACTAAAAATGTGTTTGTATATAAACTGCAGCAGCGCATAATACATCACATCCTGAACAAGATAAATTGTATATAATGCATGAGCCAAGCTTGCTTAGAATTTATGCAAATTCAAACATGGGTTTTATTGTATGTATTTTTTTATTAAATCCCTGTATGCTGACAAAGACAAATCACAGAACAGCTCATTCCTTCACAACCATTCATTCAACAGTATGATCACTGTATTTTTTAGCTACTTCACTATATCATCTACATTTTTTTATTTCTATATGTTTGGGTTTTTAAGCTACTATATAATATAATAATACTTATAAGTTACTATAAGAATAATACAACATTTCTTCCTCCTGTATATTATGTCCTGGAAGATGTTAGGACATTTATATGTATAATCATACTAAATATTATTATATTTTAAATGTTTTAAAACACCTTGACATAAGATGGGTTACTTGTAGATAAAAGATCAGTGATTAATTTTACCACCATTTTCTACTGATCTAAAATTAGATAAATGTCATATTTAATTTATGATGCTGATTAAATTTAGACTATTAATCCCATGAATTCAATATTCAATCAACTATTCATAACCATTAATGACTGAATAGATTGACAACTCTAATTTAGGTAGAGTTTAATTAATTTAACTACTAATGGATTGACAACTCGGACTTACATCTTTAAATAAATTAATAAATAGAGGGATAGATCACTTTACTCACCATTCACTTGTTCTAAAACTTTTTTTTCTGTTTAAAGAGCCCCTATTATGGGTTTTTGAAAATGACCTTCCATGCAGTGTGTAACACACAGAGATGGCAATAGTACACAAATCCTTTACTTAAGTAGAAGTACAGATACTCATGTTTAAAATGACCCTGGTAAAAGTTGAAGTACTGACAAAACTTTTGTACTCAAGTAAAATTAAAGAAGTACGGCCTCAAAAATGTACTTAAGTAAAAAGTACCCAATACTACTACACGCTTTAGTTTTACTAGGTAGGTAAATATCCGGTTTCCTCCATGATGCAAACTCACAGCGTACATCCTGTAGTTTTGCATCTGATGGATTAAAAACAACAGCTGTCATTTATGTTCACACACTCAAAAAATAATTCTGTAGGCCTGTCTTTATAAATAATGTCTTATATTTTGCACAAAATTCTGTCCAAAACATATTGCATTTTTAACATTTTATTTTTGAATATTTGACTGTAAACTATATATATATATATATATATATATATATATATATATATATATATATATATATATATATATATATATATATATATGTATATATATGTTTTTTTTTTTTTTTTTTTTTTTTTTTTTTGCTTTAGCAGCTCTTATACTTAAACCAATATTTTAGTGTTTGTTTTTCCAGGGTATTGTGGATTGTTAATACTTTTATTCTATGCTAAAAGCTACATACACAGCTGTGACTACAACCTACAAAACATGTGCAAGATCTTTTATTCATGTGATGAATTCAGGATCTTTTGCATTATATTTTCATTCATGAATTGCCCACAAGTTACTTTTGTTGTTGTAAAACATTTGTAAAAAAATGAATTAAAGATTAATATGTAAAATCAGTCATAAAAAAGATCAATAAAAAAAAAGTTAAACAGCATAAATCCTCTATTAGGAAATATGAACTCATCAGAAATTAGAGGGAATAAGTTTTTATAGCTTTTATAAAGTATTTGTATTTGAATTTTTACAAAAAAAGCACTTTTTTGCTGTAATAGACTGAAAGACCAGAGAAATCCCATGCAGTATTATCGGAAGTGGATGAAAGACTCTAACCATAAGCATTTGTGCGGTATATTTTTGAACTGGAATGTGTCTCTCTTGATTACCCGTGATCTGATCAAGCATAATGTGTCTTATAGGCCCACACAGAATCTGCGCACACAAAACTCCGCAGATTTTTAGCCTATCATTAATTCTGTTTATTTACTTGAGTAAATGTGAGTAAATCTATATTTATTCAGTTTTTAAATTAATTACAGTAATAATATTGACCAATATGAAAATGTTCATCTGATTTATGTACAATGCAGTTTGTACAGTAATATTTTCTGTTTTGTTTTTTGTTTTTTTGTAGAGATATTATATGAGAGATTTGCTTTGTTTACCAAATAAAGTGAATCTAATTGGATTTGCATTTTAAACATTAAATAAAAGTTACAAATATATATATATTTTTTCACATATTAAGGTTTTAGTTATGATACTCCCAAAATAATTCTGCAGAAATCCACAGATTTTTACCAAAATTCTTGGCAGAAATAGCAAAAAATTCCATCTGCCCCTACTTATTACCATGTAAACAGGACAGCATCAGTCATGTTAAACTCGCCGTCTCCCTCTGTCTCATCTGCGTAGTCATCCTTGCTCATAGTAATCTTTATAAAATAGCCCATGTACAGTGCGTGATAGCTTTGGTTGAAAAAGCCGCGAACTGCAGCACGCAGGTGCACAGTGAAGAAAATAGACAGACTGCATCAAAGAGGCACTCAAATTGGGCAATGACATAATATAAAAAAGAAATAATATAGATCGTGCCAACAACCACATGAAAATGAAAGTAACAAGCCTGATTTAAAAATGTAAGGAGTAGAAAGTACAGATATTTGTGTAAAAATGTAAGGAGTAAAAGTAAAATTACTCAAAAAAATAAGTAGTGGAGTAAAGTACTGATACCAGAAAAAAATCTACTTGGGTACAGTAACGAAGTATTTGTACTTAGTGCTGTGTTACCGGGGATGAGAAGTAACTAAGTGAATGAAGATGTCCAGCTGAGGTTTAAATCTGAAAGTGCACCGTGTTTAAAACTATTGATTCTTTAACGAAATAGTTGACTCAGAGTCGAATAAATTAATCATGTAGAGTTCGGATCTTTTGCCTGAATGCATTGACATTGATACGGTACATCATCAAATATGAAGTGCTGGTTCCGGTAAAATGTGAACACGCCTTTCCCTTCAGACACTAGCAAAGTGCGGGGGATCACGGGACTGATCATGACACGAAGACGACGATCAGATAGAGATGACAGATAGAGATTCGTCTCTAGGAAATAAAGAGTTAAAGTTTATTATCACAACAACACCGCAGTATAGCCAACCAAGTGCTGTGTTTGTTCCTGTCATTTTTCAGATTTTTTATACAATAACCTATGCTGCAATTCAGGATTCGCCGGCCGTTTGCTATTAAAAGAAAGAGCAGCAGAGACTATTATGTATAGTACTTTTTCAGACTTTGACAGGGACTTCATCGGTAACTGTTACAGTTCATATGGACCAGTTTCTTCTTCCTCCAGATCACAACATGTAAGTGTATATAAAATTGCTGCCTCGTTCTCTGTAGTTTGCAAAATGTGTTTAATTGTGTGTTGCAACTTGTAATGGCTCAGCACGGCTTGTAACCACTTATCTATTACAGATCAGCACTTGTACTGTATCTCTCAGGTTAAATCTGTATGGGGTTGTTCACATATTGCATCCGAAACCACGTTGAAAATGTGACGCATGCTTCTACCTTTATTAATTTAAATGAGTTTCTAAACTCGCGATCCCCTGTGGTTTGTCTTTGCTGTGACCACCATCAGCTCTTCCTACACGCACGCAGTGCGGTCAAATTTCTAAATAGTTAAACTTTTGCCACTGTGTGGATTAATACTGAATGTGTGTTGTTATTATTATTAGGGTTAGGGTTAAGAGTAGAGTAATATGCTGGTGTTTAACTGCATTGAATTATTGCATTCCTGCATAGGGCTCATAAACTCTGAGTACTTCATAAGCATGTTAGGCACTTTTCTTTGTCTTGCACTGAACCCAGTTGACCAATCACAACAAGCTGGGTCATCGGACCAATCACAGCAGATTAACCTTACATAAAAAAGGGGTTTGGGAACAAATGAATCGCTGAATAAATCATTTGGAAGTTGTTGGGATAATTAGGTAAAAATAAATGCATATTATAAGACAATGAAAGTGTTTTTGACCTTGCATACATATCAGCCGGCGTTGGAGACCGCCAAAACCAAAATGTGACCTTTTATAATCCATAATAGGGGCTCTTTAACACAAAATAAAATCTGGTAAAAAACGCTAGAAGCCTGTAATCACTGACTTGAGTATTTTGTTCAACAGAAGAAGAAAGAAACGGTGAGTAAACAGTAAGCACATTTTTGGGTGAACTATCCCTTTAAGTTGTTAAATGAAAACTATACATACTAATACATAATTTAATATGCAAACCTGCAAAATATGTACCTGTGCAAGAAGAATAACAGTAATAACTAATGACATGAACGATGAACAGAATATTTTAACCATCAAAATGTGGAAAGTGATGAGAACAATGCCTTCTTAACAAAAAAAAAAAACTAAAAAAAGACAGGCTATTTTTACATCACAAGCAATTTTCTTGTCTTCAGAGTCAACTGAAGAACTTTTTTTGTTCTATTATTCACAGAAAGCCTACTTAGTACCAAAGTAGTTTATTAAAAACATCATACGAGAGAATCTCGCCACCTATTAGATATTAAACGTCCTTTTTATCCTCATAACATCCTTTTACTGGCCATAATTGCAAAAAAACGCATTAAAATGGGATTTGGGAACATTCGGGGAGATTTATCAGTGATTCAAAACTGAAAATTGGACAATTACTGCATGTCTAGATGATCAAATCTGAGAGAACATACAGTATCGAGCAGGTGTAGAAATGAGTCAAGATGTCACCTTCCCACCTTCTCTGTCAAACGTGGATTCAACATGTCGCCAAATCGCCTACACTAGCAAGGTTAACGTTGCAGATTCCTTTTACCACTGCAGAATTCGTGAGATACTTTGCCCTTTTTATAAATAAAGGTTAGAGCTGCTTAAATTCCAAAATTTGCCTGACATCTTGTAAAGAACAAAATATAAATAAAAATGATTATTATTCTGACTTGTGTTGACAATTTCTAGCCTGCAAACTGTAGGAGGAAAAAAAACAAAACTTATTTTATTTATCTACAGATAGAGCTGACATTGTTGAACAGTAGCAACCTTTTCTTTTCGCCATTCTTCATGTCCCGATGGAATATTGTGCTTTTCAAACCCTCAGGCAATGCTCCAGTATGTTGACCTCATCCGTATCTGTTACTTCTGTAGTGAAGCCGGGTGCAGGACGCTAGTCAGCGATAAGAGTTTCATTCTGCCTCCCTCCATCACACTTCTGAAGCTCCTATTTTGATTTATGCTTTCTTGCATCCTAGAATTTATTTAAGGATTTTTTTTTTAAGTATTCACAAAAGCCGTAGTGTTGTTGCTCACATATTGATTGCCCGCGATGCCCTGAGGATGCCTTGAGAGAATTTAAAACGAGAAAATAGCTCAGGTGGAGGAAACTAGTTTATCCAAGTTTCTCCTAGAGAAGCAAGCAGGCTGAATTTGCATGTATTGAAATTCTGCTGTATGTGCCGGAAAAGTGGTGTAAAATTAAAGTAAGACTGAACTGTGAAGATTTTTGAGCTAGAACTCACATAAACAAACAGATGTCAGCTAGTTTCATCATGCAGAAAAACAGCAAGTGATTTCGCTTATCCTAATTATTTCTCAGAGACATCAAGAAAACTGACTTTTGTCGAAGCGTCCGGCTTCTTGCTGAGAAAATAAGCACCGTAGTCTCACAAATGCCTCCTCTAGAGTTGCAAAAAGATCTAAATGATGCCTTTAAATGAACTAAAATTTGACATGATGCAAATCAAAAGCCAGATATTTTTAAATAAAACCCAGTCTTATTCATTGTACCAAACACAAAGCTATTTTCACTGACATAAAAGTATAAAGGCCATTTTTACAGAGACCGTGAGGGATGTGATGGTTGGGAAAAAAACTGGGTGGAAGAAAAAAAAATGGGTGGGAGAAAAAGTGATAGGGAAAAAAAAATGTTTTTGTGTTCCCTCGCAAAGATGTTTCGTTTTCCCTTGCAAAACTGTTTTTCCACAAACACTTCCTGTTCACTTCATACATGTCAACCCTCCCATTTTTGCCAGGATTCTCTCGTATTTTACCATTCTATCCCACTATCATCCTTTCATTAAGTATTTTCCCATATACAGTTGAAGTCTGAATTATTAGCCACCCTTTTAATTTTAATTTCTTTTTTCCCCAAATGATGTTTAACAAAACAAGGAAATTTTCACAGCATGTCTGATAATATTTTTTCTTCTGGAGAAAGTCTTATTTGTTTTTTTTCGGCTAGAATAAAAGTAGTTTTTAATTTTTTTAAAAACCGTTTTAAGGACAAAATTATTAGCCCCTTTAAGCTAATTTTTTTTGATAATCTACAGAACAAATCATCGTTATACAATAACTTGCCTAATTACCCAATCCTGCCTAGTTAAGCCTTTAAATGTCACTTTAAGCTGTATAGAAGTGTCTTGAAAAATATCTAGTCAAATATTATTTACTGTCATCATGGCAAAGATAAAATAAATCAGTTATTAGAAATGAGTGTTGATTGACGGATGCGCTTCGTATAATAAACTTATCCCAGATCAGCTTCTGTACACGCCATTTAAAGTGACACCGTTATCAAACAAGTGAAGAGCAGCACATGAATCTCTCGTTTTTTTTTTTGCTTGATAACAGAGGTGTCACTTTAAGAATGCGCAGATCAATAATGAAAGCATTCCATTACTTTAAAAACTGTTTGGGCTCATTTAAGAGAAAATTTGTTGTGTTTAAAATAAAACAAGCAGTCATGGACATGTTTACTTATTATTATTATTAAGTGTATTTGTCTGTTTAAATGCACACCTGTGTCGTGCACTTTCGCTCCTTCTTTCGCATGTACAGAAGCTGATCTGGGACCAGTTTATCATGCGTAGTGTATCCATGAGTCACTGCTTAAACATGCATTCGCTGATACAGAGGTTGCATATGAAGGGTGATGATCGACACACAGCTTTAATGGAAAAAGTGAATGCACACATTTTTATATTAATTTCAGCGTGCTTTCAAGATAGAATGGTAAAATACAGAAGAATCCTGGCAAAAACGGGAAGGTTGACTTGTATGAAGTGAACAGGAATGGTTTGAGCAAAAAACTGTTTTGCAAGGGAACACAAAACATATTTGCACTCCCTCGCAAAACATCTTTGGGAGATAACGCAAAAACTTTGTGAAGTTTATTTATAAACAAATTTCGAAAGGATCACATGCTTATGATTGTTCACAGCTGTTCCAGCTTTAGCTTATCCTATCAGACAATCCGTAACTCAATATAAATAACCAGACTTTTCTTATCTCAATATCTTCGTCTTAAAGAAACCCCCCGCCCAACCCTACTTTCCCTCCTCTAAAACGGGCGACACAATGGCCAGTGATTAGTGCTGTTGCCTCACAGCAAGAATGCCCCTGATTAAATTCCCTTCCAAACCAGGCGACATTTCTGTGTGGTGTTTTACTCGTTCTCCCCGTGCTCGCGTCGGTTTTCCCCGGGTCCTCCGGTTTCCTTCCACAGTTCAAAAACAAGCACCCTAAACAATTAATCCAAAATATTTTAGCCAAGCTCCGAGTACACCTTCTCAGCATCCCTATCTGACACTTAGCTACACTAAGCAGGAGAGGGAGTCATTGAGATCTACCTGAGCTCAAACTCCCCTCTCGCCCTGAAATAGGAGGGAGCCCAGGGCTCGAGGATCTTATAAGCTCAGGGCTCTCTCCCGGGACAGCACGCCAAACAAGCTTTATTATCAGTCATCAGCTAAGTGTGAACTCTTGAAAACATTATATTTTTCTATCACTCTGGGTTTTTTTTGTCCCACCCATTTTTTTTTCTCCTACCCTAGTGCTTCCCACAGGTTTGATATATACTTGCGGTGGCAGTCGGATTGAAGCACAGCTTTTACCCACATAAAACATAATTTGATTTTTAACACTATTTTTATCCTTATGTGTTTTAAACTTTTTCTTTTAATGGGTTAAAGCTTAAAAAAGACTGTTGAAATAAATTAAAAAAGTGTATTTCTCTTTTATGCTATTCAGGAGCCATGTGCACCCACTGACAGGTAAACCTGCTTCTCTATTGGCATGACATTACAGTATTGCCAAAGCATTTTAGATGCATAAAATATATAATATATTGACATAATCAAATTAATAAAATATACAGCAAATAAGAAATAAATGACAGAAAAAAAGGAATGAAAACAGACAATATCTATAAAAATTATAATTACAAGAATAAAAAGGATTAGAATATTTAAATGAGATAAATGAGTTGATTAACCATTTCTAATGGTGTACAAATATTCTGCAGCCAATTTGGATGTAATTTCATCATTTAGATTAAAGAATGTATTATTTAATGTCTCTCTCGCTCTTGCAGCTGTGCACATAAAATTAACGACAGCTTAGAAAATGAAAGCAAAACTTGAAAGCGAAAAAATAAAAAAGTTTTCAGTTTCAGTAGATTTAGAAACGCTGGCCGGCCGCAAAAAGGTGCGGGTCTCTGTGGGTCTGCAGAGCACGAGCAGTACGAAACGGGTAAATGAGAGAAGATTTTCCACTACTACAAATATTCAAAAAAAAAAAAAAAAAGTGTAAAAGGATTATAATAATAATAATAGTAAAAAAAATAAATAAAAAGTGTGTCAATAAATATACTTGGGCAGCCGTTAATATACCTGAGTGGCCTGCCCAAGTAAAGTCTATGTGTGGGAAGCACTGCACCCATTTTTTTTTCTTCCACCCAGTTTTTTCCCCCTCACCATCACGTCTCCATGCATTTTTACTCAGATGATTTCAGTAAATTATTTTAAAGTTGATACGAAGGCACAGCTTGCAACACATACTATGAAAGATTATTTACTTTGGAAAACAGTATTTTATCTAAATTAATCGTATACTTCTACCCTCCGGCTTTGTGCCAATAACTGTTAAACTACCTTTTTAATTTCCTCCTAGGGAACTTTAAGTCTTTTATTGCATTTTATAAACATGAATACATTATCCACATACAGAGTCTGCACGTTTAAGAGAATATAGACTGCAATAATCTGGAATCACAACAGAGCAGTATGGGAGACTAGCAATGTCTGTGAGAGACTAGTGATGTCTTGTAAAAACTAGTTATGTGCTTTGAGAGACTAGTGATGTGCGTGAGAGACTAGTGATGTGTGTGAGATATGTCCTAATCATTTTTGACAGCTGCAATTTTAGTTCTTATGTTAAAGGGTATGATGAAATCAATACAATACATCTTTTGTAAGCGGTTCTGTTTCGTAAACTTTGTGTAGGTATAGTGTGTCCACAGTCATATTGGGGTGATAGAAACACAATAAGCCTCTTTTTTTTATTTCCTGACGTTAGGATGAAAAACCCCTTCCATTTTGAGGCCTACCGCAACTTGCTCTTTGTTCAGGCACAGAACACGGCTATTGTTTCAGCCGGCTTTCATCTGTTTGGTCTGTTCACTCACTGCTTTTTGCTTGCAACAACACAGTTGGGTTTCATTGGTGCCAAGTTCGTTGGCGTTGGCTTGGTGAGTTTTTAATATGGTTAAGACAATACTCTGATTAAAAGTCTACCATGTTAACAGCAATTTGATTACCTTAATCCGACTAAAGTCATAATCGAACTAAACAGAAATCAAATTAGGTCATGTGGAGCATTCCGATTTTAGTCGCATTATTGAAGTGCAGTAGAAACATGTAAACACCTTAATCAAACTATTACCGTCATGTAGGATTTTCACAGGATTTTACAATAGTTTATACACACATGGCTGTTTGACACTATTCTCTGCACCTACTGAGTCAGGGAAGGACCACAGACATCTGCATCACAAAATGAAGGGATTTTTTTTTCCCATATGGCGTGCGGTATCAAATTCCATTAAACCACTCTTCCAGCAGTTCATACTCGCATCCAATATCTCGTTTTTCACAGCTGGCATGTTCCTGAATAAAATAGAAAGTGCCAAACTGCAGTTCGACAACTTAACATGTAAAACAGGATCATGAAAGGAACATTCAAAAAGCAGCTCATGTAAACACCTTAATTATATGATTGTCATATTCAGATTAAGGCAAATCATTTGATTACTGTCAATGTAAACTAATTCATGGTTGGTGCCAATAACCTAGTGGTTAAGTGCGTCAACATATAGCACTGTGGTGCTGTATGCTGACCCATGTTTGATTTCCGGCTCAAGGTCTTTTGCCAATCCTTCCTCTCTCTCACTGCCATCATTCATTTTTCTCTCCCTCTCTACTGTCCTATCAAACAAAAGTTATAACGGCCAAAAAATATTATAACAAATACATTGTCACTGTTCTAATTTTAAATTACTGTGTTCGAGGGTTGCACAATATATGGTTTCAGCATCGATTATGGACTGTGTGCATCCGTAATAGCACTCACTTTATTAGGTACACCAACTGCTCGTTAATGCAAATTTCTAATCAGCCAATCACATGGCAGCAACTCAATGCATTTATGCATGTAGACAGATTTGCTGCAGTTTAAACCAAGCATCAGAATGGGGAAGAAAGGCGATTTAACTGACTTTGAACGTGGCATGGTTGTTGATGCCAGACGGTCTGAGTATTTCAGAAACTGCTGATATACTGGGATTTTCACACACAACCATCTCTATGGTTTACAGAGAATGGCCTGAAAAAGAGAAAATATCCAGTGAGCGGCAGTTCTGTGAATACAAACGCCTTGTTGATGCCAGAGGTCAGGAGATTGGCCAGACTGGTTTGAGCTGATAGAAAGGCAACAGTAACTCAAATAACCACTCATTACAACCGAGGTATGCAGAAGAGCATCTGCCTGGTCTGATGAGTCTAGATTTCTGCTGCAACATTCGAATGGTAGGGTCAGAATTTGGCATCAACAACCTGAAAGCATGGATCCATACAGCTTTGTACCAACAGTTGGTGGTGCAATGGTGTGGGGGATATTGTCTTAGCACACATTGGCCCCATTAGTACCAATTGAGCATTGTGTCAATGCCACAGCCTACCTGAGTATTGTTGCCAACTATGTCCATCCCTTTATGACCACAGTGTATCCATCTTCTGATGGCTACTTCCAGCAGGATAACGCAGCATGTCATAAAGTGTGAATCTTCTCAGACTGGTTTCTTGAACATGACAATGAGTTCACTGTACTCAAATAGCCTCCACAGTTACTAGAGCTCAATCCAATAATGCACCTTTGGGATGTGGTGAAACGAGGGATTCACATCAAGGATGTGCAGCCGACATATCTGCAGCAACTGCGTGATGCTATCATGTCAATATGGACCAAAATCTGTAAGGGAATCTTTCCAGTACCTTGTTGAATCTATGCCACGAAGGATTGAGTCAGTTCTGAATGCAAAAGGGGGTCCAACGCGCTACTAGTAAGGTGTACCTAATAAAGTGGCCAGTGAGTGTACAAACAGAATTTATATGATTTATGAAAAAAATAAATAAATAAATAATAATAATAATAATAATAAGAATAAACAAATAAATATTCATTTACAATTTTGTCTTATTTCTAGTTCAAATATCTACATTTCAATGCAAAAACGAGATTTTATTTGCCACACTGGCTGATAATTTTTTCTTGTTTTAAAGGGCACCCATGGTGAAAAATCTGATATCATTTCAAAATTTAATTTCATTATTATATAATATTATATTATATAATAATATAGTTTTTTATATATAAAAAAAATCCAAGTCTTTATAAATCATTTACAAATCAGAGGATCTCTGATTTTGATCTCCACTGTATATACATGTATATACATATCTCAAAAATGTGATCTGTAGAGGCATACAAGCAGCACATATAAATCACTTGATGATTCATTAGCTTAATCCAAGATTATTGAGCTTGTTTTGATGGTTAATCAAGCATTAGCTTATGCCACGATGACATGGGCTTGCATAATACATTAGATTTAACAAAGGAACAAGGAAGTGAATTATCCAAACTGGGAAAAAAAAGACAGAACCCATAAGAGCTGATCCCCAGAGTTACTCTCAGCGATAACACATATGAGAGCTACCGTACAAAACCACTGTTAATGACACGTACCCTTATCAAAATTCATTCATTACACACGATTAAAAACACTGATCCTCTCATCCTTATTAAGATCTTAATTTGTTCGGCATGTTGAACATCTCTATTCTTTCTCGTAAAAATCGAGCCTCATTACTCAAGAAGTCAGAACGTTAAGTGTCTACTGCTATACCAACACATTAACAATCAGCCGTGAACCATGACTGCTTTATAACGCTAATAAAATCTACACATTTACCAAACCGAGAGATGACCAGAGGAATTTATGATCCCATTTATGTTATATGATCTTGCGTGCATCGTCCCTGAGTGCATCTTCATTTACATGTGAAATACATATATTGTAGTATGCACTGGAAGTCATGTTTGAATTTTAATGATTTTTCTATGCCTCTGAATATTTATTTCATTGAACAAACAATAATAACCATAATATTATTTTACATAAAAAAAAAATTATAAAAAATGTGTTATTCTGCTCTGAATTGTCAATTGACAATTAAAAGGCAAAATTATTAGCTTATGAAATTCATTCATTTTCCTTCAGCTTAGTTCCTATATTCATCAGGGGTTGCCACAGCGGATTGAACCGCCAGCTTATCCATCATATGTTTTACACAGCGAATACCCTTCCAGCTGCAACCCAGTACTGGAAAACATACATACACACTCATTCACACACACATACGGCCAATTTAGTTTATTCAATTCACCTACAGCGCATGTCTTTAACCTGTGGGGGAAACAGGAGCACCCAGAGGAATCCCACGCCAACACAAGAAGAACATGCAAACTCCACACAGAATTGTCAACTGACCCAGCCGGGACTCAAACCAGCGACCTTCTTGCTGTGAGGCGACAGTGCTAACCACTGAGCCACCATGTCGCCCCCTGGGAAATTGTAATTCTTTTAAAAATATTTTCCTGAGTGCTGTTTAATGGAAAGAACATCTTTCAACACGTTTTAAACTTAAAAGTTTTCTAAAAGTTCTAATAACTAATTTCCTTTGTCGCTGTTATGATGACAGTACACTTTACTGGATATTTTGTAAGATACTACACCCAAAAAAGGATTTTTGCTACTTGTTCAAATTACTTATTTAAAATGAGTAAAAAAAATGAATTCTTGAGATTTTTTTGGGACACCCTAATTGTTTTATGTTCAATCCTCTTAATCGTTAATAGTTAACTTAATCAATTTGTGTTGGGATAACATAAATGAATTGTGTGGAACCCTGTTTTTTTAGTGTAGTTTTCAGCTTAAAATGCAATTTACAGGGCTTAACCACATTGTAAAAAAATATTTATTAAATATTTGATTCAGATTTGTACTTTATTAAATGGGTGAAAAATATTGACCTAACAAATCATGGAAAAAAAAAATTATAAATAAAAATAAATAAATAAATAAATAAATAAATAAAAAGAAATAAATAAATAAAAGTTAAAAATAAATAAATTAAATGTAAAAATAATAAATAAATAAATAAAAGTTAAAAATAAATAAATTAAATGTAAAAATAATAAATAAATAAATATATAAATATATAAATATATAAATATAAATATATATATATATATATATATATATATATATATATATATATATATATATATATATATATATATATATATATATATATATATATATATATATATATATATATATATATATATATATATATATATATATATATATATATATATATATTAAAAGCTGCTTTTATTCCAGTCAAACTTAAAGAAATTAGACGTTCTGTAAGAAATATCCATTGGGAATCACTTGGGAAATACATGAAACAGAATACAAATTTCACAGGAGGGCTAATTGTGCCTTTATATTGTATATTGTTGTCAAAATTTGCCTTATATATTAAAAAATTATTAATGCCACCTAATTTATTCAATTTAACCAATATAACAACCAATTTATCCATCTTATTTTGAACCAAAAAACTAACAACCAACCAAATAAATAACACATCTTACAAAATAAACAGCTTTGGTGCTTCCCTAAAACCCGGGTCCTGAAGTGAAACCAGTTGCTATACAATAAATATTATTTAACAAAATCCTTTGCACTGCATTATCTGAGGTTTTGCATGGTATAAGAAATGGGTTTTCATCCTCAGCATATTTTGTTTTTTTCGCTACAAATTACTGTAATATGTTTATGGCAGACAAGTAATTTGCACACATAACAGAGAGGATGCGGGGAAGATTAATACCCCACTTTATTTTAAGTGAAAATGCTTATTACCAGCGAGACTGCCTGGGGAGAAACAGATACTCATCTTTCATTAAAACATCCACTGCTAAATGCACTCGGCCTACAGCTCTGAACAACATCCATGGACCTGAAAACACATGCCGACTGTTAGTTTCTCAAAGCGATCAATTCGGTTATCCAGTTCTGTGCAAGCAAACAACCTGATAATTATAACTAGCCAGCAAACCGCAAGATCTGCTCAGACTGGATCTATTAATGACTTGGACACCTCAATAAACTATTTGAGATCCAGACAAAAGCACTTTTTTTAATCACTAGATCAGACCGCAATACTATCATTTGGACAAGTAGCTTATAATTCACTCATTCATTCATTTTCTTTTCGGCTTAGTCCCTTTATTATTCTAGAGTCGCCACAGCGGAATGAACCGCCAACTTTTCTAGTATATGTTTTATGCAGCGGATGCACTTCCATCTGCAAACCATCACTGGGAAACATCCACACACACTCATTCACACACATACACTACAGACAATTTAGCCTACCCAATTCACCTACTGTATACCACAGGTTTTTGGACTGTGGGGTAAACCGGAGCACCCGGAGGAAACCTAGGTGAGCAAGGGGAGAAACTCCACACAGAAATGCCAACTGACCTAGCCGAGGCTTGAACCAGCGACCTTTTTGCTGTTAGGCGATTGTGCCACCCACTGCGCCACCTTGCTGTCTAGCTTATAATTCTGAAGTATTATTTAAGTCCAGTTATGCATGCATCTTAAAGCGAGATTTTTATGCACCTTTACAATTTGTAAACATTTTGTATAAAAAAACATGCCAAATACACTTTTTAGTTTCGTGTTTACTGATTTCTATTACAATACATATTTTTAAAGGATCCTTTCTCAAAATGGTCTCTTTTTTAGCCATAAATCTCTACTTCATCAGCTTTTACACGTGTTATCCATACCTAAATTCTGAAGATTTTTACAGATGAATGTTTATATAGTGCTCAGCATGTATGAAAACACCCCTCACAGATCTCTCTTTTTTAAATTAACATTTTATATAGGATGCTTTACAATATTATACTGTATTTGTGCATATACATTCGATTAGTCAGTACTGAAGCCAAACCTGGAGCTAATCTAACAAAATAACTTACCAAAACAGTTAAAAATGAGTACACCTGAATTCATAAACAAATAAGTCTACATAATAATAAAATAATTATTATAATAATACAAAAAGCAATCATAATAATAAAATATAATATAATATAAATAAACATACAAGGAAAGATCAAGAAAAAAAAATACAAAAACAATTAGTAGAAAATATGGTCACACTTTACAAAAAGATTCAATAGTTATCGTTAATTAATGCATTTACTAACATGAACAAACAATGAACAATACATTTACTACAGTATTTGTTCATGTTAGTTAACGTTAGTTAATGAAGAGTTGTTCATTGTTAGTTCATGTTAACTCACGGTGCATTAATGTTAACAAGCATGGACTTGGATGTTAATAATGCATCAGTAAATGTTCAATTATGATTAATAAATGCTGCACAAGTGTTGTTCATGATTACTTATGTTAGTAAATGCATTAACTAATTAACCTTATTGTAAATTGTTACCGAAAATTGTAATTTTTAGCTTAAATTTTTTATATGTTGTCTTTCTATTTCTTAAGAGGTTTAGTGACTAAAATATTATTTGAATAAATATATCTGTTTATTAAAAATAAACAGATATATTTGTTCAAATACACGAAAATGTATTACCTATATTCACAGAGAAATGGATAGAAATATACATTTTAAAAATGGGGTGTACTCAATTATGCTGAGGACTGTACATAGCATGCCTGATTAAATACAATGTATACAAATTGTGAATGTAGATTGAAAGAGACTTCTGAAGTGAGACAGATAGACTATTATAGCGTTTCCCAACCCTGTTTCTGGAGACACACCAACAGTACATATTTTGGATGTCTCCCTTATCTGAACCATTCATGTAAGGAGACAATTTTGAGTCTCTTCTAAAGTTCTGATTATTTGATTCAGGTGTGTATGAATGGGAAGAGGTTGAAAATTTGTACTATTGGTGTGTCTTCAGGTGTGTTTGAATGGGAAGAGGTTGAAAATTTGTACTATTGGTGTGCCTTCAGGAACAAGTTTGGGAAACACTGTTGAAAACAGACAAACAAACAGATGTTTTCGGGCTGTTCATAATATTTTCTAGTTCTTGTGTGAGTGATAAAAAGATATTCCACAATTTTTTGCTCTTAATGTCAAAAACAAGAAAGAAAGGAATTTTGAACCCGAAGTGTTCCAATTTTTGTGTTTGAAATGCATGCAAATAAGCGCATATTTAATTAAACAGTGACTCATTTGCATATTTAAATGTAACATTTGAGGAAAAAAAACTGTAATAAAGAAGATCTGCAGACTATAATGTCTTGCGTTGAACCCCAGAATATGGATTTAGCTAATGAATATGCCACAGTAAATCAAATGGAGCTGTTATACCACAAACATACGGTTGAGGTAAGGTTAAACAAGACATGCTTGCAGTTTACAGTCAAAGAAATGTCATCCCATGAGTGAAGCACTGCTTTTAATCTCTCCAATGACCTTTGATAATGAATGCTGACTTAAAAGTGCTTACATTTGGCCTTATCTCCTCTCCAATGCAACAAGTCATACAGAGACATCTCTTCTGGCAGTCAAAACACTCAGTTTTAATTAGTAACAGAAATCGCCCACACAAACACCCAGGATTACACTCTTCCACAAGAGTGTTTCTCCATCAGGAAAAAAAAAACGTCCTTTAAAGTGGAGATTGTGCTGTACTGTGTGTGTGTGTGTGTGTGTGTGTGTGTGTGTGTGTGTGTGTGTGTGTGTGTGTGTGTGTGTGTGTGTGTGTGTGTGTGCGCGCATCTGAACATTGACTCTCAGGATTTCAAAGAAAGCAGGACATGCAAAGGAAAACTAATGCATAAAAGGCAGATTTTCTGATTCGTAAACAAATGATGGTGGCAGACTAATCTATAAATGCTAAATAATTATGTGCATAATGAAAATCTTTATTATCAAAGTATATTGACATGGAGGACATCTGTAGTTTCACTAATGTAGATAAAGAGAGCCTTTGTCATTTATTTTACATTATTATTTTACATTAAAAGATATTATTTTTATTATGAAAACCAATAAAACAAAGGTCTTTAATCTTGTTAATCTCTTTATTTTATTGGCAAAATTTCACATACACAAATAGAAATTTGCTAAGTCATCTCCCACATTAACTATTTATATCGATTTTGATTATTTTTACTGTGCAATTGTTAAAAAGCAAAAAATATGTATCAATTATTAGAATAGCTTTTTTAATTCCCCTGTTAATTCTTAAAACCATTGGATGTAAAAATGCTGTACATTTATGCTTTGTGGATCTTATTTATTTATTTATTTATTTATTTTGTTATATTAGATTTTTCTGTTCCCCTTTTATTTTGTGTTGTTGTATGTATGTTCCTGATGGTTTGTGTTTTTTGTTTTATTATATATAAATGATATATTTTTATAGCCATTAGAGCATATATAATATACGTTTCATCTGAACTGTTGTGATTATGTTATTGGCAAAGGGAAAAAAAGCCTCGAATTTTATTTAAGTATATATATTTTAAAATAATTATTTTATTTGTGTAAAACATTCATTTTTTTCATTCATTCATTGAAAATAATTATTCATATTGATGTATTCTTTTTTTCTTCTCTCTCTTTTTCTTTTCTACAATCAAGCCAAAATGAAGCAGAGGAATAAAATTAACTCCTGCATGCAAATGAGCTGAAGAAAGCCTGATGTACTGTACTTTGTAATTTTTCTTCAAGTCATTTTATGGTGATGGTTGCTAATGTGTATTCAACATGGAAATGGTTCACAATTCACAGATATTCATTAACTCATTCATTTTCATTCAGCTTAGTCTCTTATTTATCAGGGGTTGCCACAGCAGAATGAACCACGAACAATTCCAGCATATGTTTTATGCGGTAAATGCCCTTCCAGCCGCAACCCAGTACAGGGAAACACCCATACACTCTCACAATCCCACACGCACTCATACACGTGGGCCAATTTTGTTTACCCAATTCACCTAGTGCATGTCTTTGGACTGGGCATGGGGAAAACTTGAGCACCCAAAGAAAACCCTCACGAACACGGGGATAAGATGCAAACTCCACACAGAAATGCCAACTGGTCCAGCCAGGCCTCAAACCACTGAGCCATCATGCCACCAATTCACAGATATCATTTGTTAAAAGAGTAAGTAAGCCATATATGGTTCTGAATAAATAAATAAATAAATAAATAAATTCATTAATAAATAAATAAATGTGTATATTTTTTCATTTTATTTTGTGGGTAATATTCAAAATTTTCATTGTAGTGTAAGGGTACCAGTAGTGTACTTCCATAAAAAAGGTGTATGTACGTATATGCAGTGGTGGAAAGAGAACTGAAAAATCATACTCGAGTAAAAAGTACCATTACTTGCCCAAAAATGTAATGCAAGTAGAGTAAAAGCATCTGTTGTAAACATTACTCAAAGTATAAGTAAAAAATAGCCCTTTTAAAAGTACACAAGAGTAGAGAGTATTATGCTGGGAAAGGTTGATGCATTTACAAGTAATTTGTGCGTGTGTGTAAACGTAACATTCTGTAGTGCTTTTAGTGATTGTTTAAGGCCATTTGGGTCATCATACAGTAACCATCCATCATCTTCTCATCAGTGACATTTGGTCTAAACAGTCTCTAGGTCATTGTGTGTAAAGTATCTTCTTGGACACTTAATTCTTCCAAACAGTTTCTTAAAGTCTTCAGGTTCATTATGATGCAATTTACTTTCTATGTACAGTTTGATTGGACAAGAATTGCATGATTGATTTTTTCTAATCCCTATAGACAGGAATTAATAAAGTAGTGACTGCAGTTGAAGGAAAGAGTGGAGTAAAAGTAGCGACACTAAAATTGTACTCAAGTGGAAGTAAAAGTACACATTTTTAATGAAATTACTTAGTAAATTACCATTTCTGAGAAAAACTACTCACAGTAATTTGAGTATTTGTAATTTGTTACTTTACACCACTGCATATATGTATACAGTATATGTATAAACTATACAATAGACAGTATATAGCAAGTATATGTCATCCTGTGTCTGGTTATGTAACTATAAGTTATTTAAAATGAAACAGATTGGATAGCAATTTCATTCTCTCTAAACTGCATTCCTTCAATTAAAAAAACACTGTCGTCAGTTTGTTTGCATGTTTGTCTGTTTTATTTTTTTCTGATTGCACATATGAAAAAACCCATGCAACAGTCAATACTTTTAGCAAGATAAATTGCTGTAGTTAAAAATAGCCAACTAGCCAGCAACATGATTATATTGTTTTGGTGGCGGCATTGATTCATCAGCCTGCGAATCACATTGATCTGTGATGTAATTTACAGCAAGCACTTCTTTTGATTTGACCTCATCAACAGCTCTGCTCATTTGAGGGGTCGAATAAAGCCACTACTGTTATGATATCTTATTGTCTATGTATTTCGATCACTGATAGAGCCGAGCTGGAGCATGCATTTAAGGAATATTTTTCTCCATTTTCATTGCTCAGGCCACATATTATGTTACATACACTAATTACTAAATGTAGTACACTATAGCCTTAATTTGATTACACAAAACAACAATGTTTAGGAGTTAGAACTGTCGCCTCAAAGCAAGAAGGTTGCTGGTTCGAGTCCCGGCTGGGTCAGTTGGCACTTCTGTGTGGAGTTTGCATATTCTCCCTGTGTTGGCGTGGGTTTCCTCCGGGTGCTCTGGTTTCCGTCACAAGTCCAATAACATAGGTGAATTGAATAAACTAAATTGGCCGTAGTGTATGTGTGTGGATGAGTGTGTTTGGATGTTTCCCAGTACTAGGTTGCAGCTGGAAGGGCATCCGCTGTGTAAAACATAAGCTGGATAAGTTGGCGGTTCATTCCTCTGTGGTGATCTCTGATGAATAAAGGGAAGCCAAAGGAAAATTAATGAATATAAAGTTTATGTCAATAAAAGAGACATGTTATTTTGATGCCAACATCAATGTACAAATGCATTAACGAATGCATAAATCTACTAAAGGAGGCTGAGCCTTCTCATTTATGGCTCCTAACCTCTGGAATAGCCTTCCTAATAATGTCTGAGGCTCAGACACACTCTCTCAGTTCAAAACTAGATTAAAGATCCTTTTAGTAAAGCTTACACACAATGCATCACATAACGGTATGCCAACCATCTAGGACTTTGAGGACAACTCATACAAAGAGATGAAGAGATGATCCCAAGCATCAAAGACTTCCAGGACAACACGTACACTTAATAATAATAATAATAATAATAATAATAATAATAATAATAATAATGATAATAAATAATTTTATGTAGCACTTTACTGGACACTCAAAGCGTTTTACACATTGGGGAAAATCTATCACCAGTTTGCAACATCCACCTGGACGACTCGACGGCAGCCATATTGTGCCAGACCACACACTACACACCAGCAGATCGGTGGAGAGAAGACAGAGTGATGAAGCCAGTTATGATATGGGGATGGTTAGGAGGCCATGACGGACAGAGGCCAGTGGGCAAATTTGGACAGGATGCCAGGGGTAAACCCCTACTCTTTTTTTAAAGAACATCCTGGAATTTTTAACAACCACAGAGTCAGGACCTCAGAGTCAGGACGTCTCATCCGAAAGACAGCGCTTACTGAGCAGTATATAGTCCCCATTCACTATACTGGGGCATTAGGACCCCCACAGACAGCAAGTTGAGCACCCCCTGCTGGTCTCACTAACAGCTCTTCTGGCCTCTCTTTCCCATGTGGTCTTCCTGCTTAGCTTCAGTGGGCGACCATGTGAGAGTTGCTCACATGGAGCAAGCTACCGGCAATTCAGAGGTAATACACAAACACACTTCATTAAACATGTACACAAAGACATCACCTATATGCAATAAAATTGCAGGTTACCTTTGTCTGTATATAAAAACTTATATTTGAATGAAACTTTAACTTTTTGGTGAAGTTTTTTTTCCTCGCCGCTTTTGCCACCGGCTTAGTTCGAGACTTGTAGAGCTGCGCATCAATGGATTACTCTTCAGTGTTTGGACTCTCAGCAGTGAATATTAAAACACACTGAACTGAATTGAACTAATCTAAACTGAACTGAACCTAAACTCTGAAAACTGACCCACACTGTTTCAGTTCACTATAATCTTCTATGTGAAGCTGCTTTGACACAATCTACATTGTAAAAGCGCTGTACAAATAAAGATGAATTGAATTTAACTTTATTGATCGCAATGCAATAATGTCCACCTTTTGTAAAGCTGCTTTGAAACAATAATTATTGTAAAAAGCGCTACACAAATAAACTTTAAAAAATGAGGTCAAGTGTACATTTTAATTAAGTTAAATTAGTGTCTATTTTAACGTTTCAAATAACTTATGAAAAAGGGGAAATGTATTCAAGCAAGGGATTTTATTTTAATATAGTTGAATAAAAATTGTTGTATTTTGTATTTTATTATTTTTTTTGCAATGACTTGTGTGAATTTAAAAATGTGCCTAAAGACATTAGGTAGCCAAATTTTTATATTAATGGATATTAATAAAACTGTTTTTGTATACTGTAATGGAAACTCACTGTTACTTTTATACTACAATGTCAACTTCGATTTTTATCCACATATTTAAATTGAATAAATGTAAAAATTAAATAAAAGGTGCAATTATTTTTTCATTATAAATCATTTGTTCAAAATAAATATTAAAATGAATGGCATGCATCAGTTTTCCAAGTGCATCTGCATAAACAAGATTTCATGATTTCAGCCAAATGTTATATTTTTTTTCTGCACAACATGTGGCGTCCCATTGTTTCCTGTTTATTTGTTTTTCTTACTTTCAATTATTGCGGATGAGTGATACATTCGTGTAAACTGCCAATCACATGTCAGCTGTAATCGTCCTTGTCAAAAGCATGGTTCAGCGATGTCAATCAAATTCACATTTCCCGGTGTTACTGTGACAAATAGTGTGTATGACGGCGGGGTCTGATCCTCCGCCGACTCCAGCCGCACAATGAAGAAACCACTTCTAACCTGATATCCACTCCAGCTCTTCTGTCCCCTTCAACACCTGACAGACAATATTTCATCATTTTTCTAGATACGCAGTGTGGCGAGGGCCAGATTGTGTGTTTACACCCTAGGTTGAGGTTGAATACTGGTCATATAGACTTTCAGCATGCAGTAGCCTGAGGCATCATCTGTCCTGTGTCCTCGAGCGCTTTATAACTCAAATAAGAGGCAATTTGGTGTTTTGGTTGCCTCCTGTTGTGCTGTGACACTATTTATTTCTCAATGTTTTAGCCAGAAAAACAGCCTTGTCAAGCAGCAATCATAGCAAGACTATAACGTAAAGCTTACAAAATGCAAGTGACTTGGTCTCTGGATTGAACTGATATATTTATCTTTGTTTAAAAGGGTCATTAACTAAATGTATATATACTGTATATCAATATTCTCTTGACATTTTCACATACAATACAGGTCATTGTACATTTTTTGTAAAATCCAAAAGTAAATCCATGGCACTTTGTAACATTTGGATTTAGATCATTTATATTAGATAATTTATTAGATAATTTGTCACCAAATGGCTTGCATGGTTCGGGATCTGTAGAGCTGCGCATGGATGGATTTGCTCTTCAGTGTTTGGACTCTCAGTAGTGATTATTGAACCACACTGCACCGAGCTAAACTGAACTGAACTTAAAAACTGAAAAACTGAACTGACACGGTTTCAATTTACTATTATCTTCTATGTGAAGCTGCTTTGACACGATCTACTGTACATTGTAAAAGCAATATACAAATAAAGGTGAATTGAAGTGTATTAATTTGTAGAATGCTATTCATATATTTTAGTACTATTTGCTCATCCCCAATTTGGGGTACATCTCCTTTTAAAATCATTTGTTTTCATTATAGGTGGGCATAGATTAATTGTTTTAATCTGGATTAGTCTCACTGTAATCTTGGAATTAATCTAGATTAAAATGCCTCATTTGAGTTCTGGTTTCTCAAGCCAGGTGGCGCTTTAGACCAGGGGCTCGTTTCCGGTTTCCAAAATGCATTACAAACTGCTTGAAAAAACTGTTTTACTATAATAATGAAAATAAATTATGTTCAATAAGATGTACTTGTGTTTACTAAGTGTTTATTCAGTTAAACATGAATTTTGAACTTTAGGCCTACATAAGCTCCAAACAGTGATCTTCGATTACCTTAATCCAACTAAAGTCATAACTGAACTAAACCGAAAATGAATAAAGACGTGGAGTATGCATATATTAGTGGCATTATTGAAGTAAACACAGCGATCAGCCTGTCAGTAAAAGGACCGCGAACACACACACACACACACACACACACACACACACACACACACACGCACACACACACACACACACCGCAAAATGCAGAAGTTTTTTCTGTCCAATCTGCGTGTGTTATTAAATTGAAGAACATTCTCACCCTTACTCCTTATTTGCGTCTAATACCCAAGTTTGTCACGGGGGCATGAATAAAATGTTCATGAGTGATAATGAAACTGCTGAACTGCAGTTAAAGTCACCCAAAATTACGGGAAACTCTTGCATGAAAGCACTTCACGTAAACACCTTAATTATTTTATTGTCTATTAAGGCAAATAACTAGATTACCGATGTCCATGTAAAAAGTAGTTAGTATTGTCTTCGAAGTAAGCGAAAGATCCAGAAGGGCATCCTGCTGATTTGATTCAGAAGAGCACTTTTTTGTCAGACAGCTCATCTGTCAGGTATACATCCACGCTAAAATATCAAGGTGAAAGTCATCATAGCTTGCGTAGAATAGACCCAGCTCCCAACCAAACTTTGAGAATAGATTAATGGCTATATATCTATCTATCTATCTATCTATCTATCTATCTATCTATCTATATATATATATATATATATATATATATATATATTTTTTTTTTTTTTTTTTTTAAATCGCCCGATAAGTGTCTCACGTTAATGCAGCACGTTATTGCCGATAACATCCTACCACTAGTTTTCATACAAATTAAATTGTATGAATTTTTAGAAGTTAGCCACTTATATGACAATATGCAAAATAGTTATGTTTCCTTAAGATCGAGTTTGTCACGATTTCCAGCAATCTACCCCTTACATATCACTAGAGAACATTCATTGTCATACGAATTACACATCTACCACTGAAACGAACTACAACTCCCATCAGGCACTTTACACTCACCAGTTCTGGATTACCAATGATTTCACAGCTGGAAGCTTATGAAAGACTAATTACATGTACTATATATACTGCTCACATTCTCACACACATTGCCGAGTCTTGTTTTCCCTGTGAAGCACTACTAAGCGCTTTTCCTGCCATGTTTTTGGATCCTTGTCTTGTATACCATTGATGTTGTTTTACCACCTGTCCTGACCATTCGCCTGTTTTTGACTGTGCTCTTTGGATTACCATCATGCTTCAGTTTGTACCTTTTTGACTATTACCTGCTTGACTATGCTTTGCATTAAACTGCACATGGATCCTTGGTTGTACATCGTAATTTTCAGAACTCAAAAAATCTTAGGCTAAGAACAGCTAATTTTGAAGCTAATCTGCCAAAATGAAACGTGGAGTAAGCCACTTCATAATAGTATGTTTAAACTCTGCCTCTATATAAAAACAACAGCCACTTCTACATCAATGCCTGTAATTCCCCCCACCATTTCCCACATAGCAACAGTAAATGAGTGAGACAAATGCAGGTCTATTGAAACCAATTGATAGAAGTTGCGGTAACACTTCAGAAGTCATGACACCTTTATAATTATAATCTTCAAGTGAAGTGTTACTGAAGTTGCTCTAAAGATAACAAGATGCTACGCAGAGTCAAGGTGCTTTAAAACAGTCTCTGCATTGCATTCCTTCTGATACCATCATTAGGAAAGAGTGAATGCAGTTCCAGACTGCATCAGTAACAACTTTGCCCTCTGTTAACATCATTTTACCACATATTTGTTTATAATCAAGGCCCAATCTGACTTGGGATTTTCAAAATGATTAAAAACAAAAAATATTTCTGTGATGACTACATTTGATCTGACTTTCATGACAAGATCATGAAAACTGGTCCCATTTGTGTAAAAATAGTGAGGAGAATAAACAAAAAAAGACCATTTCGATATTTAAATGCCTAAATGTGCATTCATTTAAAACATTCAACATAGGATTACATTCATAAACTAAATAACAAATGTCATATTTACAAAAAAGGTTTGCAAATAGTGCTGCAAATGAGAGTGTGTGTTTGATAGAAAAAATTGATGATACGAATACATGAAACTAAATTTAAATGCAAATCTGTGTGTGTGATAATGATATATTATCATATTACATTTCATATAAAAGTTATTCATATTAATTTGTAATTATTATATAAAAAATGCAGTGTCAAACAAAAGCAAGACATATAGTAACGAATATAGCACTACATACAAATTTAACCCCAGTGTAACCGTTAAGAGGAAAAACAAACTTAAAAAATCATAAAATATGTTACATGTGAGTTGGAGTACAGACCAAATGCAGTTCATTAACTTAGAGTCATGTAGGCAATGGTCAAAACAGGAACCATTACAAGTGGTAAAACAACATAAACGAGAAATAAGGCATAAGTCAGGAAGCAAGGCAATGATAGACAATAGAACACTTTGTAATGCTACAGGATAACAAGACATTTTATGTGTGGAAGGGTGGTGTATATACAGTCCAGGATGAGCTTCCAGCTGCGTGTATGTAATCAGGGGTAATCCGGAACTGGTGTGTGAGTGAGGTACCTAACAGGAAATGTAGTGCAGTTCGGTGCCAGAATTGTAGTTTGGGTGATAGTGAGTGTTTCCAGTGATGTACAAGGGCTAGATCATTGGTGATCGTGACAAAATGATTTCTCATTTTGGCAAAAATGGTCAATTTTGCAGTGTTTTTTTTCTGCTCAAACTTAAATATCCTGCTGTATTTACTGACCTTATTGTCAAACAATTAACAGGATTTCACATTAGCATTTTAGGAGGTTTGACATTCAAATTATAATCATTTCTTACAGTGAAATGTTTTTCAGCTCAAATTACTGAAAGGAAAGACAAACTGAGAGAGAGAGAGAGAGAGAGAGAGAGAGAGAGAGAGAGAGACGGTTGGAGGGGATTGGATTAACAACTTGTATTGCTGTGTACAGCACAAGTCAATACACCTTCTTTGGATTCACAACATGTTAAGGTGGCGAGGGAGCATAGATAAGCATATAGATTATTGTTAAATAGGAAATGCCAATACAAGGCCATGCCAAGCCATGTTGTTTTCTTTTAATGATCCTCTTTTAGAGATCCTAAAGCAGCGATAAATGACTGGTGATGGGTGGTTAATCCTGTCTATAGTAAACACTCCAGCTCGGCCAGGTCTTACGCTTATCTCACTTTATCCACGTATCATAATTTATTGATAGAAATGCTTGCATTCGTTCTCTGTAAGCCATCTGTAAATTGGAAGTCTGACTCTCATAAAATGATCTTTTGATACAAATATGTATTGCATTCTGTGCTGCGCATTCAACCGCTACATGAGGGAGTTTAATCCCAAATGCTGATGTAATGATTAGTCTTTATACCGTATGGATTTTTTATGGATCGTTGCAAAACTCAAACGCTCTATACAAGTTTAAAAAGTAAGAGCAGGTGCATGTTCAAAGCCAAAAGTGCTTTATAGATGCATAAATTTCATACTTTCCACTCGAGCCAGGCTGATCGTTGATTCAGATTTCTCAATTTTTATTCATGGCACGCTTATGTAATCACACTGGGTAGTAAAAAATTATTTCAGTAATTATGATCAATGAGGGATATTCTGATGGAAGATCCCTTTTGGCAGAAGGTTTAAGGTGGAACTTTAAGTTCAAGCAATTTTCAGAGGCAAACTATCCATCACAGCTCGAGTCTTTGGAGAAGCTAAACTAGGCAATGCCATCCAACAGCCTGGAAATCAATTATTCTTCAAATATCTGCCAAGATGGTCTTTGGCAAGTCAAGACCAAAGACATAAATATGGTGATTATGTCAATTAAACAATGATTAAATATTCCAACACATTTAAAAAAAGCATTTAAACACCATTAAAAAAGTGATTATGCTATATATAAAAAGTTCTGTTTTATATAAATGCTATTTTATTCATCAAATAATCCATGATAAAATGTCATATGACACTAAATGCTGGATAAATGCCTACTGGGCTAAATATATAAAAAATAATAATAAAATCTATCAAAACTTTGGTCAAATAAACACCACCTTGGTGAGCATTTAACAATTAAAAATGTGAAATGTGTGCTGTGTGTGTGTAAACTCATCCTGTCAAGACATTCTTCAATCAAAAATAAAAATCCTGTTATCATTTATCCTTGCCATGTTACAAACTTCTATGTGTTTCTTTCTTCTATTGAGCACGAAAGAAGATATTTTGAAAAATGTTGGAAACCAGCAACAATTGATTCTATAGTTTTTGTTTTTCCTACTATGGAAGTCAATGGCTTCAGGTTTTTATCTTTCTTCTTTAGTGTACAACTGAAAAAATTAACTCATGACTGTTAGGAACCACATCAGGGAGAGTACATTTTTATTTTTGGGTAAACCAACTGCATGTGAAATTTGATGCCTCATTCACACTAGTAGTGACTTTGTAGCTGCCTGTCACTCTGGGTGGTGACCTGCTGCAAAAGCAGGTCTCTCTGGGTACATACAGCGCGAACCGGCCCTTGAGTAAGCTGAGAGAGGATCAGGTGAGCTCTACTGGTTCTCCTATTGGCTCAAGAAAGTTTCTCCTCATTTGCATAAAGTTGAAGGATTCCTAATTACATGCCCACCTGGTCGCCAATAGTTACTGCCGCTCGCATAGACAGAGGTCGCCAGAAGTCGCTCACTCTCCATTGAAATGAATGGTTGCTTGTCGCTTTGCTGCTGTGAGTCACTAGTAGTGTGAATGAGGCTTGAGACTTGTGGCATGAACATTAATTGTAAAAATTTAATTCATTAATAGAAAATTAATTACATTTTCATTATTTTAAATGTACACTTCACAATTATCACTTGATAACATATTTGACCAAATAACCTAACCCAGGTTAATTATGGATACATTTCCCTGTATACATATCTGGAGAATACGAAATACATCCCAGGAGGTATATTTTTTTTGTTTTTGCAAATCCAGTAGAGGCCGCTGTGTATGCTTTTTGAGATCTCAAATTTTTCTCATGAGTGCCATTCGTGTCTGCTCTGCTCGCATTAATCCACTAGAGGTCACTGTCGACTGACTGACCAACCAACCAATAACCCCACCTACTCGTTTCCCAAAACCCAACCGATAAGGTCTTCAAAAGCACCGATTGACCAACGCCCACTCCATTCCCTAAAGCCAACCGACAGTGTTTTCAAAAGCAATCCAGAAAAAATTTACCATTTTTTCATATCTTACCATGTTCTCACCTTGTTTTTTTTACTTGTTTATTGAATTTTTTTTCCCTTTGTTTTTGGACTGACACTGTTTCAATTTACTATAATCTTCTATGTTAAGCTGCTTTGACACAATCTACATTGTAGATTCGCCGGACTCAAACCCTGTTGTCACAGTCAACTCCTCTCTGCCTCTCAAGTCAGCTGACATATGTGGCAAGTTGGTAACAACGGAAAAGCCATCCACACGGAGGTAAGCAATCAGCTGGTAGCACGAAAAGAAACAGAGGCCGTCAGTATCGTCATACTCGTGTTCATTTTACAGACAAAATGCAGCCATTCGTAGCTCTTAAGAGTTGTCACGATACTGGAATTCCATACCAATCGGTACTGAAATTTTAAACACGTACATTTATGCACTGTGGAGCATGTTCTTAAACAGCACTGATTTGCCATTGTGTTCATGTGCTCAACAGCTATGACTGTGATTGGCCGTGAAGGTCATCGGTTCATCAAACTCGCTGCTGTTTTCTGAGTTTCACCACAGATACAGGGACACTGGAGCGTTTCAAAGTCATGTCGATCAGCTGGTTTGTTACAACAAGCGATCCGCTGATGAATCGTGGCTGTAAAACGCTCCAATGTCCCTGTATCTGCGGTTACACGCAGTAAACAGCGGTGAGATCGGTGAACCGATTACCTTCACAGCCAATCACAGTCATTTCTGTTGAGCGTGTGAACACAATCAGCAGTGTTTAAGAATGTGCTACATGGCGCTTAAATGTTCGTGGGAAAGGGAGGTTTTTAAAATTTCAGTACTGATTGGTATCGAATTCCAGTATCGCGACAACCCTACTAGCTCTGGCTACATTATTCACGCTCTCCAGAAATGCATACGGGGGTACGTATTCACAGTGAGCCTGTGTTGCAATAACCAGTTAGATGACTAAATAATTTGTCACCTTGGAATTATAAGGTTCTATCTGCATTCTAAATTATTTTGAGATATTGAGCTTCAAAGTTTTTGCATTCCATATAGCAAACAAATATGTGTGTAACAGTTCTCTTTCATACATTAACATGACAGAAACCCTAAATGCTCTCTAAAATGTAAATTATCAAAGTATAAAATTATCAAACTGGAGTAAAAAAAAAAAAAAAAAAAACACTGTAAAATGCAGATAGAACCTTCTAATTCTGAAAAGTCATTTTCTGCTTGGAATTATAAGGTACTATGTGGCAGATCATTCATTGAAGCATTAATTTTCAAGAAATACAATCAAAAGATATATAATATGGTGTTGTAACAATATGTTGATGCTTGAGAAAGTTACATTTTTGCTTTCTATGACATTTATTTCATGTTTTAGGATGAATATTTTTTTCTTGTTCAAATTAAGCAAACAAGGCTGTGCTAAATATTTTGTCCAGTGCAGATGTCAGTGTTATCTAATTAATATGTTAACATGTATAACATTTTACGCTTTATATGAATTATTGAATTATATTGATTGAATTATATGCCCCATGAATTAAATTAGGTATTTACCCTTCAAGGTCTAATATTAAATTTAAAGACTTTAAAAGAAAACAGACAAGAAAATGAGTATAATAAACACTGAAAAATGTTTCACTTACCATATATACACAAATAAAAATATTTCACATTTAATATAGAAATTTATTTAATATTTGATTCTTTTTCAACAATGACAAATATAACGTTTCATCTCAATGTCAAAAAAATCTTCTAAATCATCACATTTACACACTTCTCAATTTTGTGTGGTGCAGTATTTAGTCAACTAGATTGTCTTTCTGGTCGTTCCCGCTGTCAATGGAGCAGTCTGGCAAAATGGTAAAGTAAGCTGATACTGATTGGTCCTCGTGCGCGCATTCAACATGCTGATTGGCTCACAGAAAGAACCCTATAGAGCCAAGCTAGAGTTTGACTTTGTAGATAAACTGTTTTTGTATTTTAAATAAAGTCTTAAAATGTAAACAACTTATACAAAAACATCACGTAATGTAAATAAGATGTCATTTAATGAGAACATGTCAATAACTCAATTTTGACAAAAATGTCAGATAGAACCTTATAATTCTAAGGTGACGAATTGTAATGGGTCTTTTTAAATAATATTTAATTGTTTCAGCTTTTCTAAATATCTTTTTAAATAGCTGTTTATGGACAGCTTCCATTGTGACCGCTTACACCATGTGACAACATGCTATACAGAAATGTAATTGCAATAAGTAGATTAAATTAAATAAATCAAAGTCAAGACTGATGCAAGCTACATCTTTGCACTTTCACTTATTACGTGTAAAGCAAACAAGGCATCTTCCAGAATTAGCCAACTAAAAAAATAAAGAAATAAATAAATAAACCCATAGATAAGAAGGGAATGAGTGGAAAAGAAGAGTTTGAGTTTGATAGTGTCTTCAGAGTCATAAACACTCAAGGTTGTTGGTCTTACACAGAGATGAATGCAGTCAGGTCCACTTCACTAATGAAAGAAGTCATGCCTATTCTTAAACGAAATACATAAACACATCCACACAAGAGCTGCACACATGCACACACCCCGAGCACAAAAACCTACATAAACACCAAAAGCTATCAAATTAATTTCTGAAGCAGTGCGGTTTAAATCTGAATCCCTTCTGCAGCCCTGACCCGCTGCCAATGTATATTTAATCAAGATGAATGACCTTTTTTGCAGTCTTTGTGTTTTCAGCGGGCCCGACCAATGAAACACATGGCCTTCGCTTTAAGTGATTGCTTCTCGAAGGCGAGGGAGTGGATTCATTCATTTCAGGACATTGAAATGTTTTCGCAAACATGGATTCACTGTCGTGGTAAGAAGATTATCACAATAACCATTTGAAGAAATGATGTAAAGAAGGTCAGGGCACGTCTGAGGAATCTTATCTCGGCCATCTTTCAAACCTCCTCCATTCTGTTTATAAGCTTAAAGACATTAAACGAGACTCAGAACATTTTCTTAATATGGTTGGGTATTCATGTATGATATTATGCCTTTGCTTGAACATTATGTGAAGGATAAATGTGACTAAACCCCTGCTGCATGTCAGGATTCAAAGGATGATAATGACTGACGGTAAATTATCCTGCATATTACATGGCCATTTACCATATGAATATATACATAAACACAAAAAGCCACAATTAATAGGCTTCCTCTATTTTCTTATGCATTTCCCAAGTATTGTTTAATGGAGCAAGGAATTTTTTCAGAGTATTGCCTATTGATTTTTTTTCTTCTGGGGATAGTACAACCCCAAATCAGATAAAGTTGTGACAGTATGGAAAACACAAATAAAAAAGATAGCGATTTCTAAATTTACTTTGAAGTGTATTTCATTATTACCAACACAACTAACATTATTTAATGTGCTCAAAATAAACACGCATTCCAATTTTAGTTCTTGCAACACATTTCAAAAAAAGTTGGAACTGTAAAGAATTTACCACTTTGTAATGTTGTCGTTTTGAATTTTGTCATTTTAAAAGTTTTTTTCACAACACTTAAAAAGTTGTTTATTGACTGAAGACACTAAGTGATGAAGTGTTTCAGGTGTAATTTTGTCCCATTCTTTCTGCAAACAAGTCTTAAGGTGGGCAACAGTACGGGGTCTTCATTGTTGCATTTTGCGCTTCAAGGTGCATCACACATTCTCTATTGGAGACAGGTCGGGATTGCAGGCAGGCCAGTCAAGAACCTGTATCCTCTTCTTCATCAGCCAGGACTTTGTAATGTGTGCAGAACATAGTTTTGCATTGCCTTGTTGAAATATGCATGTGCGTCCCTGAAAAAGAATGGAGCATATTGCTCTCCAAAATCTCTATGTTCTTTTCACCATTAACAGTGCAATCACAGAAATACAAGTTACCATTGCCAAGGGCACTGACACAACCCCATACCATGACAGACCCTGGCTTTAAGACTTGTTGCTGGTTACAGTCTGGATGATCTTTTTCTTCTTGGTTCGGAGCACACGGCGTCAATTTCTCCCACAAAATACTGATTCATCTGACCACAGTACAGGTTTTCACTGTGTGATGGTCCATCCCAGATGTCTACGAGCCCAAAGAAGTCAACGCCACTTCTGGACACTGTTAACATAGAGCTTCCTTTTGGCACGGTACAGTTTTCACTGGCATTTGTGGTGTAACTACATATTGTGGTACTTGACAAAGGTTTGCCAAAGTAGTCTTGAGCTCATGAGGTGATATCGCTTATAGATGAATGACGATTCATGATGCAGTGCCGCCTGAGGGATAAGAGATCATGGTAGTTCAGCTTATGCTTGCGCCCTTGTTCTTTATGCACTGAAATTCCTCCAGATTTCTTGAATCTCTTAATTATGTTATGCACTGTTGAAGACTTTCTTTAAGATACATTGTTTTTAAACAGTTTTAAATAGTTCAATAATTTTCTCTTTGTGGGCAAACTGGTGATCCTCGGTCCATCTTTGCTTCTAAAGGTCTAGACCAGGAGTGTCCAAACTCAGTCCTGGAGGGCCGGTGTCCTGGAGAGTTTAGCTCTAACCCTAATCAAACACACCTAAACCAGCTAATTAAGGTCTTATTAGATATATAGAAACTTCCTGGCAGGTGTGTTGAAGCAAGTTAGAGCTAAACTCAGCAGGACACCGGCCCTCCAGGACCGAGCTTGAACACCCCTGGAATAGACCTTTCTTGGATGCTGCTATTGTGCCAAATCATAAATACAATCCCCTGTTGGCATCACCCATTTCAAATCACATCATTATTTAACCACTTTTCCTGATTACTAGCCCTAAATTGCTCATGTCAAAACTTTTTTGGAATGTGTTTCAGGTCTGAATGACAGTAAAGGATGTATATTTACAATTAAAATGAAGTCGACCAGACAAAACATGAAATATTTTGTGTTCATATTGTCTGCAATGAAATACAAGTCACAGTAAATTTAGAAATCACTACTTTCTTTTTTTATTTGCGCTTTCCATACGGTCCCAACTTTTTCTGATTTGAGGTTATATTATTTATTTTAGTTTGGGTGCAATAAAATTCTATCAATCAAAATAATTTGTCAAATATTATGTACTTTCATCATAAAAAAACAGAATTAGTTATTAGAAAATAGTTATTAAAACTATTATGATGAAAAAATGTGTTAAAAAATCTATATTTTATATAATTAACTTGATTATATGTGAATGAGAAAGTCCATACCAAAATCCATAATTAGAATAATGTTCAGAACATTCACATACACTAAATTATTTCTTATAACTGATACAACATTTACAGCTAAAGGTCTTTTTTCAGAAAAAAAAAAAAAACATTACAACTAAAGGCTTTACAGAAATATGTTCAAGGAAAATTCTCTCTGGCCAGCCGTATCGGTATCTGCATGTTTACACATCAAATTCTAGTATTTGTTAAGTTAATAGATTAACATCAGTGAACTTGAAAATTTGCAAAAAGCTAGTTGTATATGGAAGCAGGTACCCAGAGAGGCTTGAGAAAATTACAAACTTCAAGTATGCTCTAAATTGCACCAAAAAACATAGCTGACAAGATGGCAGAAAAAGCACTACTTCTTCACTTTATCTTACAAAACACAGTGTTTTGCTGTCATTGCAGGAAGAGTTATGAATTTACTGTTTCGAATGATGGTTCGACCAGAAAATGCACAAGTAAACATGCTGGTGTGCTCTTAACTCTACTAAAACTGTCTAGTTGGCTGCTATTAATCTAGATTAAATGTGTCAATCATCACTGACATCTGGGGAAATCACCTGTTGTTCTCAGTGGTTTAGTTTCACACTTATCTGTAGCATGTTACTCTATGCTTTGTTTTGTTTACTTCATTTCAAGCCCCGTTTACATCCTGAATCATTCACATGCATATTGCAGCACTTTCTGCCTGATTCTGTTGGACATAGCAATTTTCCACAGCATTTGATCACCGCATTATATAGCTAACTTTATCATTCTTGGTGTAAACAGTCTTTATAGGGATCGCATTTTTGCACGCTGCTGCTATGCTTTGTATTGTTTTTTGTTTTTATCCCTTGTGTTTGACTTTTTGAACTAAATCTGTATTAAAAAGGGTCATGAACTACCTCAGCTTATATATATAGGGCTGCACGGTGAATTGGGTAAGCTAAATTGTATGTAGTGTTTGTGTGTGAATGAATGTTTCCCAGTGATGGCTTCCAGCTGGAAGGGCATCCGCTGCGTAAAACATATGCTGGATAAGTTGGCGGTTCATTCCACTGTGGCGACCCCAGATTAATAAAGGGACTAAGCCGAAAAGAAAATGAATGAATATATATTTTAAACTTTTATGTATAACATGTATAAAATTAACAATATGTATAACATAAGCTGTTTAAATGGGCGTGGCTGATTGAAGATTCAGAAGTAAACATTGACTTCTCTGATTGGGTGACAGTTCTGCATACAGGGTTGAACAGGCAGTGGCTAAACAGGTATTGCAATAGAAGGAGGTATCAATCTGCAATGGAGGCGGAGCTTATCCACCTTATTACATCATAAAGTAGAGCATTCTAGAACCTGTTGTTTTGACAGACTCCCTTCAGTGTAAACTGATTTTAGAGGAACCGCAAAGTTTTGAATTCCACATCTTTCATGATGTTTTTATGGGACTATAAGCTCTCATATATCATACAATCCCAGTAATTTTGCTTTCTCACTTCATGTCTCCTTTAATTTTAACATAAAATATGTTGAAATGAGATATAACATAAAATAAGAAATATTGAATAATGTGGATGACCAAACAGTTGATGGCGGTTGGAAAAAATACTACAGTCAGTGAGGAGCAGCAACTGTTGGGTTACCTCTACTATACATTCTTAAAAGTCAAGTATGTTTAACAGAAGAAAAGGCTCATACAGGTTTAAAACAACTTGAGATTAAGCAAATGATGACAATTTTTGAGTCAAGCATCCCTTCAATATTAATAAAAATCACAAAAAAAAAATTCTCTTAAATACCAGCTTCTTAAATGCTACCGCTACATACACCTGTACCATCTAAAAATCTAAACCACTGTTTGTTTTAATTGTATGTTTATTTGTAATGTGAGTCTTTGGTTTATCTTCACAAACGATGGCTTAATTAATTACTGTAAATGTCTGCCATTCTTTTTCATTTGATATTTTGATACCATGGAATGCTTCGTTTGTAAAATTAGGAAATTAGCTTGGTTGTACAGCTTGCATAATTAGGTATTAACATCATCTCAATTAAAAAAATAAATAAAAAAATGATTTTCCTGTAAAAATAAATCTTGATATAATGCTTTTGGGGCAACGTGGTGGCGCAGCATAGTGCTGTCGCCTCACAGCAAGCAGATCGCTGGTTCGAGCCTCAGCTGGGCCAGTTGCCGTTTCTGTGTGGAGTTTGCATGTTCTCATCACGTTCGCGTGGGTTTCCTCGGGGTGCTCCGGTTTCCCCCACAGTCCAAAAACATGCGGTACAGGTAAATTGGGTAAGCTAAATTGTCCATAGTGTATGAGTGTGAATGAATGTGTATGGATGTTTCCCAGAGATGGGTTCTAGCTGGAAGTGCATCCGTTACGTAAAAACATTTGCTGAATAAGTTCATTCTGCTGTGGCGAACCCAGATTAATAAAGGGACTAAGCCGAAAAGAAAATGAATGAATGAATGAATGAATGAATAAATAATGCTTTTGGCATATCGCCCACTCCTAAGTATGTCCAACTCTTAAATACAAAATTCAGTCTAAACATAAACAAACATCCGAATGTCAAATGGTGCCATTGACCAATCAGAATCAAGAATTACAAAGTGTAAATAAATAAACAAACCATTCGTTCTTCCTCTTGCATTCCCTATGCAACTAGCCGTCCATTGTAAAGATATTCCAGTCACATCCTGCTCTGTAGGGAAAACATGAGCCACTTGACCAGATCTCTGAACCAAGTCATAGGCTCTTGTAGAAACACCTAAATGCATCCTATAGTCTCCCAAAGCTCAATATAAGACAGATTACATATTAGAACACATAATACAAAATACGGTAAGACATTTGTATAACATCTCTATACATATTTCTTTTTTAGCTTTTGTCCATGTTCAATTGAGCTCCACAGAGTCAAAAAGCAGATAAGGGTCAGTCTTTCAGAAGTGTATTCATGTAAGTGTACAGAAAAGGTGACAACCCAAAGGGAAATATGTGCCAGGAATTCATAACCATACAAGCAGAGAATAAAGAAAGACAAATAGGTGTCAGTGTGAGCACAGAAAAGATGTCAGGCTGACATTAAAACATTTATTCATATTTCATGTGCAAACAGCTTCTCTCTCCCACACACACCCAAGCATTACTTGCATACCAGGTCAGGCAATAAATTGTTGACCAACTGTATAATGCATCAATGTCTGACTTGAAATGGTCAAAGAGATCAAGTCGGCTCTCTCCGGAATAAGGAATAACCTGCTTTCTTCTGCAACCGTGTTGCCATTAACATTTGAAAAGGGCACACAGAAGGAATAAAACAGTGAAAAAAAAGAGGCGAAGAGTGGATGCAAGCGAGGTCACGGTGGTGATTTAAGAGCCACATACACCTTCATGCTGCTAAAATTACATGGTTGCGGCTTTTTATTTTGGCACTATGATGTCAACTGGATGAGACATAAATAGACCCCTAAAACCTATTCGCCTCACCAGGGGAACACGCTAAACTAATTGTCATTTACTCCCAATAGATCTGAGCTTCAACAGCTTATTTTTGTTATTTAATGTTTCATGTGTTATGAAATTGTTCTATTTCCATTCAACATTTATGTAAGAGTTATATTATTCTGAACTGTACCTATTAAAATATGCAAAATAGCAAGCAATCATACTACAATTGAATAAATAATTAAAATAACAATTATCCACTCACCGGCCACTTTATTAGGTACACCTTACTAGTACCAGGTTGGACCCCCTTTTGCCTTCAGAACTGCCTTAATCCTTCGTGGCATAGACTCAACAAGGAACAGGAAATATTCCCCAGATATCACGCAGTTGCTGCAAATTTGTCGGCTGCACATCCATGATGCAAATCTCACGTTCCACCACATCCCAAAGGTGCTCTATTGGATTGGGTTCTGGTGACTGTGGAGGCCATTTGAGTACAGTGAACTCATTGTCATGTTCAAGAAACCAGTCTGAGATGATTCACGAAATGGCACATTATTCTGCTGGAAGTAGCCTTCAGAGGATGGATACACTGTGGTCATAAAGAGATGGACATGGTCAGCAACAACAGGTAGGCTGTGGCGTTGACACAATGCCCAACTGGTACTAATGGGTCCAAAGTGTGTTAAGAAAATATCCCCCACACCATTAGACAACCATCACCAGCCTAAACTGTTGATACAAGGCAGGATAGATCCATGTTTTCATGTTGTTGATGCCAAATTATGACCCTACCATCTGAATGTCGAAGCAGAAATCAAGATTCATTAAACCAGGCAACGTTTTTCTAATCTTCTCTTGTCCAATTTAAATTTAAATCACCTTTCTTCCCGATTCTGATGCTCAGTTTGAACTGCAGCAAATCATCTTGACCATGTCTAGATGATAAAAGCATTGAGCTGCTGCCATGTGATTGGCTGATGAGAAATTTGTGTTAACGAGCAGTTGGACAGGTGTGCCTAATAAAGTGGCCAGTGAGTATATATATATAATAGACAAAATGGTGAAACCTACTCCATCAAATGATGTAAAGATTAATATGCATATACAATCAATTAGTATTTTGCAGCAAATCTGTGATCTATAAAAAGAGCCCATTAATACGACCTTAAATGATTCATGTTCTAAATGTTGTTGTATTTTGCCATACAAGCTATTGTTACACTGAATGACATTTTAGTGGGTTTTTTGCAAAGAAAAAACATCTAGAAGTGGTTCATTTGGCTTTGCGTCATACAATTATAAGCTTTTGTTCTCCGACCGTTGAGGAAAGTCATTGTAAGTATTTTAAATCATCACTGTAATTATGCTTTCCTTTTGCATATGTAACATGTTTTTGTCCTCCTCTTTCTTTCAGATATTCCCAGCAGGATAATATTGTCTGAGCAATTAAAGGAAGACCTGATGCAATTAGGGAGCTTGATGCCAATCTTTGATCATGAAAATGAAGATGCAGGTTTGAGGAAGCTGATGGAACTATCAGTGTAATCTCAGTTACACCGCGTACAAATGCCCCATTTAAAATATACATATAAATAATAAATACAACTAGAAAATAACAATTGTGAATCACTTCTGCCCCCCTGTGGTTTGCTATTGTATTGGATTTATTTGATCTCATTTGGTCTCTTCATATCCAATACTATTTATTTAATTTATCAAAATAGTATTTCATTATTTCAGTGAAAAATATTAGACTAATTATAAGATTTATATATATATATATATATATATAGTATATGGTAACAACAAACCTAATTGTATCTAATTTATCTATCTTTTGTTCTAAAAAAGAACAAAAAAAACACATGAAATGACTTATCTCTAAATATAAACCATTGACACGGTGCTGCTATTTTCTAGCCCAACATTGTTATCAGCTAGAAGCTCATATTTCGAAGATATCAAACCATCAATCAATAAACCAAAATCCTATCTCTGATGACCTTGCGATTCCTTTCCCCAGAGCAGACTGATAAATGAGGTACAGATTGTAGGAGTTTAAAAATCAAATCTAAGTAATCAATGCATGCATCCAATTGTATTATAAGCCTCCACAGGAGAACGATGTAAATAAAGTAGTCTGTAAAGCTGACTTGGCAGCTCCACAAATCTGAGAAAATTCATACCATCTATGAGAAATCCCTTCGCATCTGACTCGCAATGAAAACGTAGAATGAAAAATGAAATGGTTTATGAAAGATGACAAGATCTTCGTGGATACTATCAAAGAAAGAAACTGAATATCAAATTTATACAAAACCTTTCTCCCTGCTGAAATTGTTTCCCAAAAATTGAGGAACGATCACATGCTCTATCACAATACCAGAGATGATGACGCCTTTACCAATGGTCTACAGTAACATGTAAAAAATGTATTATTACAGACACCCACCAATTCATGAGGACATTCAGAAAATGGTATACCTTCAGAGGGAGATCACTTTTTTTTCAATCAAAATTGACCACGTTTTAACTGAATGCTATATTCAGTTGTAAGCCATCATCTGACATCAAGCATTCTTATTTCTCTCTTTTTTTTTATAATGACCAACACTGGTGAAAAATATGTGAGGCCAAAGGAACCTTTATTTGAAACAGCATGGCTTTATGTGACACCACAAAGCAACACACCAACAAAACAGCTCTGAATTCCAACACTGTGCTTTTTAAAACCTCTTCTTGATATTTGGTCATTTTCATAACACTTTCTCTGTTGTTGTTTTTTTTTTTTTACCTCAAAATTGTGTCTTTTACAGTCACAAATTTACCAAACAATCGCATGAATCTATAGTATAGTATCTATAGTATAGTAACAGAAATACAGCAGGGTCACCAACTATGATATATGTTTTATAAGGAGTATTAGAATTATTTGACTATAAAATATCCTTATCATATTTGGTGACCCTGCAGTATTTCTGTTACTGTTCATTTAATGTCTAAAAACTGTTGCTACAAAGCTGAGGAGATTAAACACCACCAGAGAGAATGTGGACAACATGACAGTGGTTTTAGGGAATTAAAAGAGAGTACAAGAATTTGGTGACCAAAGAAAATAAACAATCTTATTACATTTGGTACGTGGCTCTGCTGTTATGTACATATATAATGTTACAGTTATAGAATGTTATACAGTATAACAGTATAGTATAACTATATACAGTATAACATATACAGTATACATATATATATATATATATATATATATATATATATATATATATATATATATATATATATATATATATATATATATGTGATGTAAACAATATATATATATATATATATATATATATATATATATATATATATATATATATATATATATATATATATATATTATCCTATATTTGACGCACATGTAAACAACACGTGCATTCTGGGCGAGCAAGTAAGCATTTATGATCTGAATACGAATAAACGGCTATTCTAAACAAAAGTTTTCTCTACACTTTGCCATCGTTGGTTTAATAGGCATTTACGCAGTTTGCTTAAATTACGCAGCCACGCCCCCTGGGTCACAGATTTCGATGGTGACAGAGTATGGTGGAACAACTCCGTCCCTGCTCCGCCCCCGCCTGCGCTCGGCTAATCTCGTTGATCATCGGCTGCAGCTGCGCTTCATGTCGAACGCACCTCGACTCTTCAAAGAAGAGCGTGACTTTTCACGTCATAGCACCGCCTATCGCGGAAACTGCAAGTCAGCTGATAGTGTAGCAGGAACGCACGGGTTAGGATGAACATAGGACATCAGTGTTGTGTGTTTTTGAGTATTTTTCTCTATATTAGTGAATGTTTAGGGGAGGATTACGATTTAGACGATAGTCTCGGATTAGGACAAACGTTTGATGGCATTGGTGGATTAAGCGGTGGTGGGGTGAGTTAACAGTACTGCGCTTCCTTTTTCAGTTGTCAAGTGCTTAGTTAGTTAAAACTGTTTACAGAAAAGGCTTTACGTATGTTTAAAAATACATGTGTTTTATCCTTTTTTCCCCCACAGGCGACATCGCGTTTACTTGTCAATTATGCTGAGCCATATCGTAGTCAGATACTGGACTACCTATTCAAGGTCTGTTGGAAAACTTGTGGTCAGACAACAATTTCTGAAGTACTATTTTTCTACAGTTGCTTTATAGATTGTATGCATATAAATGTGTATTTAACAGCCAAAATTTGGAGCCTCCTTTCAAATCCTAAAGGTTGAAATCGGAGGCGATGCTCAGTCTACAGGTAAACTCTGCTATTGAGGAAAAGTTGGTTTTATATTCGCACATTCGAACTTTCTAGTTAATCATATACTTTGTTGTTGTTATTATAAGTATTCTTTGCAAGTTTTTAATAGGAAAATCAAATTAACAACCAAAGACTATCAAAGTACAACACTGTTCAGTCAATTAAATAAGCCTTACTTGCATGCTTTTTCAGAGCGAAAAGCCAAAGCAGCGTGATTAAAGACAGGCCCGCAACCAGCCTGGTGAAAAGGGTGTTTTGTTTTGTTTTTCTTCAAAAAGTCAAACTTTTTGCTGTTATTTGCTCCATTTTTCTATTTTAATAATGAGATTTACATACTGCTTTTAGTTACATTTTAAGCACAGTTTGTAGCTGGATCCCCTTATCAGATGATCATCATAATCACACTTAACCACACTTTTTGTTATAACAAAAATATTTCCTAAAGATTTAAAGAAGTATGATTTAAATACTTTTTTATATATACAAATTCATTACATAATTTTAGAAAAAAAATAATCTTAATGTTTTTATTTAGAAACTGTAGCCTATTGTCATTTATTAGGCAAACAACAAACTGGCCAGCACATTCAACTTTTCTTAGTCATAATTTGAATAATAAAAAAATAAACGCCAACTAATGATGTAAAGCTTCACAAATTTTCTAGCCTCTCTTTATAAAAAGGTACATCTGAAAATGCATGGATGACAACAATAGACATTAGTATTTTAATATGGACTATATTTGTAGAAGAATAAGGTCTGAGATTTAGAATAAAAGTGATTTTTTTTTTTTTTTTTTTTTTTTTTTTGTAAAATGTTTTCTCTATTTAACAACAATACAGTAGGTTAGTAGTGAAAGATGACTTCACTTTACTCTTCGCTTTACTCACTTTACACTTTACTCTGTATGTTTTCTTGAACAGCTGGATGTTGCACTCATTAAACATAATGGTTTGCATTGGCCAAAACTGATTAGCTGAAGTCATACTGAAGTGACAGCCAGCAGAGGATTCTGCGTGGTCTTAAAACATTTTTCAATGCTTTCTTTTCACAATTTATGATGGCATAGCAGTCAAAATAGGACAAACAAGCTCATGTATGGGACAAATTCTGGACATTTGTCAGTGAGGGGTGGATCTTTCGAACCACCCGAACCCCCCTGGCTACAGGCCTGCAAGACCGTGTCACAAGTTGTCACTGTTTAAATATAAATGAATGTGGGAAATTAAAACCAACTTTACCTCAGTACCTGCCTCACTTTTAAAACCTGTGTACAGCAAAGGGTTGTTTACTGTACATTTATCAGATGACCCATGTAATTATTCACAGATGGAACTGAGCCCTCCCACATGCACTATGAAAATGATGAGAATTATTTTAGAGGATATGAATGGTGGCTTATGATGGAAGCCAAGAAGAGGAATCCAAACATCACCCTCATTGGTTAAATACTATTAATAATTAAAAAATTCAACCAAACTACTATTAAAATACTATTTTATTTATTTATTTTAATTAACGATTTGTCTATCAAAAGGTCTACCATGGGCCTTTCCAGGTTGGGTTGGAAATGGTGAAAACTGGCCTTATCGTTTCCCAGATATCACTGCCTCTTATGTGCTGTCATGGATTATTGGAGCTAAGAAGTACCATGACTTGGATATTAACTATGTCGGGGTAAAAACCTCAATATATTGTATTGTATTTTTTTTTTTTTTTTTTATAAATATTCTGTGGCCATATTAGTTTTTCTGAATATGTATTTGTGTTTATGCAGATATGGAATGAAAGGAGCTTTAATACTAAATACATAAAGGTAACTACGATCGAATGTGTCACTCCATTTATTTCATTTATTATTTTCAGCTCTTTGAAATGTTGACTTAAGCTTTTTTTTTTTTTTTTTCTGTTGATGCCCTCAAAATGAAGTAGTTCAGTAATAGTTTGCCTGTTACATGATATTGAACAACTACAGTATGCTAATATGATCTTGAACTTGTAAATAGTCACTTTCAACAGACAATGTAGGATATTTGTTGAGCACCAAAACAAATTGAGTTTAGCTGCCAAAGCAGTACATTTTCATTTTAAAATAAACTGAAAAATAACTAATTAATAATATAATAACTCTTAATGACCCCATAGATAGTTGTAATGCTATTTGTTTTGTTAAATTCTTTGCCTTTATACCTTGTTTGCTAGGTTTTGCGATATACACTGGATAAAAGTGGGCTGGAAAGAGTTAAAATCATCGCCAGTGATAACCTCTGGGAGCCGATCACCTCTGCTGTACTTGCTGACAAAGAACTACTTGATGCTATCGACGTCTTGGGGTATGTAAATTTATTTAGAAGTCCTTCAGAATAGCTCTTTTGGCATTATATTGAACATTGCGTAAGAATTTGTTTCATGTCAAAGAACAAGAGAAGTTGCCATTGTCACATTCATTTGAGATCCTTGGCAAAAAAAAAAAATCTTCACATAAAATTCAGCATACATTTCAGACACTACATAAGGAGTCAGGGAAGGTCTTTTTTTTATGTTTTGTTGCATGCAAGCACATTTAAAGAGTATTGTGGTATTCTTGACGTTTGAATCATTTGGCTTGCAGAGTTCATTACCCAGGCACAAAAAATGTGCCTGGTGCCCTGAAGACTGGCAAGAAACTGTGGTCCTCTGAAGACTACAGTACCTTTAATGACAATGTGGGTGGAGGTTGCTGGGCCCGAATTCTCAACCAGAACTACGTCAATGGCAAAATGACAGCGTATGACTGCTTTTCTATGATCTGACTTGTTTAGCATTTTCCATTTAATAAGGAAGACTTACCATGCATTAATTTCAGAGATAAAAAAGCTATTTAAATCTATGAAAGCTCGTTTCTGTCCCTTTTTTAAATTATTTTTTTATTATTATTATTTTTTTTTTTAAGGGTCATAGAAACCTTATCAGAATTCAGACTTTTTTGCGTAATATGAACTCAGTTGCTAGTCATAAAGAAGAAAATACATTCTTCTTTCTTCAGAATTGAGACCTAAACCTGCAATTCTGACTTTTCTAATCAATTAATGATTTCGATCAGATTTGTAAGAGAAACTTGCTAAGTCAAATTCTGAGGGGAGAAAAGACAAATGCAAGTTTTACAAATCTCAAATTCACAAATGTGATTTATGTTGTGGAATTCTGAGGAGTTTCTTTTTCTTTTTTCTTTTTTTTTTTTTTTTTTTTTTTTTTTTTTGGTGGTGGAATTTAGTTTTAATTTGAAAATGAACAAAATAAATACATATAAACTTGTTTGCTTTTAGGACCATATCTTGGAATCTTGTTGCAAGTTATTACGATAACCTTCCCTTTCCAAGAGATGGAATAATGACTGCAAATGAGCCGTGGAGTGGAAATTATATTGTTGAGTCCCCTGTTTGGATAACAGGTAATGTATTCAAATAAATTATACATAGTCATGAAAATTATATGCTTAGTGTAAGGTCATGTTTGATCCAATTAACAAAGTATTTAATTCATAAAATCCTATAAGCCCACACCACCCAGTTTACTGAGCCTGGCTGGAAATACCTGCAAACTGTAGGACACTTCACTCATGGTGGAAGTTACGTTGCACTGACTGATCAGAGAGGAAATCTGACAATAATCACTGAAACTATGGTGAGACTTTTGAAATTGATATTTAAAATTAGCATTTTTCATAAGATACACATCTAAATGTCTGGGGTTGGTAAAATGGTTGTGTAAGATTGCCAAGATTTAAATAATCTAATATAAAGTTTAAACTGTAACATTGCAAAGTATTATTACAATTTAGTGTGTATGTGCATGCGTTACATATATTTGCTCAATGGAAGTGTACCTTTTAGTTCAGTAAAATCGTATTGAGCCAAGAATATTGGATAATAGTGTACACTGTAAATATTTGTGTGGGTATACATATATTTTCTTTCCTTTTTAGACCCATGACCACTCTATCTGTATCAGACCTCCTCTGCGTCCCTATGATGTCATTGTCCAGAATGCAACATTCCATCTGAAAGGAACTTTTGTAAGTGCTGTTTAATAGTTTTCATTGGTTTACCATGGATAAAATGACCAGTATGGAAAAATTTATAGAACTTTTTTTTTTTTTTTTTTTTTTTTTTTTTAAACAGGCTTCCATCAGCCAGCTGGATGTGTGGCACTCAAAGTTTGATTTTAAGACAAATAAGACAGTTCTCTTCCAAAAACTTAAGCCTGTAAAAGTAAGTACTGTATATGTGCAAAATTTAATAAATTAAAAAGAATTGAGACAAATTAAGGGAATATTTGCTGGTTTCTTTAAAGAAAATAGGCTCTGTAGAAATAATATTTTACTGTACTTGTTATGAGATATTTGTAATATCGTAATATATTTATGTGTGAATGCTGTAGGTAATAAATGGGTCTTTCAGCATAGAGCTTGATGTCGATGAAGTATATACTTTTACTACTATAACAAACGGTCAGAAAGGGCGTTACCCTGATCCTCCACATTCTGCTCCGTTTCCTAAATCATACAGAGATGATTTTGATGTCCGTAAGTGAATTCGTTATAATAGTTTCACTCATTTGTTAATGGTTCCAATGTTTTTCACAGCGTACCAACTTAAACTTTGCTTTTTTTTTTTTTTTTTTTCCAGCTGGAAATTTCTCAGAAGCTCAGAACTTTGCAGATCAGACAGGAGTTTTTGAATGCTTCACTAACCTTACAGATCCTGGACCTCATGGTTTGACTCTGCGTCAGGTGGTCACTCAGCGTCCCATCACATGGGTTGCAGATGCTGATCAGACAATAAGTGTCATTGGTGATTATGAGTGGTGAGTGCAGAAGGGTTCCATTTGGCTTTCATAACTTTTTGTTTAGATTTGATGACTGTTATGTAAACCAATTTTCCAAAGTCAGAGTCTGTTAAATGTAGTTTTTGTTTCTTTGAAAGGATGCACTACGTTGATTTGAATCATTCACACAAAGCACGATAGCTATGAAGATAACGATACATATATTTAAAGATAATGAATAACCTATCTAGAAAACAATTGGTTACACCATGTGAAATAAAAATACATGCATTTTATGCAACCCAGGTTAGCAAACTGAATTATAAAAAGGACCTTAGGTATCAAGTTCTAGCTTCAGCATCTTTGTATTGACTTTGAAAATTCTGGGGGAAATAGTTTGGTGTTTATTCCACTACACTGACTGATCGCTAAATTCATTTGATTCGATTTTAATAATTTTTTTTTTTAGCTAGATTACGAGCAGAATTGACTAGCCAGATGTACTAGTAGCACACTGAGGACATCTTGTGGTTACACATGGGTAATGCATAATGAAAAGCATACATTCAATTAAAATAAACAGTTTTATTATTTGGATGTGAAGACCCAAATCTATTTCTAGTTATTGTGCCTGGTGTAAACGGGCTTCAGTACTGATTTTAAGCCAGGAAAAATTTATAATTTACTTACCATTCAAATTGTAGTGTTGTTTTCCTTCAAGTAGAACCTTTTAAAGAAGATATTTCGCTGAAATTGTGGACCTGGAGATAAAAAAATGGCACTTTGAAAGTAAATTAAAAACATATACAGGCATAATAAAATTAATATAAAGCAAAATGATCAGTGTATGAAAGAAACTGAACATTATCACACTTTTAATCCATTGCCTTAGCAAACTGTCCTTGTTTGCTTCCTGTTGCAGTGTACATACTGTGTGTAAAGAATATTATCTTTTTTTATTAATGTGCTAAATTAAAAATTGATTGCTTTAACAGGCGTGACCTGAGAGTGTCGTGTGACGTTTACATGGAGGATATCCAGACCGGTGGAGTCTTCGTTGCTGCTCGAGTGGACAAAGGTGGAGGTTTCGTCCGAAGTACGAAGGGAATCTTTTTTTGGGTGTTTGCTGATGGCACCTACAAAATCACCAATGATCTCCGTAAGTGGCTGAATAACTGATTTTTCTTTTCCCACTCTACTGCTGTATGTTTGACTAGGGGAAGGTCACAATTCCATGTTTTATTTTACAGGTGGATTGACTGTCTTTGCCAATGGTTCGTCTGGAACTAGAGCACGTGTATGGTACACGCTGACCCTTACAGTCAAGGTTTGTTAAATTATGTATAAAATGCTTCCTAACATAATTTAATGCTGAGTTTTGCCTTGATTTGTTTTATCTGTTGAGTCACATTTTGCCACGCTGTCAGATTTGCACTTTTCCAGAATGCAGCTGATCTGTCATTTTATTCTGTGTTTTCAGGGAAACTATGCCTCAGCAGATCTCAATGGCTCTTCTCTGTGGAAGAATACAGTGTTCTTGAAGCCATCACGTGGATGGGCGGCCATAGGCACTAGTTCTTTTCAACTTGCACAGTTTGATAATTTTGTCATAGAGGCAGAATAACACCCAATGCTGTATTTATATTCATTGCCGTGTCCGTGTGTAAACAGGCATACTGAAAACAAGCATCTTCAGGTGTGTGACTAATGTGACTTATGAAGAAATTAATTTATTAATGATGCAGATATGTGCCTTTTTTAAAATCAAGAAATGTGAAATGACAATAAAATAACATTTACTTTATTAAAATGTTTGTTTGAAATGAAACACTAATTTCAATAAATCGCCTCTCTTTCACATTCTGATGCTCAAGTTTGACTTCTGTTTAGTTTGATTATTATTTATAAATGCATTGAGCCTCTAGAATGAATGTTTCACTATGCATTCACAATGTAATATTACTTGATGTGATATCGCTAGACTTTTGAGCATTTTGTTCAGTGACATTTTTGTTCAGGGATGTTATAACTTTTCATCAATGTCTGCCTCATTTCAACCAGCTTGATTAATAAAAAAAAAAAGTCTACCTAGTGGGAAGACCCATATATGATCCATCACATAGCTCAGCTTGTACCACATAATGCCCTCAGATGACCAGCGTGATAAATCATACACAGCAGAACCATCTGCCTGTGATGTCATGTCTGTACTCTAACATGGGCCTACTGAGAACTGTAACGTTACACCTGTTGTTTACATGATGAATATGCTTAAACTGGAAGCCAAATAAATGTATATCTCGAATCACTCACCTTATATGTTCTCGAAAATTTTATGACGTAAACAATATACGCTGTATTGTTTAAGAAGGCTCACGGCAGGTTTTAAGCCATTAAAAAGTCATTCAGGCAAAGGGTATGTTGTGTAAACCGCGCGAAAGCATCCGTTTCCTAGCAACAAAAAACAAAACAGTAATGGCGGACAAGTCAGAAGAGAAACCTCAAAACTCCCGACGTGTTTTTATTAACAATGTCGATACATACACATCGAAAAATATTGCAAGGGTAAGCTATTTGTAAATAATAACGATACTAATACTAAACGCGTGCGAACATTTGTACTCATGATGAATATATAATGTTAAAATAGCAAATTACCAAAACTCTTATCATGGATTGATATTGATAATCTTATCAAAACTCTTACCCGTACGAAATATACAGATAATCTGTTTGCATAATTAACGTTAACAATCTACAAAAGTTGACATGCAAATATGTTTGCTGAAGAAAGTAAGAAAAAAGTCAATACCAACCCAGAATGTTAGTTTTGACATTAGGAAATTCATGATTTTAAATTATTCTGAAGATTTCTTTTTAGATGGCTGACAAAATTGTTATTTAAATAACTATTTTTTCATGGAAAGGATGAACTTTGCCTGAAATCCCCCTAAATATTAATTTAACGTGTTTATAATACGTTATATTGTAAGCATACATTAAGATGACTAACGTTAACAAGTTAGGACGATGATCCGATTTTATTGTAAGCTTTCAAATAGCATTACAATCAAGACATCTGGAAATATTAACGTTTTAAATCATTGTTTGAAAAACGAATGTTTGAGCTGTGGTGTTGCTGTGTTTAGTTTCTAGACTTGTGTGTAGTTGGTGCATCTCTTGTATTTGCTGGAGAGGCTGATGTGGAGGAGGAGGATGACAGACTGCATGATGACCAAGCAGAAATCAAAGACAGAACCTTCCAGATTGTGGGAACAGTCTCCAGCCAAACAGAAGAGAAGTGCAGCTTTATAGCTGAACAATACAGTGTAAATAAATCACTCTTTACTGCAGAAATTTGCAAGAGCTGTGTCTTTTATAACTTGTGCTGCCACTTTGCTTTTTTTTGTTGCATTTTTATCATATCGTTTTTCCTCCCTAGCATCACACGAAGCGTGAAGAACTTCTCCATCACCTTCTGAAATGTGATGTGATTATTTATGATGTTACTCAGCATGCTGATCAAATAGATGAAGCACAGTGGGCTGTCTCAGGTATTTTAATTTATTTTATTTAACTATACAGTGCTGTTATGAACCTTTTCTTGACAAGATGCTTTTTAAAGAGACAGTTCACTCCAGGCCATCCAAGAGGGCACTTTTTCCCATAAAAAAATAAAAAATAAAGAAGTTCTAAGTGATTCATGAAATATAAGTCAATGGCTACCAGTGCTTCAAGAGTAAAAAAAAAAAAGTTTTTACCTTTAATGAATTAACAGTGACTCCATGGAAATACATGAAGTTAAATCAAAAATTTTTTTTACCACAATATTACCTTTAATTCACAGCTTTTGCAAATGGTCTTGATGATTTGTATCGTATAATTCATCAAGTTCCAGTTTCAGCAATAAAATAAAACAATGTCACCTGCTTTTTGTATGGCCCAGGTGTGATTAAATTTACAGCAAATTTCCATTTTGGGGTAAACTTACCCTTTTAAATTACCGACCGGTATCCCTGCTTCCATTCATGGCCAAGATTTTGGAGAAAGTAGTGTTCAATCAAGTCCTAGACTTTCTTACTCAAAACAACCTCATGGACAACAAGCAATCTGGCTTTAAGAAAGGCCACTCAACTGAGACTGCCCTGCTCTCGGTCGTGGAGGATCTCAGACTGGCTAAAGCAGACTCTAAATCATCTGTCCTCATCTTGCTGGATTTATCAGCTGCTTTTGACACTGTAAACCACCAGATCCTGCTATCTACGCTTGAGTCACTGGGCGTCGCAGGCACTGTTATTCAATGGTTCAGTTCCTACCTCTCGGACAGGTCATTCAGGGTGTCGTGGAGGGGAGAAGTGTCCAACCTACAGCATCTAAACACTGGGGTACCTCAGGGCTCTGTTCTTGGGCCACTTCTCTTCTCTATCTACACGGCATCTTTAGGAACAGTCATCCAGAAACATGGTTTTTCCTACCACTGCTATGCTGATGACACCCAGCTATACCTCTCTTTTCACCCTGACGATCCCTCGGTTCCAGCTCGCATTTCAGCCTGCCTGTCAGACATTTCACACTGGATGAAAGATCATCATCTCCAGCTTAACCTCACGAAAACGGAAATGCTTGAAGTTTCTGCCAACCCGACTCTTCACCATAACTTTTCAATCCAGATGGACGGAGCAACCATCACTGCATCCAAAATGGTAAAAAGCCTTGGAGTAACAATTGATGACCAACTGAACTTCTCTGACCACATTTCTAGAACTGCTCGATCTTGCAGATTCGCACTCTACAACATCAGAAAGGTCCGACCCTTCCTATCTGAACATACAGCTCAACTCATTGTTCAAGCTCTTGTTCTCTCCAAACTGGACTATTGCAACTCTCTGCTAGCCGGGCTACCAGCTAGTTCTATCAAACCTCTTCAGCTGCTTCAGAACGCAGCAGCACGAGTGGTCTTTGATGAACCCAAAAGAGCACATGTCACACCGCTACTCACCCGTTTGCACTGGCTGCCAGTTGCTGCCCGCATCAAATTCAAAGCTCTGATGTTTGCTTACAAAGTGACCGTTAGCTTGGCTCCTTCATATCTGCTCTCACTTCTGCAGATATATGTGCCCTCCAGAAACTTGCGTTCTGTGAATGAACGTCGCCTCGTTGTTCCATCCCAAAGAGGGAAGAAATCACTTTCCCGAACTCTCACATTCAATCTGCCCAGTTGGTGGAATGAACTCCCTAACTACATCAGAACAGCAGAGTCACTTGCTGTCTTCAAGAAACGACTAAAAACGCAACTGTTTAGTCTCCACTTTCTTTCCTAATCTGCAACTGCCTCTCTGGCTATACCACTAACTGTGCCCTCTCTCTCTCTCTCTCCAAAAAAAAAAAAATGTTACTAATGCTTTGCTTCTTAGACTTTACACACCTAAAAACTTGTCTATAGCACTTGTTCACTGCTGCTCTTATAGTTGTGTAAATTGCTTCCATGTCCTCATTTGTAAGTCGCTTTGGATAAAAGCGTCTGCTAAATGACTAAATGTAAATGTAAATGTAAATTATCATCCAATCGCAGCTCTTCATGAAGAAATGGACAAGTTTTCTGCACCTAAGATCTTCATTCTGGTGTCAACTGTTTTGACATGGGCTATGACTAAACCTGCCGATAAAGTAGGAATAATTTAATTTTTTAATTTTTTTTTTTTTAATGACTATTATCTGTTTATCAGTGCTTACTTGATTACCATGTAATATAACATGATTAAACAGTTGTATTATTGAATGTCTTAACTCTCCATAGGATTATCCGGAGACTCCTCTTACAGATAGTTATTACAGGAGAAGAAAAGCACACCCCAACTTCTATAAGCATATCAGATTGGAGAAACATGTGGTCAAATTAGGCAAAACAGTAAGCAAGAACTTGCAGAATAATTTGTTGTCATTTTAAAATACATTTACATGACAGCAGTGTATTAGAAATTTCAAACAACACAGTTGATTTATTGTCAAATATTTGCACATACAATTGAAGTCAGAATTATTACCCCCCTGTTTATTTTTTACCCCAATTTCTGTTTAATGGAGAGAAGATTTTTTCCAGCACATTTCTAAACATAATAGTTTTAATAACGTATCTCTCATATCTGATTTATTTCATCTTTGTCATGATGACAGTAAATAATATTTGACTAGATATTTTTCAAGACACTTCTGTACAGCTTAAAGTGACATTTAAAGGCTTAACTAGGTTAATTAGGGTAATTAGGCAAGTTATTGTATAATGATGGTTTGTTCTGCAGACATTTGAAAAAAATATAAAGCCTAAAGTAGCTAAAAATGTTGACCTTAAAATTGTGTTTAAAAATTAAAAATTGCTTTTATTCTAGCCGAAATAAAACAAATAAGACTTTCTCCAGAAGAAAAATATTATCAGACATACTGTAAAAAAGTATTTGCTATGTTAAACATAATTTGGGAAATATTTAAAAAGAAAAAAAAAATCAAAAGAGGGCTAATAACTCTGACTCCAACTGTATACAGTATATTGATCTTATTCATCACGTACGTGCAGGTGGAGCCATTGGAATCTTTTTGACTCGAGACTGTTCTCATTCACTTTCATTGGTTTTTAGACATTAAAACAGCCTATTATGCTGCTTGATGTTGTAAACTAATAATTTTAGTTAACTTTAACTTTAATTTTAAGGTGACATATATAGTATAGAGTAACTTCATTTAACTACTGAGTAATATTAATTACATGCACTTACATTACATGTACCTACTATAGGGTTGGGGTTAGTTCCAGTACATGTAATTATGCATAATTCATTGTAGTGTGTAACTACATCCACTTAAACTAAAGTGTTACCAGTTTTTTATGTATAGTCATGAATACACTTGTTTGTAGAGCAAGCAGTTTGACCATTTTCTGCCATTTATTATTCCTAGTAATTTCTCCCATAGGCAACTGAATTGGAAGTTCTAAACAATTGCAAAAACGAGCGCATTTCTGCATTATAGAATAAGGTCAATACTGATAACTTTATACATACATGATGTCGTGCACTTTTAAAGCCATTTTCAAAATCCTAAACTCTGTTGTCATATAAATGAGATTTAGATTGAATAGTATTGAGCAAAAAATGCCCTTAGCATAAATTTAGTGCAAAATTACAGTCAGTTTAGTCATAAAGATTGCTAAATAACACTTTAATTAAATCAGTATTTATTCATCAATGATTTTCAGAAAAGCTCTCAGTTCTCTACATATGTTGTTGCATCGGGGCTACAATATGGAATGGAAGAGCATGTGTTTCACTTGTTTTTTAAGGTAAATAGTGTAACAATATTTTTAAAAAAGCTTGAAATTGTAAGGCTAAAAAGAATGTTGAGTGTTGTTTCTCTATATAGATGTCATGGATGGGTGAAGTTTCCCATGTGCCCATTTTTGGAGATGGCTCCAATATTATCCCCACCATTCACATCAATGATCTGGCAGGGTTAGTACAATTGTGAAGTTTTATGACATCATCCATGCAAAAGCCAAGTGATCCTACATTTAGCATAAACTCCTTTGTGTTTCTAAAGGATCATCCAAAATGTCCTTGATCACAAGCCAAAGGTGCAATACTTTGTTGCAGTTGATGACTCTAAAAACACAATGGAGGATATCATAAAGGTGAGATTACGCACACACACACACAATATGTTTTTTGTTTGTACACAACAAATGTTTCTCATGCAAATAAATCTTCTTTAAGGCAATAACACTCATGCTCGGACCAGGAAAAACTCTGAAAGTTTCAAAAGAGGAGATTTATCTCATACAGAATCTGACGGTAGGAATTGGTGTCAATATTATTATCACCTACTTCAGAGAACATGATCAATAATTTAAGCTTTGGCTTTGTATTGACTGATTTTTTTTTCCTCTCTCACTTTCTTCAGCAAACAGAAATTGATTCTTTGCTTGTCAACCTTCCTATTGAAGCGCCGTATCTGAAGGACAAATTTAACATCCAGTGGGTGTCAGAAGCTGGTATGGTTGAAAACATTGAGCAGGTCATTGAAGAATACAAGGAGAGCAGGGGATTGCTGGTATGTTGCAATTCTCTAATAGTGTTATATGTTTTTATTTCATGTCCTTTTTTTGTTGAAAATTCACTAGTAGTGTACTTTGTTGGACTATTTGACTACATCCAAAGTTTCAAACACCCGTGTGTGTGTATGTTTTCCAGCCCATTCGTATGTGCATTGTGGGACCACCTGCAGTTGGGAAGAGCACTGTAGCAGAGAAGATTTGCAAACATTACAATCTTCATCACATCAAACTTAAGGAGGCAATCGCTGAGGCCTTAGAAAACCTGGTTAGTATTATACAATAACCAGAATTTATTCAGAAATATCAAAGCATCCAATGTTGTTACTGACATCAAATTAAAATGATGAAAATTGTTTATATACCTAGAAAGCATATTAAATGGATGTAATGATCCAATGATCCTTTTTTTAAATATACAGTATGGGTAAAATTCAGCTATTCAGTATTAAAGATATATGTTATATTAACCCTTGTGTGTAGTTGGGGATGTTTGCATCCACTCTGGGGTGATTTTGAATCTTAATTTGGCCACAACTTTCTCTGTGTTTCAGCAAATAGAATGATTTTTGATGACAAAACATATTTTGACACATATTTTGGAAGAATGCTTTGAAATTTTCAAAACTGCAACAATATACTCTTGAAAAATGTGCTACCCTTTTGTTATGTTTGTGGCTGTTTTTGCCCCATTGACTTCCATTATAATTCCATCATATAATCATGCATTCTTGATTGTTGCTGGTTTTCTCTGTTGGGAAAAGGTAAAGTTTGACAGTTTTACTGTGATTTTACCTCTTTACCACCAACAATCAAGAATGCATGATTATATGCTGTCATGGCTTTGCAATGAAGAAATGTCATCATAACGAAAGTCAATGGAGCAAAAACAGCCACGAACATAACGAAAGGGTAGTAAATTTAAACATTATGCAAGGGTTAAACAATTCTACAAATTATATTAGAAATTATTAAAAGCATTCTTGCTGACAAATTGACAAAACCTAGTAATTTGAATGATAACAAAAGTTGCAATTATAATTAATTGTTATTTTGAGGTTGCACTGATCTTTAAATGTAGTTTTTTAATATGCAATCAAATGATTCTTATGATGATGCTTATTTGAATCACTCAGGAGTTGTGTGTTCGTACGGAGGATGAAGAAAATGATCAGGATGACGCTCAGGAGTTTTTGGACACTCTGAAGGAAAACATGAATGAAAACGGAGGTTGTATAATTGTAACTTTTTAGTTGTTATATTGAAATGATATAGATTTACTTCAGCCAGCACATTGGCTCAGTGGTTAGTCGCCTCACAGCAAGAAGGTTGCTGTTTCCCAGTACTGGGTTGCAGCTAGAAGAGCATCCGCTGCATAAAACATATGCTGGAATAGTGGTGGTTCATTCCGCTGTGGTGACCCCTGATAAATAAGGCAAAAAGCCAAAGGAAAATGAATGAATGAATATTTACTTCATTTATTAATTCTTTAGGACGACTGGATGACCAATATGTGATTCGTATAATGAAGGACAAACTCAGAACTAAACCCTGTATGAACCAGGGCTTTGTTTTGGATGGTTTTCCGAAGACATGCGAGCAAGCGAAGGAGTTATTTACTGGTGAGAAGTTTTTTAGGTGATATAATAACAAATGAAAACATGATTCTGATTAATAAACCATGAGATTTGATTTGCCACACGATTATTTAAATATTCAACAGGTGATGAAGAGCCGGAAGACTTGGAATCTAAACATGCGACAAAAATCATCCCAGGTCTGGAATTTATTAATATAAACTATAATGCAGATTAGAAATGCATCTGTTCTCCATTATAATGATTAGCCTTAAGACTTCGAGATTTGAATCTTATAAAACTCATTTAACTTCAGTCATTCAAAAGTTTTGCTTTTATTTTAGGAAATCTCTCATGCTCACCAAGACTAAATATATTTCAAAAATGCTTAATATTCCTTAATATTGTTACAATTTAAATGTTGTAACAGTTTTGTATTTTAAAACATTTTAAGCAGATATTACTCCAGGCTTCAGTGTCAAAATGAACCTTCAGAAGTTATATCTCTCTTATACAACAATCATTATAATTATGGTTCTAATATGATCTTTTAATATCACACACACAACCCATTTAAAAGATGTAACATGCTTTTATTTGACATTAATGAAACGGTCTTTCTATTTTTTATATCTATACTTTCTATATCATCTTTCTATTTTCTAGAGTTTGTGTTCTCTGTTAACGCCACGGATGATTTCCTGAAAACCCGTGTCCTGAATCTACCTGAAACTGTTGTAGAAGGAACTTCCTACATGCCTGAACAGTTCCTTCAGCGTTTAGCCAGATTCAGAGAGAGAAACTTAGAGGATGAGACGCCGCTGAACTACTTTGAGGATCTGGAGATTCATCCTGAACACTTGGGTAATGCTGAGGGGAGAAAACCAAATGACATTTGAAGCATAGTAATACTACAGTACATCTGATTCTCATATTCTCAAAAAAATTATGTTTGCTGTTTGTTCCAACTACATACAGTTGAAGTCATTAGCCCCCCTGTTTATTTTTTTCCCCAATTTCTGTGTAGCGGAGAGAATATTTTTTTCAACACATTTCTAAACACAAGAGTTTTAATAATTCATTTCTAATAACTGATTTATTTTATCTTTGCCAAAATGACAGTAAATAATATTTTACTAGATATTTTTCAAGATACTTCTATACAGCTTAAAGTGACATTTAAAGGCTTAACTAGGTTAACTAGACAGGTTAGGGTAATTAGGCAATGTATTGTATAACGATGGTTTGTTCTGTATACTAGCAAAAAAATATAGATTAAAGGAGCTAAAAATTTTGATCTTAAAATGGTTTTTAAAAAATTAAAAACTGCTTTTATTCTAGCCGAAATAAAAACGAATAAGACTTTCTCCAGAAGAAAAAATATTATACTGTGACATACTGTGAAAATTTCCTTGCTCTGTTAAACATCATTTATGAAATATTTAAAAAAGAAAAAAAATCAAAGGGGGCTAATAATTCTGACTTCAACTGTATATATGTATGTATATATATATATATATATATATATATATATATATATATATATATATATATATATATATATATATATATATAGTGCTGAAACAACACAATTCTTGAGTTTTTTGGCAGGAAAACGTAACTGTTTTATGTTTATTCTACTTAAATCTGTAAAAATTAATGATAACTTAATTCCCTAATGTTGTCCCAACACAAGTCGATTGTGTGGAACACTGCATTAGTTTTATAGTGCACATTTGTTTAATTACCATTTATTTAAATATATTAAACAATTATCATTTGTTTAATTGTTTATTATTTTGTTATCTGACTTTTTTAATAGGAAAAATCCAGTTATTTCAATAGATATCCATGCAGTATGGGAAAAAAGGAAGATTTTTTGTTCACTCTTATAGTCAGCATTTTTTGATGTTTTTTTGTCATTCATACCCAAGCATTTTTCACTGGCAATAACCTGAGCGAACATGATATGTTATATATATTCACTGCCAATAGCATCAAACCAAAAAAATTTGCCTAAAGATTTAGTCATGAGGCATTAAACATCAGCGTTAAGAGCAAGCAAAAAAAGACACATGAAAATGCCCCATTGTTAAACAAAAAACAAAACATTGATTCAGATGTTTTGGGGGGATTTTTCTAGATATTTTTTTAACTGATACCTTCAACTTATATTGATTTTTGTTTGTTTGTGTAAATATTCTTCACAATAAATAATACTCCAATTAACGAGTGCAGTCACCTGAATATATTAAAGTGTGTCCCCTGTACACGCATTTTCCTTTCGTTTCAGAGATTACAAGCGATAATGACAATGAGTACCAGCTAATCATTGACAAGATTTGTAAAAAAGTGGGCAAACCAAGGAACTATGGGCCGATCTTAGAGGAGGTGGAGGAAGAAAAGCGCCGTCAAGTCAAAGAGCGGCTAAAGGAACAGGCAGAACAGAGGGCTGAAGAAGAGCAGCGAGAGGAGGAAGAAGCCCAACACAGGGATCAGCGCTGGGGAGAGTGGGTGAGAAACAACATTAATTTTTGTCTTTTCATGTTTTAGAACTGCAGAAAAATATGTTCAGTCAGAAAAATATGCTTGTGTTTATGTGATTTCGATGTGTGTTTTAAGAGCCAACATCTTGTTGAGGTGAAGAGACAAGAACTTGACCTGCTGGAATCTCAGTCAGAACCGCTCAGGGACTATCTGATGCAGGACGTGATGCCCACTCTCACACAGGGACTCATTGAATGCTGTAGATTACGTCCTGATGACCCCATAGATTTCCTGGTATGCCGGTTCTCCCAATAGGGGCTTTTGCAACAGAGAAATAGGTTCATAGTTCCTATAACTACTGCCGAAACTACCCACTTTTTGCATTTTTGCACCTTAAGAACTGGGAATGATTGTAGTTCTAGGAACACATTTTAGTTTTATTGTATGCTTTAGAGTTTCTACTGCTGTTATGAATACAACTTACAGCTTTGTCCTGGTGACTAGTTCCTATAACCCACAGGTGTCAAGCTTCATTCCAAAAAGGCCACAGATCTGCACAGATTAGTTTTGAAGGTCCTGTGAAATTAAAATAAAAAAATTAAGATGTTAGTTTTAAGGATATCTATTAGCTAATGTGCTCCAAAACAGTGACAAAATTAATGTTTAGAAAATATAAAATTTATATAAACATCCAAAGCTTGCAGTTTGTCACTTCTGTCTAAATGGATCAACGATTTTTCTCAAGTCACCTCATATTTCAGTTTCTCATCAAATCTTGACAAATCAAATGCTCTCTAGCATCTGACATGCCCCGCCCTCTTCAAGACGCTTCCCATTTGCATTTCATTTGATGCGCGTGATCTCAACCACTAAAACGAAACATTATTGGCTGTTTTTTATAAAAGGGGAGGAGCTAGTCTGTCACACCCGCTCCTCATGTTTCAGTTGAAATTACGTCAAACATCTAATAAAAATGCACATTTCAAAGCATTTCATGAGACCTTTAACATTAATTAAACACCCAATCAAATTAATTGAGTTCTTAACTGCATCCCAGATGGCACACTTTACACTACAACCCTAGTATATGAATTTAGTGTCGACCCAAATGGAACACTAATGATAGTTTTACTAGCCGGAAATATAAACCGTTTCTCAGATGAAGTTTGATGGTTGCCAAATGGTAAAATAAATAACTAAACTACTAAATAATACCAGCCTTGAGTATAATCGCATTCACTATCAGGAGGCAGCAGCTCCAATAGCTTCTCCCCTTCCACTACGTGAGCAAAACTGTGACTGTTGAGTATGTGAATTGTCCAACATTCCATACTTATTTAAACTGTGACTGTTGAGTATGTGAATTGTCCAACATTCCATACTTATTTAAACTGTGACTGTTGAGTATGTGAATTGTCCAACATTCCATACTTATTTTTAACAGTTGAATAAGTGCATCATCCTGGTCTTTAAAGTGCACTTATTCATTTTAGAATAAAAAGAATATATCAGTGTGAATGAACTACTTATACTATTTATACTACAAAATGGCATAGAATTTTATATACATATGTGATTTGGAATGCATCTCTCAAGGCTTGTTTAAAACCTACAGGTAAGTGTGTTGGAACCAAACTCTACAGGGCTGAGACCCTTCAGGAACTAAGTTTGTCACCCCAGCTATGATCCTATGAACTACTCAGTGTGAAAGCCCCTAAATATAGCAGCACAGCATTAGTTTAATTAAAGGCGATTTCTGGGATGAAAAAAACTAAATTTGCTTGTAATTGTGTCTTTCAGGCTGAGTACCTTCTCCAAAATAATCCTGAAGCATAATCCAGAGTGGACATTATTTGCAATCCAATGTGGACATTATTTAGACATTGGGATTTCAGCAGCAAGTATGCATTTTGTTGTATTTTTTTTCAAGAAAGGTTTATTTAAGTCTTTAAAATCTATATTTTAAAATATAGCCTGTGATTATGAATACTATTGATATAGTAATGCTACAATGAATGAATGCAGTCCAAATCTAATGACAAAAACTCCTTTTTGTCTACCTATGTATTTTAAATGCATGACAAAAATAGTAAAATATTATTAATAATAAATGTAAACTTTATAATTAAAAGTTCATTTATAAAAAGCATGTACATTTGGATTTGGCCTCTTCTTTTAAAGGATTAATGTTACTAATGGCAGATAATTAACAGACCCAGAACGTAATTAATTTAATTTAGTGAAATAAACAAAAATGCTGTTTAAGTGCCTTAATATGATAATAGATTCAAGTCCTTAGCTGTAGTTTCTTCTTTCCTGGAATATAATAATATACAAATAAATAATACAATGATGATACAGAAGGTCTACAAAGACTCAAGAGATGAAGGGAGCAATAACAGTAAACCAGATATAGTTAAACAGTTGAGTTTAGCATTTTGAATCCATTCAGCCAATATCTGGGTCTGAAAGGAGCACTTTTAGATTAGTTTAGCATAGATCATTGAATTGGATGAAAACATTATCTTCATCTCTCTCAAAAAGGATATTCAGACCTTTTTTCAGGTGCTGCGTTATATCATTGCACCTGCTGCAGCCATGGTACGGTAACAAAGTTCCTTGGTTATTACACCCTAATGAGAATATAGTTCTTAACAACTTTTTATTTTCCATTGGTTTTAGTACCCAATGCAACTACAGAAGTATCAAGCTTTAAATTGGAAAATGATCAAAACTCATTTTTTAAGTAAGATGCTAATGTTGATGTCATTTCAATGATCTATGCCAAGGTAAGCTACAGTAAAAGTGCTCCCACCATGGATTAAAAAATGGTAAAACTCATAAATAAAACTCTTAAAGTTTATAATCTATATTCTAGAGGTTTTATTAATCTAAATTTCAGTCTCAGGATCACAAACTCAAATTGGCAAATATGAGTGATTGAAGCTGTGATCATTTAATATTCTCTCACTTTTAAATAATGCTTGAGGAAAATAGAATATAATCTAGAAAACATAGGAGAGTCCACTTGTTTAAAGGCAAATGCATTGTACAGTATTTTGATCATTACATACTTTAGATCATTCTTTAAACTATTAATTTGGGGGGAGATTATAGAGTGGAAATAGAACATAATAGAATAGAACATGTAACTTCTATAGTCATGTTAAAAAAATTCATCTTTATTATTGACTTATTTAACTGATTAAAGAAAATGAGTAAAACTGTGAAATTATCTTACTATTTAAAATAGCTGTGTTCTTTGTGAAAATATTGTACTTTTTTCACTCTTCAGTGTCACATGATCAGTCAGAAATCATTAAAAGCTGATTTGCTTCCACAAACATTCCCCAAAATCTCTCATGAAAACTAACAATATAAGTATTTACTGTTACTTTTCATCAATTAAATTCATCAGTGTTGAATTTACCTCATTCCACGCAAATGTCAACCTTTTTTTTCACCAAAATATGGAAACCGTTAGACCAATGTCTAAATTACTTTAGAAATACTCAAAAATGTCTCTGTCATATATATTTGATTTACAAAAGTCACACAAGTGTCAATTTCACATCGGTCACAACCATAACGGAGAGGTGTCACATTCATAACGACACTTTTTCCTCATAAATGCAAAAAATGTCAATAATTTGAATTTTTTGTTCTATAGAGAGACATATTTTATCCTTTTAATTAGCATTATTTCTTTTGGGTTGTGCAGTTTAATTCACAGAATTTCTACTAAGTATGTTGTATACCGCAAACTCAGACATTTTTGGTCACATCCTTAACGAATGTTTATTTTCCTCATTTAAAGTACAAAACATGTTTACCGGTTGACATTTTTCTGGTCCCTCCCCAGATGTTTCAATATAATGTTAACATATACTTTCTCTGTGAATTTATGTTTTGAGTTTTAACTGCAAATGTCACATCCATAACGCTGGAATTGCTCATCCTGTATATCCTATTCTTTCAAAACTGGTAGATTGCTAAATGAACCACTAGATGGCAGTCTTAACTAAGCTATATAAGACATTTGCAGCCTTTTCCCCTCGACAACCATGAGATGGAGACAACAGAGTTCACACACTGCAGAAACACTCATTAATGTTAAACAATTAAACCAAAAGAATACACTACTTTTGAGTACTATATAAATATATCTTATTTGTGTGCTCAAACGCTAAAAATATGAACACTTGGATAAATCGACCACGAATATTGATAATACAAATAAGCAATTCTGCAATATACAACATGTCTTGTTGAGATATTTTTTCAGTTTTAATTTTAAATCTAAATAATATGTACATTATGATTATACTATTTATTTAAAATCTATTTTAAGTGCTTTTATTTAAAAATGTCTTAACTATATTTGCATCTTTGGATAAATAAATAATAATCATATTTAAAAATGTTTTTGTTTTTCCCTTTTAATGGACAGTAAACATCCACTTTAAGTATTTCTATTGTATCTCTGTAGATTTGTCTGTAGAATTTAATTGCGGTGCACATTTTTAAATGCTGTTTTCTCAAAATGTGATTTCTTTTTAATCCCCTGCACTGAGCCCGTAAATCTCTACATCAGCAGCTCTCACAAGACAGCGAAATGAATTTCGTCTTCATCCAGTGTTCCGATTTTCGTGCTAGAAATGTATGCAAATTGGCTCACGTTTTATTAAATTATGCCTAATTTGCATATTTAAAAATAACATGAAAAAAAACTTAACACAAATCTTAACACAATCAATCAAGCAGGGAAGTATGATGATAACTGTCAGGTTTTTGTTGCTGTTGTTTTTCGCCCTATTCACCCGCAGTGTCTTTAAATCCAGAAGTCTTGAAGTTGTGCGTTTATTCTTGTCACTAAGTATCTCTGTCTGCAAACAGTCACCCAAACCCATCTTCATTTGGAAGGGGGGAAAGTGTTTTGTTGCTTAGGAACAGTTGTGTGTGTCGCAGTGGGGTCTCCTCCTGAATATCATTATGTTCCCTTCAATCGACAAAAATGACACTTTTTTTTTTTCTTGTCTGCCAATATTTATCATTGGCTGCACTCACTTGCGAGCCCCTGAAAATGTCTTTTTATTGATTACAGGGCAGAGTCTGGGATTATAACTTACTTTGTATCAAAATAATATTCTAGATATCTACAATGAAAGGCCTTTTCGTGCTGGCAAACTAACCAAAAGTAAAATGCATATAATGTTTACTGTTCGATATACCTTGTTTTTGCCCCACAAAGTCATTTTTTACTACTTTCTTGCTGACTGAAAGAGTAAAAGAAGAAGAGATCGATCCATTTTCCCTTCAACAATGCGGTAGTGATGAGAATGAAAGATTATGAAGTGGTGAGATGTAATTGTCTACATCACGGCTGTCAAACATATGGCCCGCAAAAACATCTAATCCAACCAGAGGGATGATTCAAACTATAATATGAAATAATAATAAATACATTATTTATCAAATTAAATAAAGTGTATTCGCTACAGTATTTTATTTAGGATTGATGGAATATCTACAGATGGAAAAAGTTGAGGAACAAGAAGTGTGATGTATTGTCTACTATAACATGTGCTATAATATTATAATTGTAGCTTTAAAGACTTGCAAGCAAAGCCAGACAAGCGTTAAATGTAAGTTAAGGACTATTAGAAGCAAGGCATTGCAATGAATTAGTGGTTATGTGAAATAGTTTACTATACTGTAGTGTCAAATGACTAAGAGTTCAGATGCTCCCGTTTTATCAGAATAATCACAAATTAATTGTTTTACCCATCAGTTCCAAAAAAAAAAAGAGAGAAATGAATTGGCTTTACGAGACAAAAATTTTAGACTTGATTTCTTGCATTATAACAAATTGTTCCAAACATATCCAGAGCAGAAACGTGAGTAATTCTCCATTTGTGAATTAAGCTATATCAATGATTAAATTATTTGCTGTCTCTAAATGAATCACTGTTTTAAGCGAATCGCTTGAATTGATGAGTCACTGATTCACTCATCATTAAAAATAAAGCTCATTAAATTCTCTACTTCCTGCTGGCATGTAGGCATGGGATGATAACATTTACTGCAGTTTGGAAAATCAAGGTTTTAAAACCACAAAGATTGTCTGTTTACGGTTCCTAATGTATATGTAAAGGTTGTGTTTTTGAAACAAGAAGATAGCAGAGGTCAATGATTTAGTTTAACTCTTAAGCCTTACATGTTTACTGTTCCAAAATATTATAAATGTTTCCTAAAATAAGACATATTGTGTTCAATGGGGAAACATATGGATTACAAACACATCTAATCCAACCAGAGGGATGATTCAAACTATAATTTAAAATAATAATAATAATAAATACATTATTTTATCAAATTAAATAAAGTGTATTCGCTACAGTATGTTAAGATTGATGGAATATCTACAGATGGAAAAGGTTATGTGAAATAATTAACTATACTGTAGTTTTAAAGAGTTCAGATGCTCCCGTTTTATAAGAATAATCACAAATTAATTGTTTTACACATCAGTTGCAAAAAATAAATAAGTAAATAAATAAATTGGTTTTACGAGGCTTTCATATTTACTGATTTCTTGCATTATAACAATTTATTCCAAACATATCCGGAGCAGAAACGTGAGTAATTTTCCATTTGTGAATTTATTATATCAATGATTTAATTATTTGAACCCTGTAATTTGCTGTGTCTAAATGAATCACTGTTTTAAGCGAATCGCTCAAATTGACGAGTCACTCATTAAGACAGCACTTTCCTAGCACCTGCTGGCATTTTGACATCTATGACAGGCCTAAAACAGCCAACAATGTAGGAAAAATGTGTTCAACACAATTGATTTCTGTTGGGGCAACATGAAGGAATTAAATTACTTATTATTTTTTTTAATAAATTTAAGTGGATAGAACATAAAACGATTAAGTTGTCCTCAAAAAAACTCAAGAAGAGTGTTCTTTCAGCTCATTTTAAATAAATAGTTTGAACAAACAGCAAACTTTTTTTTTTTAAATGCACCATCACAAAATAAAAAAAAGTTCGTAAAAATATTGTGAAAAGTATCGTAAAAAAAATTGTTAGAAAAAATTAACTTGTCTTCGGTTTTCTTGTAAATTATGTTGTGGGTAGTATGTTTATTAATAACTTCATTGTCAGCAAACTAAGCTTTAAAAATAAATTGGCCTGCACATGTGGACATTTTTCATGGATCCGGCCATCAAGCTAGTTTGAGTTAGATTTTTGTATGTTGTGTTACTCACGGATGAAGCAGACGGAGCGGGTGAGGCCAGAGGACGCGGCAAGAAGCGGAAAGGTACCCTGCGAGTCTGCGCCCCGCGACTGATTGTGCTCAGGATCATGTTGACAGGAGGAAAGAGGAGATGCAGACACACGTGCAGCAGGGATGCTGGTGCCGAGGCCGGAAATTCATCAAAACGGGGGAACACCTCCAAGAAATGTGCGTCAGACGGCATGCGCTCCTCTCCAATCGCCCCTTTGGAAAGTCAGAGAATTTCTTCCCAATGATTGATGACGGCTAGGAAGGGGGTCAGTAAAAGAGCAACGTGCATCATTAACAGAGAGAATTAAAAGAGAAGTATACTTTTTGTTTTACTTGAGATAAAGTTGATGATAAATGAAATTGAATAAATAATCACATTTTATTTCAGTTAGTTGGCAGGGAAATATTTTCAGTTTAAAATGAAAACTAAAATAAGAAATGCATTCAAATTATTTCCAACTTTAAATGAGTTTGATAAATTAATTAAAACCCTGGTAAAATGATAAAATGATAAAATATTGGAAATATGTTACACTTAGAAGAACTAAGATGCACACTAAGTGACAAATTTTAACAAGATTTGAAAACCATATTATTTTTGCAGATAAACTGAACTGATAGACTTTTACAAGACTGTTGTATGTTAATTTATTTATTTAAATTATTTCTTTTATAATTATCTTATATTATAATGTCTCTTTTGGTTTCATTGTCCATGTACACCTTGCTTCAATTAAAATTTTTTGTCCCAGCCAGTTCCATATTATGATTGTAAATGTTATTCATTTATGCCTTATTTTATTTAGTATGAACCTTCCAAAATATTTTGATCACTGTTAGATGGGTGAGGTGGGAGGTAGGGTTTTGAGTTCCGTTTTGTAGTAAGCTTAATTCTCTGGAATAGAGCACTGTACTTCCAAGAGAATGTTGATACTATATGGTCCATCTCTTTTTTTTTGTAAGCATTATAAGGATATGAAGGTTTTTGCAAAAAAAAAAAAAGGAAAAAAAAACAAAAACAGTAAAATTACTTAAATCACGCAACCAAGTTATTAAAACTTCAACTAAAAGCCAATAAAAACAGAAAATATAAATTACATTTTTTTCACAAAGTGTACAATAGTTGCTTACCAAGGATTCCAAATGTGTTCATTAGATTAGAGGAATGAATATACTGCAATGTGAATCGTTTTTATAATTATATTATAAAATGCATCAAAATGTCCATACATTTATAACCTTTAGATTTTTTTCTTTTTTTTTTGTTTTACATAATTTTACTAGCATAATTAAAACATGTATATGTGGTAAATATTTTATTCCTCTCCCATTATTACATTTATTTATTTATTTATTTAAATTCAATTCAATTGCATTTCTATTTGCCAAATTGTCAGTATCTAAACCTTTATATTAAATGTCTTACATTGAGAAATATTTACATAATTTTCATATTTACATATGAAAACTAGTTTCAGTCTAACATGGATGTTTTTCCTTGAGCCATTATCTTTTTTTTTTGTTTGTTTAATCTTATTTTATTTTCAAGATTTTGGTATTGATGTCTGTATAGAAGCTGACTTAAGAAACCTAAATCCTAACCTATTTACTAATGTAAAAAAAAAAAAAAAAAAATATATATATATATATATATATATATATATATATATATATATATATATATATATATATATATATATATATATATATATATATATATATATATATAATAATAATTGTGACAATGAGCTACATTTTTTAAATTTAAATTTCACATTGGAATTTATTTCTGTATGTTATATTATTTTCAAAACTCAGTACTCATGGCCATACTGATAAAAACAAACCAACACTGCAGAATATTCCCTAAAGTAAAAAACTGTAACAACTAACCCCGGTCGGTCTCCCTCAACACAAAACTAAATATATAAATCAAAGAAAACAAGCCGCCGATATCCTCCTGTCAATGACAAGCAGGTGCTCACTAACAACTGTCCAATTTCTCGGGCTCCGACTGAAAAGTGTCTGACATTTTATCTTTGAGTGCAGCCGTAGACGCTGCATCATTGCTAGTGTCTGTGCATCTGTTCCCAACATCCTCGCGATCGGCTTTCAAAATGTGTTTGTTGCGGAGCCGAGGTGGGTTGAATCTGGCTGGGCGATGTTCGGCAGAGGAGTTGGGGAGACGGAAGCCTTTGTTAAAAACATCAGGTAGAGCGTTGGTTGGGGGGGGGGCTGTTGGCACAGTGGCGCTTGCCCCCATGCTGTTCTGTCAATCTGCCCCTGCCCCGTGCAGAGAGGAGGAGGGGGGCAACCACCAGGGGGGCCGATCCTCCATGAGACCCAAATCACGCCAGACGAGGAAACATGGTCCCTGGCTAAATACAGTTATCCCCCCTCAGCTGTCAATCACCAAATCTTTGAGTAATTTGGGATTTGCCAAGAAAGGCAGTCAAATCTCGGAGTGCCAGTACTGTAGTTTTTGATATGCTATGCGCGTGGAACCATTTGTCTTATTTTAGAAACAGATGTCTTTCGTGCAGCTGCATTTTAAGTTTTTCCTTTTGAAGAATTATCAGGTAAACACCAATAATTGGTAATAAATTAATGGCACATGTTGTGGAAATTGAATCTAATAATTTAAGAAAAAAAATCACGCTAGTCTATTTTTAAACAGAGCTCGGAAAAGTTGACGGAGATTCAAATCAAATCTACCAACTCAAACTCGTCAAACTCATTTATTGCATTTCAGAAATGTTGTTTTTCATTTCCCAAACATACTCTTAATTGCATTAAATTTAAAGACAAACGGCAGATGGTGCGAGTTCCACCTATATTTTTAGATGTAACACCTTTTCAATTGCATCCGCACTGTAACGGCGATCTGTCCTTTGTTGCCGGCTAGCGGCGAGTAGCGCGTGTAAACTAAGACCCGTGCAGAGGTAAATCCCAGCTTCTTAAATTTAACATATGTTCTTCTTCCCACACATTGTGATTCTCCGTGCCGGCAGTAAACGATACGTGTGAGGGAGTTTGAGGCGCTCGCCGATGTCTTCTTGTCATCCAGACGACGATACGCCACATTAGCAGACGCAGGCAGGGAAGGGGCCTCATACACGAGTGTGAATATTAGGGGAGATGGAGCCCGAGCAAACAGGATTTAGAGCACACCTCTGTATCAACACAGATTTAGTCAGCGTCACCCTCCGGGGACACGAGGAGAGATGGAGGGAGAGGCTTCTCTTCCTTTCCAGATGATTCACGTTGGGAGTGGGCTTGCAAAATTGCTTTATGGAAAGTGGAGGAAGCCTCGGCGGGAACATTAGGCAGGAAACAGCAGGAGGGCCACTGTTTCATTAGGGAGAAAAGCTTCGGCTTTATTACCGGGATTTGGAGTTTTATGGTTATCGTTATTTGCTGTAGAATTATTATGCTTATACGTCTTCTAGACTATAGGTGGGAAGCGCATCGGTGGTCTCTGTGCAGTCCGGTGGGTCTGGAGGAGCAGGCTGGAGATTCGTGCCCTTGGCAGCCGTCGCGTTTGCTGCGCACAGATCGGAGATCCTGCTCAGCAGAGTCTTCTGCGTTTCCATCAGGAAGTCGTCCTAAGAACAACAGAAAGTGATAGAGTTGTAGCTTATTCATATTTAATGTGATACGCCACTGTTTCTTCATCAGTCCGACATGACTTTTCCATTAGCTCATGTGGAATTGACGTGTGAGCGATAATCGAGAGTAAAAAAGCAATCCTTGCTCACATAGGCATGTACAATCTGGTGGCGACGAGCTAGCAAACATTGGAAGCGAATCATAGCTGTCTTGTGTGACTTCAGGTTTCGTCACATTTACCAGAGCTCGGCAAAATCTTTATGAGCCAAATCCAGGAATTTGAGCAATCAGGAGTTTCTTTTAAAGGGAAAAGTTTTGAGTCAAGTGCAATTTTGAGTCCCGTTTAAGCTGGTCACAATTTTTCTGCACTGGCCACATAAAAATCAAGACATTTCAGTAGCCTGCTTGTGATTGGCTGCAGTACATGTACACTTCATTCCCCATCTTAAAATGGTTTCTTATGTAGTTCTAATCACATTAAAGTATGCAGCATTCTTTCTAGCAAAACTTGCTCTTATTTGTTATTTTACATTGTTTGATCATTAAAAAGTGGACTGTGATGTCATGATTTTAGGTTTACAATTGGTTCTGCATGAGTTTGGATGGGGCTGTCTAGCAAGATGCTGCCGAGGTACATGGCATGCTTTCGCTCTAGTATCTGTATTGTTTGTTTTATTTTTCAAGTAATGAAAAATAAGGGCCATTGACACAACATTGCTTTCTGCCAATAATGTGAAACTTGTGCGTTTTGCCTCTTTCTTTATAAAACAATGGTGTTTTAGGGACTGAAATTATTTATTTTTCTAAATTGGTTTCAAAGTGAAAGTTTTTGAAAACATTTGCCTTGTAGCATCTGTGTAAATGCCTGAAATGTGAATCTGTGAAAACTATACATCATGTGCATGCATAGAACATGTTAAGGATGTCATGTACTGTATATGCGATTTTTGTGTGTTTGGCAACATTATTGTCTTAAGTCTATACCTTCAGCTTATGATTACTACAGTGCAAACTCTTGTTATCTGTGCAAGATGCCAGTGACCATACCCAGGACATGTCGGCTTCATTTTTCTACAGTGGATAAAAAAAACACATATGTTGTCCAAGTCTATGGTACAGACCATCTCTTTCCATTAAAATGGTTTCTTATGTAGTTCTTATCACATTGATGTATGCAGCATTTTCTTTTAGCAAAATTTGACAGTATTTGATCCTTAAAAAGTGGATTGTGGTGTCAGGATTTTAGGTTTACAATTGGTTCTGCATTTGGATGGGGGCTGTCTAGCAAGATGCTGCTGATGTACATGGCATGACTTCAGTCTGGAAGACTAGTATCTGTATTGTTTGTTATTTTTTTCAAGTAATGTAGTGTGTGACATTGGCATACAGGTCAACTAAATTAGGGGCATTGACACAACATTGTTTTCCGCCAAAAGTGTGAAAGTTGTGCGTTTTGCCTGTTTCTTTACACAACAATAGTGTTTTAGGGACTGAAAACTTGTAATTTTTTTCTTAACTGGTTTCAGTATGGAAGTTTTTGAAAACCCTTGCATTGTAGCATCTGTGTAAATGCCTGAAATGAGAATCTGTGAAAACTGTACATCATGTGCAACCATAGTACGTGTTAGGGATGTCATGTATATGAGATTTTTGTGTGTTTGGCAACATTATTGTCTTAAGTCTATACCTTTAGCTTATAATTACTACAGTGCAAACTCTTGTTATCAGTGCAAGATGCCAGTGACCATACCCAGGACACGTCGGCTTCATTTTATCTACAGTGAAAAAAAAACAGACATGTATTGTCCATCTTTATTAAGTCTATGGCACAGACCATCTCTTTCCAGTAAAATTGTTTCTTAGGTAGTTCTTCTCACATTGATGTATGCAGCGTTTTTCTAGCAAAATCTGTATATGATCCTTTAAAAGGAACGACGACGCGGTTGCGCAGTAGGCAGTGCTGTCGCCTCACAGCAAGAAGGTCACTGGTTCAAGCCTTGGCTGGGTCAGTTGTGTGAGTCTGAGTCTGCATGTTCTCCCCGCGTTCGCGTGGGTTTCCACCGGGAGCTCCGGTTTCCCCCACAGTCCAAAGACATGCGGTACAGGTGAATTGGGAAGGCCTAATTGTCCGTAGTGTATGAGTGTCAATGAGTGCTGATGGATGTTTCCCAGAGATGGGTTGCAGCTGGAAGGGCATCCGCTGCGTAAAACATATGCTGAATAAGTTAAACCGGTTGAATAAGCCGGTTAATTTCGCTGTGGCACCCCAGATTAATAAAGGGACTAAGCCGAAAAAAAATGAATGAATAAATGAATGAATAAATCCTTTAAAAGGGCAGCACGTTGGCGCAGTGGGTAGCAAAATCACCTCAGAGCAAGAAGGTCGCTGGTTCGACACGTGGCTGGGTCAGTTGGCATTTCTGTATGGAGTTTGCATGTTCTCCCCGTGTTCATGTAGGTTTCCTCTGGGTGCTCCGGTTTCCCCCATAAATCCAAAGACATGCACTATACTGAATTGGGTAAGCTAAACTGTTCGTAGTGTATGTGTGTGAATGGGAGTGTATGGGTGTTTCCCAGTGATGGGTTGCAGCTGGAAGGTCATCCGCTGTGTAAAACATATGCTGGATAAGTTGGCGATTTATTCCTCTGTGGCGACCCAGGTTAATAAAGGCACTAAGCCGAAAAGATAATGAAAGAATGATCCTTAAAAAGTGGACTGTGGTGTCATGATTTTAGGTTTATGTTTGGTTCTGCATGAGTTTGGATGGGGCAGTGATGTGTTTTTTAAGTCTATGGCACAGACCATTAGAAAGCAGCTTGGTTTAAAAACTATGTGATGAGATCTCTACTCATCTCTATTACCAATGAACCTTTTGTGAAATGTCACTGATGTTCCTGCCCCTTTCCTCTTCATAAATTATGACCGGGCACGTTCTGGTGTGATTCCTAACAGTGACGAGGATGGGCCCTGCCTGGAAGTGGTGCCACCTCACGGTGCCAACCTTTCCGACCCCAGCGGAGCCCAGTGCTGCGGTATACGGTACAGGCTGCCCACCCTCCCTACCGGGCGGCCCGTCTGCAGCAGAGCAGTTAATAAAGAGATTGATTATCAGCCTGTCAGGAAGTGACAGTTGGACAGAGCCACTCCCCATGAATGACAGAGGGCACGCACTGCTCGCAGCAGCCAAGAGCGCCAGAACCAGCACCGCGCCACCAGCACCTCCGCACCGTGCCAACCTTGCTGCAGGGAGGAAGAGCCCCGCCGCGAGCACAGCCATCGCCTTCTGGAGCAGCAGCTACACGGCTGCTGACTTCACTTCCTGTGCCAGAGTCAGAGTTCAGCGCCGCTGCCTGCAGCAGACTCACTGCCGGCTCACAACAACAACACACGTGAACAGGTTTCCTATCAGATACAGCATTTACACTTTTGAGCAATTATTAAGTGTTTCTTTAAGGGTGGATTTGAATTTTAAATCAGAAACTTTGACATGCCTTCTTGATTTATTTTGGCTACTTTTCAAAAAACGTGTTTATAGGTTTTATTTCATATTTGTCCCAGTTTCAGATTAATTTCCAATTCAGCATTAAAAAAAACTGAAAAAGTAAAATTTCAATAGATATTACACTTCAATAATCAGTAATCTCTTTGGTTTCTAATAATCCATTATGATAAAATTTTCCATAGTTCAGAAACTTACTGGTATTGTATATACCACATAAATTACAGTATTGGAAACAGTTGACTTGCATTATAAGGGTGGATTAAAATGTACATTCTAATTTAAATGAAAGTTTCATTAAAAATGCCTTAAACATTTTCCACAACTTATTTATTTACTTTAGCTACTTTTCAGAATATTCATAGCAATTAAAGGGTTTGCACTTAGATATTGCTTGACACTATTAGCAGGTTGTCCCGGGAGAGAACCCTGAGTTTGGAGATAATTGACGCCTGGTCAATAAGCATATAAGGGGGTCAGAGATCAGGTAGGTCTCAAGAGCTCCCCCTTGTAAAGGGAGGAAAAGGAGGAGATGGGGTGGAAGGAGTGATTCTTCCAAAACAAAGATAAGTGCGAAATCTGTCTATTTATTGTAGGCTTGAATCAATCTAATTGTATTATTGGTGATTACAGATGAGAGACCAGCTGCGATCTTGTGCTCCTTTCGAAATTAGTTTGTAAAACTTTACTTATATTGTTTCATTCTTGTCCATGTGTTTTGGATCAAGTCCATCATAAAAAATGTTTATTTCATTGTTATTTAATTAGAAGAATTTTCATTTCCAGTAATTTCATAATAATACAGTTGAAGTCAGAATTATAAGCTCCCCTTGGAATTATTGTTTCTTTTTTTAAACATTTCCCAAATGATGTTTAACTGAGCAAGGAAATTTTCACAGTATGTCTGATAATATATTTTCTTCTGGAGAAAGTCTTATTTGTTTTATTTTGGCTAGAATAAAAGCAGTTTTTAATTCTTTATAAACATTTTAATCTTAAAATTTTTAGCCCCTTTAAGCTATTTTTATTTCAAAAGTCTACAGAACAAACCATCGTTATACAATAACTTGCCTAATTACCCTATCCTGCCTAGTTAACCTAATTAACCTAGTTGCGCCTTTAAATGTCACTTTAAGCTGTATAGAAGTGTCTTGGAAAAATATCTAGTCGAATATTATTTACTGTCATCATGGCAAAGATAAAATAAATCAGTTATTAGAAATGAGTTATTAAAAATATTATGTTCAGAAATGTGTTGAAAAAAATCTCTCCGTTAAACAGAAATTGGGGAAAAAAATAAACGTGGGCTAATAATTCAGGGGGGCTAATAATTCTGACTTCAACTGTAACTTTTTCATACTAATAAGAATTATCATATCAATCTTTTTAGTTTCAAAAAATCCTTTATAAAAAAGTTGAGAAATCCATAAAAATTTGAAAGTTTGTAAAAAAATGAATTCAACATTGAAATTTTACTTACAACAACATTAATATTGAAATAATCGCTCGCACTTGTTTTCCAGTCACAAATATAAAATCACTCTAGAATGGGATTCTCATCTAATTATCTCAATCTCTCGTTTGTTCTTTTATTTTAATCTGATTATCTGTGTGCTTGAATGTATAGCGACCTCGGCGAGTAAACATAACTGTTGACCCACTCAGCCTGTTGGACTAGCTTGTTTGTGGGACCATATGTTTCAATGCTCATGGATTAGCAACAGTGCATTAGCAAGGCAGAAGTGGCTTCCTTCTAATTAATGATTTAGCACCTCACAGGTACACACACACACACACACACAAGCATCCGGCCCTGCTTTGTCAGTCCCCCTGAATGAAGGGCTGTCTGTGCGCAGTGGCAATCTCGCGACTGACTTTGTTTGAAGTCACTCTTGTCTGTCTCTTCGCCGGTGCGCCTGTCTGTTGGCCGCGTCCCCCTTTTTTTAATGAAACAGAAGCGTTAATAGAATCACTGGGAAAAGCAGGTGATAAAAGTTGATCCGTCGAGCGCGCCTGTATCCTGAGTTGCGAGCGCACTGTTCAAACAGAGCATTGTTCAAAGACAATGCATGCAAAAGACACACGGGCTGCCGAAGGAATAAAAAAAAAAAAACGAGAAAGGGAAATGAAAAAAAAAGCTGCTCCCTGTCTTCAGCGAGATCAAAACAACTCCAAGGTAAAATATACAATGAAGGGCCCCCTGATCTGACCAGCATCTCAGATGAGAGAAGGATGCAGTCTTTCTGACACGATACAGAGGGGGGAAAAGAGAGAGACGGAAAGCAAAATAAAGAGGCCTCGCCAAAAAAGTTTGCAAGATTCAGGCCTTATGAATGCATTCATGGAACATCGTGCACGCATTACAAATGTCAAATTAACGCCCGCTTGAGTCCAAATGATATTCCGAGCATATGAAATGACCCTCAAAGAGATGAAAAACATCCCAAAAAATGGGAGGTAAACGGTTCATTTCAGCCCTAATCAACATATCGCATCCCCGGCCTGACAATGCGAATGAATTTCGGTCACATTCGGAGACTCGTTTTTGAAACGTCACCCTGGGATGTTTGCGATCAAGTGCTTTTTTTTCTCTATATATACACATGTCAGCGCTGAGCGAGCTGTCATTTTCTCATTCCGGGAAAAACAGAAGTCTCTTTCACACTTCATTGGCCATCGCCGAGATCAATACGAGGAATATGAACCAGAAGTTTCTGTGGAGAGAAGGAAAGGAAAAGAGGAGGAGTGACGCTGCGTTGAAGGCGACACAGATGGACAAGAGCCTTTATGGTGGCGGCTCCTGCTGGCACGGTGCCACCAGCCCCAGACTCCCTTTGTTTGCCTGGCTACTAAACTAATAGAGATAAAAGCAGGTTCCCGCTGGCCAGGAATTATAAAGTCATTAACCAATACAAATAAGGCTGAGAATGAAGGGCCAAGGAGAGCAGGCTTTCTCAGACCAGCTGAGTCTGAGAGGTTTGGGGAATCTGGCCGAGGTTGGACGTCTCTGAGAGTGTAAACAGATTTACACTTCTACTATTTGACGGGGTCTTAAAATAAACAGGTCATCCTGCGGTGTGACATGATAGAGCTAGCTCAAACTGAGTTTCTGCTGATTGTGGTGCATGTATTTACTGTATGTCATGTGACTGGGCCAGACAGAATCTGCAGGCATTTTTTGCTATTTCTGCGGAGATTTATGCGGAATGATTTTAGGAGTATCAGAACTAATAACTTAATATATGAAATAGAAAATAATACATTTTTAACTTCTATTTAATGTTTACAATGCAAATCCAATTAGATAATATATCTACTAAAAGAGAAAATATGACTTTACAAATTGTATTGTAAATAAATCATATGAATATTTTAATATTACTGCACTGTAAAATCCAACAGTTAACTTTATCAAATGAACTGAGTGTAGTTAACTCAAAACTGACTGAAAGTTAATTCTACTCATTTGAATAGTTTTGAACTCAGTGTTGAAGCTAATGAGTTCATTACTTAAATGGAGTAAGTTCACAGTACTCATATGGATTAGCTTTTTAACTTAAATTGTTTGTAGCAATCGGTTTCCTCAAATGGTTTGAGTTGCCTTAACTTATTGGTTTTTACAGTACTCAGTTGGTTTGAGTTCTCTTCATTTATTGAGTTTTACAGTACTCAAATTGCTTCGTTTACTCAAAAAGATTAAGTTCACAGTACTCATTAGAATTAGTTTTTGCACTTAAATGGTTTGAGTTACCTTAACTTTTAGGTTTTTACAGTGTATTATTATATCACAATAAAATTACTGAATTGAAATTAAAAACTGAATATAAATTTACACACATTTACACAAGTATATACATAGCTCAATGATGGGCTGAAAATCTGCAGAAATCTGCAGAAAGCCCAGATTCCATGTGGGCCTGATTATGACCTTAAAATATTATTAAAATAGTAGTCAAATTCATGTTAAATAAAAAATTATGATAAATCATATGACAAAGTATTTGAAAGCACTTTAAATACCTACAGTATTTGGTTTTAAAAAGGGTTATAATTAACTTTAAGAACTAAAATCAAACAAAATTAATGCAAAAAAAATTTAAACAAAACATTATATGATAATATATGAATTTTCCCTAAATGTTGTAATTTTTATATTTTTTATATATATTTCAAGAGTTCACACTTAGATATGCTTGGCATGAATAGCAGATTTGTCATGTTGTTTCGGGAGAGAACCCTGAGCTTGAAGATAAGGCTCTCGCCTGGTCTATAAGCATGTAAAGAGGGTCCGAGATCAGGTATAGGTCTCGAGACCTTAGAAAAGGGAGCAAAAGGAGGAGATGGGGTGGAAGGGGGGATTCTTTCAAAATGAAGATAAGGCAGTAGGGTAAAATGGGTCTATTTATTGTAAGCTTGGATCAATCTGATTGAATTATTACTGATTACGGATGAGAATCCAGCCGTGCTCAATCATATCACGTTCTCTTCTCTAAATTAGTTTATAAAACTTCACTTATTTTTTAATAAATATTTGTAATTTGTATTATTTTATATGTTTTTATATTTTTCCATTTGTCTCGAAATGCATTTCATTATTTAGAAATAAATCTAAGAAAATAAACAATTAAAAATATATATATTTCCACTAAAAATTGCATACTATACACATTTTATCATAAACACAAAATTAAAATATATTCTCTTATTCCTAAAAATTAATAAGAGAATATATTTCAATTTTGTATTTCTCTTCTATAATGAAAATAACAAAATAAAATATGTTGTGGCAGAATTAAATCAAAAATAAATAAATCTATTGCATGTGTATCAGATTACTGCATACATTTAAGCAAGATGTAAATAAATAATTATATATCAATCATATCAAAGATGGATTAACATATCAATATCTATGAGTACATCTTCAATTTAGACACTATGTTGTTTCATTGTCCAGCTATACAATCATTCATTTCCATTTCCCCCCAAAAACCTTTTAATTTCCATTTTCCTTTTATCTGCACAATAGATCCTCAGCGTGTCTTCCCTTCCCTTGTGTAATCTCAATATTATTTAAGGTAGCCATTGCACAATGGCTGTGAAAATGGGAGTCATTTAAGCCCTTCTCCCCAAGCAGTGGTCTTGGCAACTAAACTAGCTCATTTGTTCACTCTGCATTCCCTTGGACAGCCTTATAAATGGAGGCACTATCCAATTATTACAGGGGATAAAACTAGAGCTCCAGCAAACCATAGCAGAATCTATTACCAGCGAGAGTTTGTGTGTGCGTGTGTGTAAGAGAAAAACTGTGCCCATATGCCTCAAACACTCCTCCATACAGGGCAGGTGACACATTTGAGACCTAAACACATGAATATACTTCAACCCTGACGGAAACACATTCTCTTATGATCTGCTGCAATACATAAATATGAATCTGTAAACCTCTAGTTTGCATTAAATGCTTTGCTTTATTATTAAAAGGCATACGATTATTCTAAATGACCTTACATAGCACAATTGAAGTATGCATAACTGTTGAAAAATGATATTTGACTATTTTAGATGTATGCAGCTGGATAGTGTTTGTGTGCATAGGACTTTTGCAAATGGATAGGGTTTTATTGCGTAGTCGTATAAAGCTGGCTTTAATTTGATAAACAAAAATAATGTTAAAAAATGAAGTATAAGGTAAACATCATCCATCGATCATGCGAATTGAGAGATTATATGGAATATGTTTATTTTGTAACTTACCTAGTGTATTAAGATCGATATATCTATATATAACACCCTGAAAGTTTATTAAAAACCTATCTTAAAACTATATTTGACAAACTAAATAATGATATATGTGCAGTTTGAAAGTGTTTGTGTGCATGCATATGAAGGGACTTTAGGGATTGGATACGTAATTATTGCATATTTGCATGAAACTGGCTTTAATTTAATAAATAAAAATAATGTTACAAATAATTAAGCATAATGTAAACAATTTTTTTTTAATTAAGTTTATATTTTATAATAAATCATGCAATTTGAAAGATTATATGGAATGTGTTTATTTTGTAACGTACCTACAGTGTAAAGATGGATATATCTTATATAACACCCTGAAAGTTTATTAAAAACTTATTTTAAAACTATATTTGACATTAAATAATAATATATATATTTGTGTGCATGCATTTGAAGTGACTTTTGGAATTGGATATGTAATTAGTGCATATTTGTATAAAGCTGGCTTTAATTTGATAAACAAAAATAATGTAACAAATAATTAAGCACAATGTAAGCAAAACTATTCAAATAAGTTAATATTTTATAATGAATCATGCAAATTTATTCATTTTGCAACTTACCTACAGTATAAAGATGGATATATCTTCTATAACACCCTGTAAGCTTGTTAAAAACTGATCTTAAACTATATTTGACATTTAAGAATGATATTTATGAGGTTTGAAAGTGTTTGTGTGCATGCATTTGAAAGGACTTTTGGGATTGGATACGTAATCATTGAATATTTGTAGGAATCTGTCTTTAATTTGATAAACAAAAATAATGTAATATAATTAAGCATAATGTAAACAAAAATATTCAAATAAGTTTACATTTTATAATGAATCATGCAAATTTATTCATTTTGCAACTTATCTATACAGTATAAAGAGGGATATATCTTATATAACACCCTGTAGGCTTATTAAAACTTATCTTAAAACTATATTTGACATTTAATAATGATATATACAGTTGAAGTCAGAATTATTAGCCCCCCTTTGAATTTTTTTTACTTTTTTAAATATTTTCCAAATGATGTTTAACAGATTAAGGAAATTTTCACAGTGTGTCTGATTATATTTCTTCTTCTGGAGAAAGTCTTATTTGTTTTATTTTGGCTAGAATAAAAGCAGTTTTTATTTTTTTAAAAACCATTTTAAGGTCAAAATTATTAGCCTCTTTAAGCTACATATATTTTTTCGATAGTCTACAGAACAAACCATCGTAATACAATAACTTGCCTAATTACCCTATCCTGCCTAGTTAACCTAATTAACATAGTTAAGCCTTTAAATGTCACGTTAAGCTGTATAGAAGTGTCTTGAAAATATCTAGTAAAATATTATTTACTGTCATCATGCCAAAGATAAAACAAATCAGTTATTAGAGATGAGTTATTACAACTATTATGATTAGAAATGTGTTGAAAAAATGCAGTTTGAAAGAGTTTGTGTGCATGTATATGAAGGGACTTTTGGAATTGGATACGTAATCATTGCATATTTGTATAAAGCTGGCTTTAATTTTATAAACAAAAATAATGTAACAAATAATTAAGCATAATGTAAACAAAAATATTCAAATGAGTTTATATTTTAGAATAAATCATGCAAATTTGTTTATTTTGTAACTTATCTAGCATGTTAAGATCGATACATCTTATATAACACCCTGTAAGCTTATTAAAACTTATCTTAAAACTATATTTGACGTATTAAATAATGATATATATGCAGTTTGAAAGTGTTTGTGTGCATGCATATGAAGGGACTTTTGGGATTGGATACGTAATCATTGCATATTTGTATGAAGCTGGCTTTAAGTTGATATTCAGTGATGAAAAAAGGGTTACTTTGGAAACTCTCTGATAATTGGCTTCTTAAAAGCATCTCATTTTTAACAATGTCACTGTGGCTGGTGGATGACAATTAATCTGTTTTCCAGTGTTTTCTTGGCATCTGTGCCAATTACTTTATATGCTAATATATGTAAATTACTCAGCATTTGAGATGCCAGTAAAAAAAACTGCTTGTATTGTATATTATTTTTAATTCCTGCAATACAATTGAAGTCTTTTATTTTTTTTAATTCAAAGATACTATTTTACATTTTAAATGCATTTTTTTTGCATATACGCATATATTTTCAAATGGAAAAGTAATGCATTAGTAAAACAAAACAGAGCTCTTAAATATAGCTTAATTTTTGATAATAAATAATTATTTCAGACAACACAATCAACCAATACATTTTGTAACTGAAAGAATCTTGGAAACAATCAGACTTTCTTGCATCATTTCTTTGTTTACCACGATGACAATGAGAATTAGTCACGAGCGCAGCAGCAAACGCATTTATTTCTCCCTCCAACAGTCAAACTGCATTTTTACACTTACCTTACATCCTATTTAAGTGCGTCCTGGATTTCGTATTTGTCATTGTGTCGGCACATTAATATTTTTCTTTTTTTTCTCCCCTTCTCTGTTAGTGGGAAAGAGGATAATGACTTCACCGCTAAGTAAATGTTAATGAATGCACTTCGCCATCTGACTAGGTCTTTTCTCTTAACATAAATAGCTATAATTACCAACATATTCTCTCTCGCTCACTCGCTCGCTCTATCTCTCTCTTTCTCCCTTTCTCACACACACACAGAGACACACACACACTCTATGACCTGCATGAAAAGTGTGCTCTCCATTGTCCTGTGTTATGTTAAGCTGTTTCTCATCTCTGAAGGTAGATGTCACTGTTGTACACTAAATGGATCTGTAAACTTCAGCCTGGAAGATGATGGATGCTTACTGTTAGGTAAAAGAGTACAGGGAGAACATTTGTCTCAGATATATATACTTGAAAGACAGGACCACGTTTATGGAACATAATAATAATAATAATAATAATAATAATAATAATAATAATAATAATAATAATAATAACAATAATGATGATGATGATGATGATGATGATGAAAATAATAATAATAATATTAATAATTATAATATTAAAATAAATAATAATAGCAATGATAATAATAATAATAATAATAATAATAATGACAAAATAAATAATAATAAAAATGATAATAAAAATAATAATAAAATAAATAATAATAACAATGATAATAAAAATAATAATAACAATAATAATAATGATAAAATAAAAAATAATAATAACAACGATAATAATATTAAATAATAATAATAATAATAATAATAATAATAATAATAATAATAATAATGATAAAATAAATAATAATAACAATGATAATGATGATATTAATAATATTAATAATAATAATAATAATATTAATAATAATAATAATAATACTTTTAATAATAATACTTGTAATAATAATAATAATAATAATAATAATAATACCTTTATTTATTAATCTAAGTTATTTATGTTTATATGATTTAATTTCCTAAATATAATACTTTAAATTAGACTTGAAATATGACTTTTTAATAGACTGTTGTTGCAAATCAAGGTTGAGCTATTAGTGTTAATTATTTAATTATTCCCTATTTAATTATTCTAATAAGTTTGTTACATCGAATTAAATCTAAGTAAAAAATAATAATAATAATAATGCTCCAAAAAAGCATGCAAATATTTTGCTCATTAATATCTTCCACTAAAAATCAATAAATCAGATCTAGTACTTCATTCTGCCACTAAACTAACACATTTGCACACATAAATCCTGATACGCTGCCACAAACCTACTTGCGTAACAAAAAAAAAACCCATCAAATTTTGATCCATAAATTCATTCCAACTCTGATAGCTTGAAATTATCAAGTATTTTTTTGTACATTTATGTGAAACTACAAATAAACATATATTAAAAATATTCAATTTAGCTTAACAGCATATTTTCGTTAATTACCTCACATTACTCACGAGGAGTACAATGAATGCGCAATCTGATAATTATAATAAGCGCGCTCATATTGGAAGAGTATCAGTCGAATGTGTCAAAATAAAGTTAGAGCACTAAAGCTGAGCAGCTCCATCATAAACACACACACACACACACACACACACACAGTGAATGGTATGAATATATATCTCCACGGAGGACGGCAGTCAGCTCTGCTCTCCCGGCTGATTCAAAAATGTATCTTTCAGGCGTTTATTATCAATTTGACTTTATCTTCTCTTTACCAGAGGTGTGAAATCTCCACCTCATACGTGTAATTAAGGTGGGCCGCGGTGCTTAAGAGAGGCTTGATTTGAAGCGATTACCAGAAGCGAGAGCTGAAAAGTACACCGCTGTGACCTCAGGGGCAGACTGGAGAGCTGCTGGCTGAAGCCACGGCTAATTTAATTGATCTCCTCAGCTTTACATTTAAATATCATCACAGTAGCGATGAGCTCCAGATAGGCTTTGTTCTTGCGTGTGGCTGAGGAGAGATTATTCGCCGTGCAGATCTGACCTGATGGCTTCCCTCCCCGCTAAACTCTTGTGTTTGTTCAGCCTAAGAGAGCCAGACATCGATCCGCCCGCTTGGAAAGAGGCAGTTTTGGGTGATGGTTGGTTTCAACTGTTGTCGCTACATGTGAGAAGGGGATTGTCAGAGAGTAGACACAAAAATAAAAAAGCCAAGTGGCCTTTGTGTGTAGAACTCTTTTTACAATAGACTAGAGCTGCGCAATATATTGAGAAATGATCGTCATCACGATAATAGTATATGTAATATCCACATCGCAGGGAGGAGGATTAGATTGAAATAGTTTTATGGTTGTGTGCTACATGAATATGTTGTTTATCCAAATCTGACCAATCAGATGGGACCTTTACTATCTTCATCCCCACCTCATCTGTAGGTACTGTTATGAGAACCAAAAGCTAAAATGAAATACTATTCTGTGTTTGTATATATGTATATGTATATATATAGATTAGACAGACAGACAGAGACTTTTTTTGGAAATTGAGATTTATATAATCTGTAAGCTGAATAAATAAGTTTGATGTAGAAGATATAGGACAAAGCTGGCTGAGATATAATCTGAAATCTGAGGATGAAAAAACTACTGAAAATAATGCTCAAGTTGTCAAATTAAGTTCTTACCAATGCACATTACTAATCAAAATGAACGTTTTTTTTATATATTTATTGAAGGAAACTAAATATCTTAACGAAACATAATTTTTACTGAATATTGTAGTGATCAATAGTGTAGTGATTGGCATCAAAGAAAAATGTCTCATTTTGATTAGGGGTCACATGTCAAGTCACGCCGTGTTTATTTTTATAGTGCCTTATAATCTAGATTGTGTCAAAGCCACTTTACTGCTGAACATGAAAAAAAAAGGCAAGCAATATGAGGCCATATTCAGCATTCTGTATCAGGCAGGCAGCTGAGTAATGGTAGAATGCTAGTGTAGTTTTAGTAAGATTAAAACTGATTCAGTTCAGTTTGATATGAATATTACTGTTGAAAGATGATCCACTGAAGAGCAGCTTCCACAAATCAAGCAAGCCAGAGGCGACAGTGACCAAAACTCTACCAATTGAAAAATAAGTTTCTAAAATTGCATTTAGTTTTAGTAAAATTTTAGTCATCAGAATCGTTTTAGTTGACTACATTTCACACGATTTCACTGAAAATCTCAGTAAAATCAGGAAACATCAATTAAGCATATTCATTCATTCATTTTCTTTTCGGCTTAGTGCCTTTATTCATCAGTTCTCGCCACAGCGGAATGAACCACCAACTTATCCAGCATATGTTTTACACAGCGGATGCCCTTCCAGCTGCAACCCAACAATGGGAAACACCCATACACTCTTGTATTCACACACATACACCAAGGTCAATTTTAGCTAATTAAATTCAGCTATACCGCATGTCTTTGGACTGTGGGGGAAACCGTAGCACCCGGAGGTAACCCACGCGAACACGGGGAGCACATGCAAACTCAACACAGAAATGCCAACCTACTTGTTGTGAGGCTATCGTGCTACCCACTGCGCCACTGTGACGCCCAATTAAGCATATATCTAACATTTCTAACTACAATATATATTCTTGGAGAAAAAACTTTTCATTAATATGAATAATATTCAGCTGTGAATACAATCACAGACTGTTACTGTTGTAACTTGAATGAACATAAGGAGTTGGGAATAGATGCACACTGAAAATCCCTCCAGCCATAGTCACTGCAAGGTGTGAGGCAGCTTTTACATCAGACGCAGAAAGCGCTGCACAATGAAACCCATTCATTTCAAGGTCAGTTCTTTGCTGCGTCAATGAAAAGCACAAGAGTAGCGGAGCACCGTCTACTAGCTTGCATGTGTATCATGGTTAAATTTCAAAACTGCTCAATATTCCTCTCTGTGGATATTCCGTTAATGTACATGTACTGTATAGTTCTCTATGCATGAACCGCACATGCTAACTGCAGAAATAAAGTCTGCTCAATTAATGTAACTACTGCTTGCAGCTGAAGGAATGAATGTTTGATCATTCATATTATTGGTTCTAAACTCTGCATAATTGGATATTTAAACTTTTTTTTAAATATATTCTTGGAGAAAATACTTTTCATTAATATGAATAATATTAAGCTGTGAATACAATCACAGACTGTTACTGTTGTGACCTAACATTAAACAAAAACTCTTTTCATAAAATGCACTGTTTATAATAACTTAGCTATATATAGCATTCTTTAATTATTTCATGCAGACACATTCATTTACATAAATGAAGTATAATTAATACTAAGTTACTGTACTGAAGTTATTAGATCAAATGCTGTTTTCTTTTTTATATTAGACTGCTGTTGGTTTATAACATCTTACTCTCCAGAGACTGATCCAGAGAAGGGATGTTAAGGAGAATCTCAGATCAGTAAATTGTGTTGGAAATTGCAAATTCAAAGTGAAGACAAAGCCTAGAGTTTGTTGTGGCAAATATAGTGCAGACAATTTCAGTTTACAATTTTACTGAGTATTGTCCTCTAGTTACACTTAAATTTAAACATCTTTTTCATCAAGTTTTACATTTGAACAATTGCAAGGTCTGACTGTTTAGCATACTATATTATTATAGTATTACACTACATCTATACTGTAAAATTGAAGATACCAACAACATTAAGAACTAGGTTCCATGTATGCGGTCAATTGATAAGATTTCAATGGTTATGAAAACACCATGCCACATTATGTTCACATATGTTATGTCACCATTCCATTATCACCACCAACAGTCAAATTCTGTAATGCTGGGTGATTATCGAATGTGTTCGATATGCATATGAACACGATTCAAAAAGCGAAACACGGACAAATGTAGGCTAACTTGCTCAAACAGTTTTAACTTGAATGAACATAAGGAGTTGGGAATAGATGCACACTGAACATCCCTCCAGCCATAGTCACTGCAAGGTGTGAGGCAGCTTTTACATCAGACGCAGAAAGCGCTGCACAATGAAACCCATTCATTTCAAGGTCAGTTCGTTGCTGCGGCAATGAAAAGCACAAGAGTAGCGGAGCACCGTCTACTAGCTTGCATGCGTATTCTGGTTAAATTTCAAAATTGCTCAATATTCCTCTCTGTGGATATTCCGTTAATGTACATGTATAGTTCTTTATGCATGAACCGCACATGCTCTTTGCAGAAATAAAGTCTGCTCAAATAATGTTCCTACTGCTTGCAATAGCGCCACTGTGCTATAATGGCAATGCTAGTAAAATGACGCCTCTTGACTCGTTCACTGTCAGTAATTTTTTTTATCCTCTTAAGGCCTAAGGTGTTTTTTTACATGCATTTTTTATTTCTCTTTGCTATTTTGGGCTTATTAGAACCTAATTAGAATAAAAACCTAAGTATTATCTTTTGATACAATGTACTTTTAGAGAAAAATTATGTCCATATATTTGGACTGGTGGTGCGAATTTACATAAAACACATTTTCCTGAGGTTTTTTTTATGCATATTTAACATAGAATTTTTTTTTGAACTTGCTTTGAATATCAGAGAGTAAAAACTCTCTTTTTTTTTTGCCATTTTGGACAGTAAAAATAGTGTTTGGGACATTTCATTTGCTGCAAAACTGTTGAAGGATGATACTGTATGTGGACACTCAAGCCCTAGGAGGTTATTGCTAATTTATTTATATATATATATATTAATTATATATAATATAAATTATAGTATAATTTAAGTAATTGAGTGACACTGATATTATATGACACTATCATTTTACCACAACAAAAGAAAATCAAAGAATCATTCACTGCTATTATGTGATTAACTAACGCTAGTAAGAAGCAAAGTACACTAAAAATGCTGAGTTGTTTTGACCCAAATGTTGGTAAAAAAATAAATAAATAAATAAAAAACACATACATTCAAATAAAAAATGTTTTCTGAAATTTTACCCAGAGGTTTGGTTTTGTTTACCCAAAAATGGGTTGAAACAATACATATTTTTTTAGAGCGTGTATTTCATGCTGTGCCGAATCTGCTGCTTATTATTTCCTTATTTGATTTAATTTCTTTATGGTAAAAGGACTTTACCTTTAGACTTTTAATTTTTATTGTATATTTTTTCTATTGAATTTTCCTATTCTTGTTTACAGACTCTCAAGGAACCTAGAACTTTTTCTGTTCAATTACAATAATGACATTGCACAATTATTCATTCATTCATTTTGCTTCGGCTTAGTCCCTTTACTCATCAGGGGTCGCTATCCATACACACACATTCACACACATACACTATGGCTAATTTAGTTTATTCAATTCACCTACTTCATGGCGCATGTCTTTGGACTGCGGGGGAAACCAAAGCACCCGAAAGAAACCCATGCCAACACGGGGAGAACATGCAAACTCCACACAGAAATGCCAACTGGCCCAGCCGGGACTCGAACCAGTGACCTTATTGCTGTGAGGCAACAGTGCTAACCACTGAGCCACTGTGTCGCCCGTTGCACAATTAGCTTATTATAAAGCTAATTTGATTAAAATTAGAAGCCCAGGTCACTTCAAATTTCACTTCAATTTATAAACTGAGATCAGTTCAGTTATAAATCAGCTCTACAGAAAGTAAAAGTTCTGTTATTCAGCTTGAGTCAACATTGATTCAGTTCAGTTCAATAACAGTGTTGATGTTGCATCATTTGTCAGCTATGAATAAATGTTTGATTCAGCAACAGAAAGCTCCGCAGCAGACAATATATCATTTAGTTCAGTGTATCTCAACCACGTTCTTGGAGGATCACCATCTCTGCCCATTTTCGGTGTCTCCTTAACTAAACACACCTGATTCAGATAATCAGCACATTGGCAGAGACTAAGACCTGTAATGGGTGTGGCAAACAGAGGAGGTCTCCAAAACATGCAGTGTTGGTGGTTGAGACACAATTAGCTCATTTCAGTTTAGGTTCTGTTGTAATCGAACATTGATATTAATAAATATTAAGTGTCTTTAAAACCCCAACTTCATTACAAAATCTGAAGGGGACTGTTGCAAGAAAAGCCAAACTGCATAAAAGGGAGTGCATTTAAATATAAAACAGAAATAAAACACTGCCTCTAATTCAAAACGCATTTTCCTCCGCTCAACTATGACAATAACATCCAATCATTCAAAGCAGGAAGCATTGAAATTCCACATTAGAAAAAAAGAGGGAGAGGGAGAGAGAGGGAATTTAATAAAAGGACCAAGACACAGAAGAGGAGGAAGGAAAGAAGAAAACAGGCAGTGGCACCCGAGCGAGCCGCATTAGCCAGTGTAGCTTTGGTCGTCCTCTCTGCCGGTCCTGCCTGTGCTGATTTTAATGAGTCATTTCGATGCACGCTATGAAGATTAGGTGCCGGTGACGGCACTTCGCCATCTGTAAGGTAGTCGAGCGGTCACAGCAATCCATCTCACACTCTGTGTCGAGAGTAGAGAGATGGCGGGACAAGGTCACTACAGGTGGAACCGCTAAAGCGACGACAGCACAGTGCCCGGAAACCTTTTCCGAGAAGCCGTTTCTCAAAAGATTTGTTTTTATTTACCGTGAGGTGACTGTGCTTGAGATCAAAGATGGAAAAAACTGAGCATTTTCTGTCATTTGGAATCACTGTGCAGCAATTTCGGGTCTGGGTGACCGGATAAGATGAGATGTTATGAAAAGTTACGGCTCGAATTCCTTTCAAAGTGCTAAACTAAGCCTCAATGTATATATGGAGTGTTTTTCAGTCGCTAAGTGGTGTCAAGGATCTTTGAGCAAGCTGTAAATCAAGAGTGCACCTTGGCTATTTACAGCAAATTATACAGCATGAATGATTCAGTGATTAGAAACATTCTGGCATTCATTACTTTCGCAAGGTCTGAAGGACTTAAACACTGCTAGCTCTTCACTGTGTACAAATGCCCAAAAACCTTGAGAGAGAGAGACGAAGAGATTTACAGGAACGAATTTATTTAAAATACGTAGTCAGATATTAATAACACTTGAGACTTCAGATCATCCTTATTAGAAAACGCTCAAGTTTTTGTTAGTAAGATGGCTGCTAAACTTGCTTTTAGACTGGCTTTTGATTAATGGGGATGTGTCAAAGAGAAAGTCGCTTTTAACCGCCTGTGTATGTGCGCTACAAGTGTAAGGTTATTTCATTATTTTTGAAGTTTTTTCTACCGCTGTGATTAGAAACATGGGGAAGAAGGTAAGACAACAGTGGAAAGAGACGAAACCCCGACTGTCTGCGTAAATGCATACAAATTGCTGCTGATGAGGTCTTTACTGGGAGGCTGTTTATCTCGTAATACCTCTAGTTTTAAAACAGCACACTGTCCCCGCTCTTCAGGTGTTCATTTGAATAGACCGAGCTGAATGAGTCATTCTGTAATTGATCCCTGGGGGATGAGGATGTCTAGGCCCACCGAATCCACATTTCCCCCAATTACGAATGCCGTCGCGCTCCAAAAACAGAATCGCAGCGTACATCCTAGTCAGAATGCCTGTGCTACTCACACATCCTCACAGACACTAGCTGCCTTCATAGGGGCCCTACAAAGTGCAAAGTGTCATATACGACATGACATAAACTTGTGTAAATAAATATACATAATAACACAATATCAAAATTGAAGTTTTTCATAATGTATTAATACTATTGCATGTCAATATGAATTAAGTAAAATAACACATACGATATAGATCGTACATTTTGAGGGATAACAATAACAATGGTCCTAACGTATTTCCTGTTTTACATTTTTAATTTCTATAGCTTCCGAGAATCCTGAAAGTTCCACATATTGATAAATAATATTATGATAGCTGTTTAAACATTAAGTTATGATTGAACTGCCTCGTTTCAGTAATGAAATAGTTTGAGAACAAGCAGGAAATGTTCATGAGCCAATGACATCACTACATTAAAATAGTTTATACTATATATTTTTATTTTTATATTAGAGATGACCAAACTAGGACCCGTGGGCCAAAGTTGGCCCATGGTAAGCTTTGATTTGGCCCTCCATCCCATCTGAGAAGTGAGAGAATGATAGGGATAGTTTCGAGATTGTCATTTCAAATTTAATGTAGCCCTGTTTTATTGTTAAAAGCTAATTTAAATTAAATGGTGTCAATTAATCAGATTTTGTTAAAATGTACGTACTGTCACTCGACAATCCAGAGACTTTGGTGAGCAAATCAAGTCAAAGGCATATTCTGCTTGACTGGTGTATTGATCATTGAACTCCACTGTGTTATAAATGGGATTGTTTGTTTTTCTTGCAGTAACTTATCATTTAAAAAATTATACTGCATTAGTTAATACGAATTAAAGTAATATTTTCTATTTATTTTGAAATATTATAAAAAAAATTAGAAAATTACTCATGGCAACTTTAATGTAATATAGTTTGATATTTACCTTTGGCTTACGGCATTTGATGATATTTGGATTTTGGCCCTTTATAAGAAAAGGTTTGGGCACCCCTGATTTATATAAAACATTGATTACATGAATAGCAAATGATAAGGAACATTTAAAGTGTGATAGGTGATGATTCCCATCCTCTGAAGCCTTTTTTTTTTTTTGCACTATGACCTTTGAAAGAAGGTTCAGAAGCATTAAATGCTCTTCTAATAGATATAAATTCACCTTTGTTCCTGAGGCCATAAGGTTTATAACCTTACATTTTAGCAAGTTTTTAAATTTGTAATGTATGGGTCATTCCTTATTGTTTTTTTTGTTTTTTTTGTAGTATTATTATATTTCTGAAGTTATTATGAAACATGCTGGATTGTGTTATTTAATATTGTTTGTTTGTATATGATTTGTCTGTGTTTGTTGTATCATGATGCTACTGTCCTAAAGTTGTTAAACTTAAACTAAATTACGCTCTACAATTTTTAAAACCAAAACCATTAAAAAAAACTTAAAATACAATAAAATTGTTAATATAATTAGAATTTACTCTTGTTTCATATTTTAACATATTTTAAGGTGTAGTTTGTTCACATGATGGGAAAAGCTTCATTTTTTGGATCATAACTCCAGTCTTCAGTATCACATGAGAAATAGTTCTAACATCCTAATTGGATGAAAAAAAAGCTGCTTAATTTTCATGATTATTGGATGAAATAAGCTTTCACAAGAAAAACATTTATTTACTTGTTTGATTGTAATTTTACTTTAATCAAGATTTATTGTAACTTTGATCATTTGAATGCGTTTTTGCAGAAAAAAAGTTCACATCTTTCACAAAACTTTTTTTGTATCATACAGTATGTGATATATTAGCTGAATATATTATTATGCAACACAGTGGCTCAGTGATTAACACTGTGGCCTCACAGCAAGAAGGTCTCTGGTTCGAGTCTGCGTGGGTTTCTTCTGGGTGCTTAGGTTTCCCACGCAGTCCAAAGACATGCACTGTAAATTAATTGAATAAACTCAATTGGCCGTAGTGTATGAGTGTATATGTGAATGAGTGTGTATGAGTGTTTCCCAGAACTGGGTTGCAGCTGAAAGGGCATCCGCTGCTTAAAACATATGCCGGAATAGTTGGTGGTTCATTCCGCTGTGGTGAACTCTGAAATGGAGACTAAGCTGAAGAAGAATGAATGATTATTACTATGAACTATTCTGTAATCATTTAAATGCATAATGTAAACCGGTGTAATGATACAGCACTGTCTCCAATGCAGTATGAACTGATTATTCAATTTACACACTTCCTCCCTATATTTTGCCTTGACCATGAATATAGCTGAATGCAGCTGTAAGCCCACTACTGTGCGATTGGCACATACACACTGAGTGCAAACAGCTACACTATTGTACCACTGAACACACCACAAAACATGTCTCTCTGTATCTCTATCTCCATCTGATCTGCCAGAGTTTAAATGACAGCTACCCGCGTGCTTAGTGAATGGGCACGTAGGCTTGCACTGGACGACAGGAAAATGGAAAACAGCATGCGTGAATTGCTGACTGGAGGTCAGTCAGACAGAAGCAGAACTTCGAGATATAAATACAATTCACCTTCCCGTTCCACTGCAGCCACTGACTCACTGAAGTCAGAACAGAGACCATCTTTCAAAAGTCTCTTCAAAAGTTCTTACACAAGTAGAAAAGGTTTTTTATTTTATTTATTTTTTTATTATTTCTACCCCATCCTGCAAGACCGAAGCTTTAAAAATAAAACCAGAAGACACGTGTTTTGCTTTCTGGACAGTGCAAATAGACTTCCAATAAAACAAAAAAGCAAAACATATTCAAAACAACTGATGGTGTATAAAAAATACTACATAAAAAAAAATTCAAGCATGTGCAGAAAGTGTTTGGAGGGCATTAATGTCTGTAGGACATGGCAGAGCTTCTCGGTTCAGACCCAAAGCTGTGGTGATGGAGTGGCTGCGAGTTAATTACTGATTACCTCTGGGGCCGTTCACCTGTGAGCCCATCATTACCTCACACCCACGCCAAGCAGGTGCCATCCCTGGTTGTCCGCCACGCTTGTCTACTGTGGCACGATTCCCTGGCCTGGGCCTAAAACCACAGGGGCACATGGCACAGCTCGAACCCTATAACATCTAGCGCTATCTGGCCAGAGGTCATCTTCTCCATCCCCTCCCCTCATCTCCGCTGGATCTGGATCTCTGTCTTTGGCCTGGCTTGAGGACACACGGGCAGGGAAACAGCTGGCCTACGCCTGCCCGCTTGGACATGGCACTTTTAGAGCATGGATAGTGGTGCCCACCACACCAGCTGATCCTCTCCCAGGGTCCCTGTCACGATGATGTCTTCATCGCTAACCGGAGCAGACGCCCGCTCCTGGCAGCAACTGGAGGTGACAACAAATCCAATTATCTCCCCTCCATGGAGCCCAGGCAGCCCATGCCGGTGTGACAGAGACGAGGACGGGGACAGGCAATGCCCTGCCCATGCCATTCCATTTTAGTGGACAAACACACAAACCACTGCCCCATCACTCCAGTCACAGGGACAAGAGGACAAACAGAGGGCTCATGTGGTCTAAGGGCGGAAAACACAAAGAAACTGAAAGAGAAAGTGATAATAAGATGGATAACCACCTGATAATATCATGCGTTGAAAGGCAATTTCTGTTTAGATTTTATTGAGACCCTATTTTCTTAATTTGTCATACTCTCAGGCTGCATTTACATTGCATGGTTCAACCCAATTACGATTTTTTTCTCCCATGTGGCATAGATCGGATATGGCCCATGTATGTGCAGAAAAAAAATCACATGGATTCCAATTTACTCAAATCAGATTCAGGCCTTGTTCATATGTGGAATTTATCCGATATGAATCTGATCCATGACCTTGTGTCAACAGTGTAAGCAGGTAGATCGGATTTTCACCTGTCAATGTGAGTCGCACGTCATTAAAAACTCTGGCGAATGACGTCATCTTGGACGCTTTTAATTCAGAACAGACTTAGATTAAACAACAAATTAAATACGTGAATGGAGGAAAGAGCACTCTTTTATTATCAGCTGTCAGTTAGCGCCCGCTCTTTTTTTCTGTGTCATTTCACCTTTTGCTGTGTGCACTGTAAACACAGACATCGGATAAGATGTGATATCTAAGCAGGTCGTCAAAAAATATATAAAAAATTGGATACAGTCACAAAATCAGAATTGACCATCAAGATCTGCAGTGTAAATGCAGCCTAAATCACTTCTGCAGTAATGTCCGAGTACTAACAAATTTAGTGTATTGCACTAAAACCCATGTTTTAGTGCAATGCAGCTAAATATAAGTTCATCCCAAAATGGAAATTCTGTTATTAATTACACTCCTTCATGTTGTTCCAGTCTCCTGAGACCTTGGTTTATCGTCAGAACACACAAATGAAAATGTTTTAGATGAAATCCAAAAGCTCTCTTATCCTCCTTAGACAGCAATGGTCCTTAGACATTGAAATCCAGAAAAGGAACCAAAAACATTGTAGAAATATTCCATGTGACTTCAGTGATTCAATTATAATTATAGAAAGCTCCAAGAGCATCTTTGTTTGCCAAAAAAGCTGTAAAAACAACTTTGTTTGCCTATGTTTTCTACATCAGATAAGGGTGCACGTGGAAGTAAAGACAAAGTAATTTTTCAGGTTTTTTTGGAACACAAATTTGTTCTTTGATGATTACAATTAAACCACTGAAGTCAAATGGAATGTAGACCGGAACAGATTTTGAAATGACATTAGGATGTAGTGTTCAGCATAATTGAGTACACCCCATTTTGAAAACGAATATTTTTCTCCATTTCTCAGTGAATATAGGCAATGTATTTTGGTGCATTTAAACAAGACAAATTTATTAAACAGATATATTTATTCAAATAATATCTTAGTCACCAAACATGTTTAGAAATTGAAAGATAATACAATTAAATTCAAGCTAAATATATTGCTAAATAAATTACATCCTACATCCTACAACATTTCAACAAAAATTTACAATTTTTTGTTTTCCCTCTTTTTAAAATTTATATTTAATTAATATTTTTTCTGTAACATAAATTTGAGTGTACTAGTTTTTGGACAATTATTGTAAGTTATTTTGTTAGATAAGCTTCAGATTTGGCTTCAGTATTGACTAATAATGTACAGTATATGTACAAACATAATATTCTATAGCTTCCTATTAAAAATATTAATTTAAAAGATAGATTTGTGAGGGGTGTACTTATATATGCTGAGCACTGTATAAACGAAGAGATACTATTCTTTTTTGATGAATGATTACTACTTCATCATTTTAAAAATTAAATATTATCTTTTCTTGTTTGGTATACCATGGCAAATTGGTCAACCAAAATTCCATAATAATCCTGCCGTCAGTCACGGTAGTTTGACATTGGACCACCACATGGACATATATATATACACGACATTAGCCAGAACACTGACTTAATGCATGCTGTGCTCAAATCTGATTTGTGATGAGTGTTTTTTGATGAGCCCTCAGTTAACCTGTATAAACCAATTAAATATCCATATACAAAATGAGCTTACACTGGAAGCATCAGAGAATTGTTTAATGCATGTTAAAGAAATAAGAATTGATTGTTTATTGTTGTTTGCAGGTCATCTTCACCTCTGATTATTAGCCAGAGAAAGAGTGTAGGATGGAGTTTTATACAAGTAAGCACAGCTACTACTGAACAATTATTTCTCATGATATCGTAATTGTTATTTTTACATATTTACACACCTGAAATATAAAAATATGTTTTTCTCAGGATGTGTATTGGTCGGAATTCTTTATTAAAGCATTGTGTATTAACAATTTTTTCACTCTTAAATCACTCCTTAGTTTTACATGGCCTGGTGCTAATTAATGTTTATAATATCCAACTACCAAAGACACAATATATAAAACAATACATGTTTTATATATTAATGCTTTTGTTTACCACATTGATTGAAACTGGGAATCAGTAAGAATTGGAATTGATAAGCAGAGTTGTATTTGACGAACCTCAAATGATACCCAAACCTAGATGCAAGGCTGTTTTAAAGTTGCTGAGTCCTTCATTCTGACTCACACTAAAGGCTCATAAGATACCATGGGGTATGGATCTTCATACCCACCTGATTGTGAAATGGATATATAATGCTCCAAGAAAAGGAACTGTCTCCTATCTTTATTGCTGTCTTTCTAATAATAATATACATATGTGGTGTTAGTGAGGCCAAAAGGGGGCGCTCAACCTGAGGTATGTTTGGGTCCTAACGCCCCAGTATAGTGAAAGGGACTTTATACTGCTCAGTGAGTGCCATCTTCCGTATGAGAGATGTCCTTCGAAAAGAGTAGGGGTTCAACCCCGGTATCCTAGCCAAATTTGCCCACTGGCCTCTGTCCACCATGACCTCCTAACCATCCCCATATCATAACTGGCTCCATCAATCTGTCTCCTGTCTCCAATCAGCTGGTGTGGTGTGGCGCAATATGGCTGCTGTCGTGTCATTCAGGTGGATGCTGCACACTAGTGGTGGATAAGGAGATTCCCCCAATGTGTAAAGCGCTTTGAGTGTCCAGAAAAGCGCTATATAGATGTAAGGAATAATTATTATTATTTTATGATAATATATATATATATATATATATATATATATATATATATATATATATATATATATATATATATATATATATATATATATATATATATACGATAATTCTCAAAAGAAAGACTATGGCTATCTGATCTGTCTCTGCCCAATACAACTATCAATTGGAAAACTGTGCAGCATAATATATTCCATGCTTCCACAAACCCTAATCACCAGTTTATTGACTTTAAAACTATTCACAGGGCATATTTAACTAAACGTATACGACATATCATAGGTTTATCTCCACATCCTTATTGTAAGTTCTGTGAACCAGATACATTTTTACATATGATGTGGAAATGTCCGGAGGTGCAAAAACGTTGGGATTCTGTGTTGGACATTTTTTTTAAAGTTACAAAAATTAGTTTCCGCAAAAATCCTGTATTACTATTATAGAATGATAACTCTCAATTTCCCTTAAATGCAAAGGTCCGTACATTTTGGTTAGCTGCTTCAATTGCTACAAAGGTGGAAACCCCCTCATGATCTCTCTGTTAAGCACTGGTTACATTCACTATTGGAAAATATCTGGAACTGTCATCAGCACAGATCAACCATGCAAAACATGTTAAAGAAATCTTGGACACTTAACCCTCATCTGATACTACGAATGTCAAATTTAATGTAATATATCTAGTAGCTTGGTCTAAACTACTGTTGTTCTGTGTTTCCTAATGTGCATATAACAGGGTGGGGAAATGGGGGATAAATATGGGGTAATAACTGTTAATTCATTCATTTCTTTTCGGCTTAGTAATAGCTGTTAAAAGTAGTTTTCTATCTGATTGTAAAAATTGTATATTTTTATTTTTGGAAATAAAAACTGAATTACAAAAAAAAAAAAAACAATACTGACTCATATAGGAACTAAACACCACTTATGTTTTACTTGTAGAATTGCATTGGCTGGTCATGACTCAATGAGTCACTGAACCGCCACTGAATGCTTTGTTTAAAAACATTGATTCATTCATTAAATGCCACTTCTGTTTGTTGCTCAGAGATCTTCTGCAGTTTGCCTGTGGTAGCCTTTCAAAATAATTTCATGTGTAAAAAATAGACAATACAGTCTAAAAAGTAGTTAACTAAACATTTCTTATTGTACTATTGTTTAAATCTAAATGCCAGCAACATAAATTGACTAGTGCATCACTATAATACAACATTTCACATTTTCTGTTATATAAAAAGGGCATAAAAATTTCTGTTATATATGAAAAAGGCACAAAATGACTTCTTAAAGGGGAAATGAAGCACTCAGTCAAGTTTACATTATTTTGTACATTAGATTCCACTTTAACGAAAGTATATGAAACACAATTGATTAATGTAACCATTTAGAAGAAAACGGCATGTTTTACTATAGATTTTAGACCAAGGGCAGCACCATCTTGGAATATCGCTGCGTCTGACGTTACAGGGTTGGTTCCGTTCCCTCAGCTGAACAGATACAGTGGAACTAAAGAACTGAACACAGAGACTGCAATGCCCAATTTAACCCAATGTGCGAAGTTGTGGATGTGGAGCTGGTGCAAATACAAGCATCAGATGTGTGTCTAATATAAAAATATATATTTATTCTATTTTTTCTTTTTCCATTTTAATTACCGATCATATGATGCGCTTTGGTCTACTCTCTGTATTACGCTGCCTGACGGCTTGTATAGGTTTCAATCATGATAGTAACAAACTGAACACAGAGACTGGACAGCCTAATTTAACCCAATGCATGAAGTTGTGGACGTGCATCAGAGCTGGTGCAAATACAACAAATACAAGCATATACAGTTGAAGTCAAAATTTTTAGCCCCCCTGAATTATTAGCCCCTTGTTTATTTTTTTCCCCAATTTCTGTTTAACAGAGAGAAGATTTTTTTTCAACACATTTATAAACATAATAGTTTTAATAACTTATTTCTAATAACTGATTTATTTTATCTTTGCCATGATGACAGTAAATAATATTTTACTAGATATTTTTTCAATACACTTCTATACAGCTTAAAGTGACATTAAATGATTTAACTAGGTTAATTAGGTTAACTAGGCAGGTTAGGGTAATTAGGCAAGTTATTGTATAATGATGGTTTGTTCTGTAGACTATCAAAAAAATATATAGCTTAAAGGGGCTAATAATTTTGTCCTCACAATGGTGTTTAAAAAATTAAAAACTGCTTTTATTCTACCCGAAATAAAACAAATAAGACTTTCTCCAGAAGAAAAAATATTATCAGACATACTGTGAAAATGTTCTTGCTCTGTTAAACATCATTTGGGAAATATTTTAAAAAGAAAAAAAATTCAAAGTGGGCTAATAATTCTGACTTTAACTGTAATTGTGTTTAAATTGTGTATTTTTCTTTTGCTAATACCTTTCGGTTGATGCTCTTTGGTCCACTCTCTCATGCTGCTCCAGCACTGCCGGAGGAGGCTATTTTCATTCAGACTAATGCAACAATTAAATGATACATGACTTCATGCTTTACTAAGTCACGTCTGTGTGGATTATGCCAAGACATACTCCCTTTTCAAGTCGATCAATTCGATCTCTCAACATGTATGAAGGATGTAAAAACGTGCTGACCTTAGTTTGGTTTGAACATGAAAGAGGCGAGCAGCTGTAGTAGTGAAAAGTGAAAGTACCCGTCCCCATTACGTCAGTAGCGGACCTTGTTGACACCATCGTTGAAACCCATACAGGCAGTCGGGCAGCGTAATACAGAGAGTGGACCAAAGCGCATCAAATGATCGATAATTAAAAGGGAAAAAAAGAAAAATAGAATAAATATGTATTTTTTTTATATTAGACACACATCTGATGCTTGGATTTGCACCAGCTCCACATCCACAACTTCACGCATTGGGTTAAATTGGGCATTGCAGTCTCCGTGTTCAGTCCATTACTTCCACATATGTTCACCTGAGGGAACGGAACCAACTCCGTCAGACACAGCGATATTCCAAGATGGTGGCACCCTAGGTCTAAAATCTATAGTAAAACATGTAGTTTTCTGCTAAATGGTTACATTAATTAGAGTTTGTTATATATATTTCCATTGAAGTGTAAATCAATTTAGAAAATAATGTAAACTTGACTGAGTGCTTCATTTTCCCTTTAAGATACAAATGGCATTCTTGGGGAGGTACGATTTTAAATATCTAGTTTATAGTTTGTAAGTCATTTTAGATACAAAACTGTAACCATAATTATTTACTATAGATTTTTAAGTTTTGCTCCCCAACAAAATAGTACCTCCACGATACCTTGTTTCTGACAGTATAGTAGCATGACAAAAAAAATGTACCATGTTAATTTAGAATCTTAGCTCATTAAAACAGATTTTTTTGCTAGTCTTTAGGCCCTTTAAACACTACTTTAAAGCTTATTCACAGACATTTCAGAAAATGCTCAACCACTGAAACCATGTAACGGTAAATACTGAGCTGACACCTGCACGCTAAGATTACTTCCAAGGAAGACCTAATAAATCATCCATATTCATATGCAGACCATGTCAGTGCAATGGTTTTCATTGAAAAGGCTGAAGCCCTCTGATAAAGGCAGTTTCATGATATTCAGATGAGCCTTCACTGCGGGTGACTGGTGACTCAAGGCGCTTGAGCATGGAGTTGGTGGACATGCCCAGAGGGAGATTCTGAAATTCTGATGGACCAACTCATCCAATGGGCCATTTCTAGTGGAATAGAGGGAAAATATAGCATCCAGTCCCATCAAAATATGAGCCAATGTGTTCCACGCAAAGGCTTCTCAGACAGCTCAACAAGGAGCCATTGAAGCTAGGCATCTCACACTTTGCTGTGCGTTTATAGGGGAAATCTATATGGACATTTATTTATTAGTTAATAAATAAAAAAGGATAGCTGATTATAAAATGAACTTCCTGTCATTGTTTAATCACCATTATATAATTTTTCTCTTTGACAGAACTTACCCAGTTCAAATAAGACCACGTCAGGACTCAAAAATACAGATTTTCTGACAAGCCATTAAGCCAGTTATGGCTACTGTCCCATCGCAAAAAGAATGATTAATATATTCATTCATTTTCATTCGGCTTAGTCCAATTATTCATCAGGGGTCGCCACAGAGGAATGAACTGCCAACTTATCCAGCCTATGTTTTACACAGCGGATGCCCTTCCAGCTGCAACCCAGTACTGGGAAACATCGATACACACTCGTTCACACAAATACACTGCAGCCACTTTAGTTTATTCAATTCACCTATAGCGTATGTCTTTAGACCATGGGGGAAACCAGAGCACCTGGAGGAAACCCATACGAACATGGGAGAACATGCAAACTGCCCACAAAAATGCCTACTGACCCAGCTGGGACTCGAACCAGCGACCATCTTGCTGTTAGGTGACAGGGCTAACCACTAAGCCACCATGCCTCTGAATAATATATATCTAGGGTTTCCTCAGGGTCTTACAAAGTCTACAATTTTAGACTTTTTTTTTTGCACAGGTCTTTTTTTTTCCGATGTCCATGTAACGCTACATCTAATGCTCATTTAAATTCTTTTTTGTTGTTGTTGCTTGGTGTTTCGTGGTGTTATAGTTCTTTATTTCACTAGTCCAAATGTAATTTGCGGTATTACAACTACAAATGAGACCAACATGCAATAGTTAATCAGCTATCTGTTATTAAACTCAGTGCGCACGGCGAATGTGACATCATTGCTGTGTTTGCGGAGGTTCGCTTCGGTTGTGCGCGACATGATTTCGGCTGGCGGAGCTGACGACATTTTTGAGATTTGGGTGAACAGTTCGTGCGGCACCACGTTTGATTTGAGTTGAATATGAAACACTTTGAAGAGTTTTTGTCTGAAACAGGTATGACTGTCTTTTATTCTACCTTTTATTGTCTTTTATTCTGACATTTAAAGGTTTAACTAGGTTAATTAGGTTAACTAGGCAGGTTAGGGTAATTAGGCAAGTTATTGTATAATGATGGTTTGTTCTGTAGACTATCAAAAAAATATATAGCTTAAAGGGGCTAATAATTTTGTCCTCACAATGGTGTTTAAAAAATTAAAAACTGTTTTTATTCTACCTGAAATAAAACAAATAAGACTTTCTCCAGAAGAAAAAATATTATCAGACATACTGTAAATATGTCCTTGCTTTGTTAAACATCATTTGGGAAATATTAAAAAAAGAAAGAAAATTCAAAGGGGGCTAATAATTCTGACTTCAACTGTGTGTGTTTACATATATATATATATATATATATATATATATATATATATATATATATATATATATATATATATATATATATATATATATATATATTTTTTTTTTTTTTTTTTTTTTTTATATAATATATTATATATATATATTAAACAAACTTGATTAATGTAACGATTTAGAAGAAAACGGCATGTTTTACTATAGATTTTAGACCAAGGGCGCCGTGTCTGACGTCACGAGGTTGGTTCCTTTCCCTCAGGTGAACACATACAGTGGAAGCAATGGTGTGAACATGGAGACTGGACAGCCTAATTTAACCCAATGTGTGAAGCTGTAGACATGGAGCTGGTGCAAACACAAGCAGCAGAAAATCAAATGACAATCAAAATCAAATGACTCAGACTCGGACTTGAGGGCAAAAAACCTTAATCGGGACATCCCTACTTCCAAGATTATTGGATTAAATAAACAAACTGGATGCACAATATCAATGAATGTACAATTTTCAGCAACTTTCAAATACTTCAAATACAAGTTGTTTCAAAAACATTTGAAATCTCAACATGATTTGCGTTGGTTTCTATCGCTTTCGCAAACACCAGCACCGCAACCTCTAAACAGACCTTTGCATCTTGTCAGTTTGTTTTTCATATGCTCTACCCACAATCCTGCACCCCTCCCCCCTTTTCGCCCTCAAATGGAAAAGAGGATGAAAAAACAACAACAACACAACAACAACCTCTACTTCCTGTGAAACTGTTGGTCGCACCTCTGACTGCACTGACGGGGGAGAGTAAAGCCATTAAAATGACACGGAGACAGATCGTGTGTGACACTTCAAAGGGTCTGGAAAAAGCTGGAAAACTGAGCAGCGCAACCTCCTCATCCACCCTCCGGCGGGGAAGAAAAAAAAACACAAAGCCGACAAGCACGCGCCGCATGGTCAACACAAGCACCCAGAGACTCCTGCGCTCTCCTCTCGGCCTCCCCCCAGACCCAAACACAGACTCGTCCCCCGCGACTACACGTCCAATGATTACACTATTCCCGCTCGCGCGCTCAGAGGGGCTAATTAATGCTTTAATATGCAAATGAGTGCCACAGTAAATTACACAGCTGGCAAATATGCCTGTTTTGCCCCCAAAACTACATCAGGAAATGAGCAAGACTGCATGTGGATTGTGAATGCAAAGAGACAGAAGGTTTATTTCCAAACCGTGAAGATAATTTCACCTCAAAGTTTTGCACAGGGGTACAAGTTTATCAAGAGTCTGTTTGTGAGATCTGAAGATGTTTAAAGAGCGAATGTTCTCATGGATAACCTTAACTGAAGCAATAGTTGAGCCAAAATTGGAAATTTGTTCTCACTTTTTTCCTAAAATGAAACTGATTTTTTTTTCTCCAGTAGAACATGTAAGACTTTTAGATAAAAGCAGGGCTTGACATTAACTTTTTTGATCACCAGCCACTGTGGCTAGTAGTTTTCCAACATTACTAGCCACTTGCTATTTTCACTAGCCACATTTTTATTGTTGGGAAAATATATTTTATACACATAAATATGACTTTGACATGCAAAAATTACTTGATTTAGATTTTGCGTTATCTCCACATGCCACCTCATTCATTTAACTTTGTGTCATGTATGAGTTTGCTCAATAATCATGAGCAAATGGGTCATGGTTTCACAGTATTACAATTAGTTTTTATTTCACATAATTTTCAGAGCCCAAAATTTATCTCTGACCACACCAAACATAAACAATTAATTATTTCTTAGCCACACATTATAAATGTGTCAAAACAAGCAAAATATAGCTGTATACTATACTTTTTATTTAACAAAACATATGCACGGTAATCTGTCCTGGATAAAGGTTCCAGATCACCAGTTAACTACACATAAATGGGGAGTTAATCTCCCATTAAAGCAATGTTATTGTAAAAAAGTATAATTAAACCATATTAACGCAAAAGAAAGCAGGTTAAAAACATACCGTGTGATAATGAAAGGATGATCACACACACGGTTAATGTTAGACCTATAAATAATCTGTTCAAAGAATGGTTAAAGCGAAAGCAACTGGCGCTGCTTACAATAAGGCAACTCTGGAAATCTTAAAAGCAGCAAGACTGTGGGTGCATGTTTATAACTTTTTGTGTAGTCTATTTGAAAGCGAACAGATCGCATCAGTTGTGTTTCTAGACACAGTTGCTTCACGAAAGAAAACGGGAGCGCGCACGTGTTATAAACAGTCGTGCGCATCACCTCAGCTGTTTGCATGAGTGATTATCCTCTCATTTGGTATTCACCTGCTTTGCTTGTGCGAAGTTGTGAGCGCAATTATTTTTGTCAGTCGTGTTGCTTCTCAATTCTAAGATCGCCTTTGCATGCATATTGGACCATCCTTATTGTCGAACTCTGCTTTTAAGAATTATTATTTGGCGAAATTATTTTCAACCAGCCAAAGTGGCTAGTGGGAATGTCTGTCTTACCCTTACTCACTGCTGAAACCTACCCGCATTTGGTGGGCTGGCGGGTGTTAATGTAAAGCCCTGGATGAAAGCATGATCATTTATTAAATTCAATTGCTAGCTGTATTTTAAAATGTGGGTTGAAAAAAATATATAAAAGGAAAAAAATTAACCAAATTAATACTTTTGACTCCAGGCAATATAGGTACATTAAAGTATTATGAAATAAATATTATTTACAGGATAGAATCCAGAACATTCTACAGTGCAAGTCCAATCGTTTTGCTTCATGAGACCTCAATGTATCATCAATGTCTACGCGATACAGCAAAACAAATTATCACAATATAATATTTCATATCATTCAATAATTATTTAAGAATTTAAGAATATTAGGATTTTTTTATTTAACCACTTTATTTTCATTTATCAACATTACTAAGGAAAATAGTTTTAATAGTCAAAAATTAAATAAATTTAACTTAACAATGTACCGTCGCAAATGTCTTATAATGAAATAAACATAAGTGTTAAAGAGACTCTTAAACTTGATCAATAAAATGCTGCAAAGAATGTGTAATGGTAAAGTGTAAATGATGAAAAATCAAAGCAAACTTAAAGGTAGATATGTCAATAAAGATAAACCTCAAACTCTGTAAACAAAACAAATGTGATAATCACAAAAAAGTGATGGGATGCACAAAAAAAGAAACCAAAAAGCCATTCTGGCGACATCCTTACATCTAATTTCCACGTGTATTGTTATTCTGACCTAAGATAGCGATGACGCAACCCAACCAGAGTCAATTCACATATCATGTCTAAAAGCATGTGAAAAGTGCGCGGCGCATGAATTCTTACACCATTTTTAATGTGTGCTCCCCTGGCATTTGTGGTAACTAGGCAACCATCAACCGTTTTCTCAGAGGATGCCAATCGGACAAACCATTGCTGCAGTTCCAATACATGATGACTTGCATTTTATAAATTACCAAGAACCACACTTTTAACAAAAAAAATATTTTATGTTCTACTCAAGAAGAAAAAGTCACTTTTATCTTGAATGTCCAGAGGGTAAATGAACAGCCAATTACTATTTATGGGTGAACAAGCCTCTTAATATATTTAATTGGATTTTGCATTAATTGGACAATCTGTTGTACAGATTACTTATTAAAAACATACACTCATATTGGACAGAACACATGCAGGATTACTTTTACCCTTCTTGTTTGTTTTAGCCATTACTAACCATTTAACTATTTACTGGGTTGTTTTTAGGTCAGTTCTGGGTCAAAATCTTTCTTTTTTTGACAGGTAACATTCTCATAGACTGAAATCTAATGACAAAAAGTCAAGACAAGACAACAAATATTTATTGTTTCTTTAACTTATTTAATAATTTAACCAGGTTTTAACATATTTTTTAGGTAAGACAAAGTTTAACTTAATATTTCTTGTCAGTTTGATTGATTTAAACTGAGAGTACTGGAAAAGTTCATTTGACTCAACTAAAATCTTTAAGGCAACAAGATTTTTTTAGTGTAGCCAGTGATCCATCACCACCGAGTAAAACAAACTCAAAAATTGTCTGGAGATCAAACACCAAAAAATGGCTAGAATTTAAACATTATGACAGTATAATAAGTGGGATAACTGATGATAGAGCATGTAAATATTAAATTTTATGTAACAGCTGACAGACGATAAAGTCTAACATTCGTTTTAACTCTCTGCATCATTATTTAGGGAAATCCAAAATAATTACTTCTTTTACTGTAACATTTAGATATTAAAACAGTGTTGATTTTCAGTCATTGTTTCTCCTGCTTGAACTTCTCCATGTTGACCATTATGACTATAATAGTTAGGATGTGACATAGTACGCCAGTGGATTACAGAGCAAATAACCCAGGAAAATGTATTTCCTCTATAAGAGTTTATTTAGTTTTATTCTTATGTTTATTTCTAATTGTACAGCACTGTGGTCAGCACTGGGTTGTTTTTAAAAGTGTAAAATAAAATAAAATGAATGAATGAATGAATGAATGAATGAATGAATGAATGAATGAATGAATGAATGAATGAATGAATGAATGTTGTCAAAATGCTCAACCAAGCATTTTAAGTAAAAAATAACCCAGAATTTTGGACTAAAAAATATTAATAAAAAATTTAACCCATTAAAACAACCCAGGAAACTGTATCCAGCATATGGGTTAAAATAACCCAGAAATTGTTTAGAGTGTAGTTCACACAGCAGTGAAACATGTTTGTGCTTCATAACCTCATATTTGTTCTCAAGTGAAATATGGTGTCTACTAAGCATATAGTGTTTAAGCAGACTGACTTTTGTAGGATCTTGGTGACAAGTGTTATTTTTTCCATGACAGTGAGAGCAGATGCAAAAGAAACAGAGAGATGTGAGAGTGTGATTTGGTTTAGCTTTGATAAACATATGACACTTGACTGCCTTTATACGCCTGTTGTTTTCATGCCCTCCAACCATGTGAAGTTGATGGGAGATGATTCTGTGAAAGTATCACTAAAATATGGAGCATATTACTAAAACTGCAGTTCTCTAATTAAAGTCTGAGGCCAGAAAGAACTTATAAAGAAGGTATTTTTATGCAGTCACTGGGTCTGGAAGGCAATGCCTCCCCGTAAAAGCAGAAACAAACATAAAGCACTTGCAACACATTGCAGGTTTGTGCATAATATTCGTTACAAATATAATCTATAAAGGAGCAGAAGAAAATTATGAGGTGAGGACTTTCTACATGTAACGGAGGCCAGCTAGTAAGTGCTGTGCAGGTAAACCTCACTCCTCTGACCTCTAAAGGTGCTCTAGCGACAGACGCTAGAGGCCATGGTCTTTAGCCTCCTTGGTAGAGCACCCGACTTCTATGCGGAAAGTCACCGGTTCATTACCAGCTCGGAGAGGGTTGGGTGATGTAGGACTAACGGGGGTTACATACACACACTCTACTTTTGTTGTCCTGTGAAGGCACATATGGTATATTTCGTGTATATTAAATAGAGTATTATTTAACAAAAAAATAGGGAAATAGATTATTTTACATGATACACAGCAAGCCGATGCCAAACAACTAGCACCAACAAAACTCACTGTGTTGTTGCCTCATGTCGGCTTACGTCTGGTCCCATCTGGACCAATCCAATTTCAATTAAATTCCTCTTTATTTCTCTAAAGCTTTTACAATGTAGATTGTGTCAAAGCAGCTTAACATAGATGACGTTCTAGTAAATTAAAAGAAAGTAAAAGAAAATGAATAATGAATGAACTATTTTAATTGTTAACATTTGTTGTTCAGTTGTTTAATTGTGCCATTTTTAACATTTTGTCTTTTTGACAATGACTTGAGTCAATTTACCAGCAAGAAACACACATATAAATATATATTTTTACTTATTCAAACTACTTATTTAAAATGAGCTAAAACAACACAATTTTTTGAGATTTCATTGAGACAACTTAATTTTTTATGTTCAATCCACATAAATTTGTTAAAAGTGTTAAGTTAACTTAATTGATTTGTGTTGGGACAACATTAATGAATTGTGTGGAACTCTGCATTTTTTACAGTGAAGAAAGAAAGAGCAGTACAGTACCAAATACTGCTGTCATGTAAATTATTCACAAAATAGTTACAGAAAGCAGGTAAGACAAAAAAAAGGCTAAAAAATAAAATAAACAAGTAAATAACGGGGTGAGAATGGGGTAAAATCTGAAAACGTGGTAAAAATCAGGGGTTTTTCTTTTTCTAGATTGCTTTTTTAAAACACTGCGGTTAGGTTTATGGAAGGGGGTGGGTGGGTCAATCGGTGCTTTTTAACATACTATTGGCTGGTTTAGAGAAGTGGGAGGGTGGGGGATCGGTCGATTGTTCAGTCAACAAGTCAGTCAGTCAACAGCGGCCTCTGGTGGGTTTACGTGAGAACAGCAGGCATTATGTATGAATGGCATTATCATACATTATCAGAATGAGCCTGGGTTGAAATAATAACATTAAAGTATAACAAAAATAACAAGAAAGTAAAAGAAAATGAATAACTGAATGAACTATTTTAATTGTTAACATTTGTTGTTCAGTTGTTTTGTAACTTAATTGATTTGTGTTGGGACAACATTAATGAATTGTGTGGAACTCTGCATTTTTTACAGTGAAGAAAGAAAGAAAGAGCAGTACAGTACCAAATACTGCTGTCATGTAAATTATTCACAAAATAATACAACATAGGCCTATTCTGAAAACACAGCCCTATATACATTTCTGGAGATCACGAATTATGTAGCCAGAAGTACGTATGGTTGCATTTCATCTTTAAAATGAACGCTGCAAGGTGGTATGACGCCGCTCCTTTTCTCGTTTACCAGCTGACCGCTTACCTCCACATGGATGGCTTTTCCGATGTTGTCAGTTTGTCCGGTAGCTTGACACAATCGCTGGGGGGGTTGACCATGATGACAGGGTTTGAGTCCGGCGAAGAATAGTTACAGAAAGCAGGTAAGACAAAAAAAAAGGCTAAAAAGTTAAATAAGCAAGTAAATAACGGGGTGAGAATGGGGTAAAATCTGAAAACGTGGTAAAAATCAGGGGCTTTTCTTTTTCTAGATTGCTTTTTTAAAACACTGCGGTTAGGTTTATGGAAGGGGTGGGTGGGTCAATCGGTGCTTTTTAACATACTATTGGCTGGTTTAGAGAAGGGGGAGGGTGGGGGATCGGTCGATTGTTCAGTCAACAAGTCAGTCTGTCAACAGCGACCTGGGTTGGTTTACGTGAGAACAGCAGGCGCGAATGGCACTCGTGAGAGAAATTTGAGATCTGAAAACGCATACACAGTGGTCTCAGGTGGATTTGCATAAACTAAAACTGCAAAAAATAAATGTAGCTCCTGGGACATATTTTGCTCTCTCCAGAAATGTGTATAGCGGTACATTATCAGAATGAGCCTGGGTTGAAATAATAACATTTTGGTATTGGTGGTCTCCATTGGCGTAATGTGTTTTATACTGTAAAAAAAACGCTTATCATACGGCCCTACCCCACCTCTGTCCCTATACCCTAAACCCCCGTTTCTAATTTTGAATGTCAGAAGACTGTGTTAAGTGGTTATGACTGTGCAAGTTATGATTTTTCAGCATTTTTACTTACAAGGACATACGGCATGTCTCATAAACCACCTCAACATTGTACTACCTACAGTGCTCACCATAATTAAGTACACCCCATTTTGAAAAAGAATTTTTGTATCCATTTCTCAGTGAATATAGGCAATGTATTTTGGTGCATTTTAACAAAACAGATTTATTAAACAGATATATTTATTAAAATAATATTTTAGTCACCAAACATATTTAGAAAAAGAAAGATAATACAATTAAATTCTGGCAAAATATATTGCAAAATAAATTACAACCAAATTTCAACAAATTTTTCCATTGTTTGCTTGATTTTTCCTCTTCAATTTGTATTTAATATTTTGCTATAACATATAAATTGGGTGTACTAGTTTTTGGACCATTATCAATCATAAGTTATTTTGTTAGATAAGCCCCAGATTTGGCTTTAGTACTGACTATTCTAATGTTTATGCACAAATATAATATTGTATAGCTTCCGATTAAAAATATGAATTTAAAAGATTGATTTGTGAGAGGTGTACTTATATATGCTGAGCACTGTAGGTCATACATATGTCATTATATAAGGTTCTGTCCTTGTAAACCACCAAAACCAATACGCAGTCACACACACACACACACACACACATTTTGTGAATTTGAAATGTGTGTGTGCAGGCAGTGTGTGCGTGTATGTGTTGTGTGTGTGTGTGTGTGTGTGTGTGTGTGTGTGTGTGTGTGTGTGTGTGTGTGTGTGTGTGTGTGTGTAAACTCATCATACGCAGCTCATCAGATCTCCCAAGAGCAGGACCTGTTCTCTGCGTGCTCACTCACTCAACTCCAGCCATCATAGAGTCACACACCATGACAGACCACAAACACTACTCAACTCTTAGTTCCTCTTGGAGTCTTGGAGGCTCCCACAAGACCACCAGCCCCTCCGCAACCCTACCTGCATCTTTAATGATCCTTAATGAGAGACACAACAGCAGCAACCTGACTCTGACATGCACAGCAATGGTGACTTTTTACAAACAGCAAGGATAAATCCTTTGATGTCACTGCTTACACCATTGTGTTTAATAGATTGTCCAACCAAAAATAAAAAAAAGAATGGTCATACATTTAATTAAAGCCAGAGGTCTCCGGTGTTGAACACCATTTACTTGCATTGTGTGGACAAGAACTGTTGTTTAAGATACTGTATCTTCTTTTGAGTTGTAAGGATTATTACCTTATAGAATATACTCATAATTATATAACATTTTTATAATCTGAAATTTGTTGGCATATTCAAAGTGACTTAATGCAATTAGCGTCAAGCACACACACGTTTAGGTTGCTGCCAAATGAGATAAATATGAGCATGAAAAGTGTTTCCCATAGCTATATTTAGTGCTTTGAATGAATGACTTTAGGCCTGATGTTTATAATAAATGTTAAAAGTGAACACAGCTATTATTTGTTTGATTTAAACTTTTTTTTTCATAAATGTTTTACATATACTTATATTTAATGATTTAAGTGAAAGAAGATAGTAAGTAAATTCAGGTATATAATAAATCTTACATGATTTCAATAATTAGGATTTAAATAGTTATAGTTGACGTCAAAATGATTTGCCATCCTTCTTTGTCTTTTTAAAATATTTTCCAAGTGTTCTTTAATGGAGAGAAGATAATTTTTTCAAAGCATTTTAAACATGACGGTTTTAATACCTAATATCTTATAAATAATTTGTTTATTTACAAGATAATGGTATTCAGGTCAAAGTTCAATTTGAAGCCTTTAAAGTGAACTAGGCTTTAAAGTTAAAGCTAAATCAGGGTATATGCAGGAATCCTAAAGAAAATTTCAATTCCTTTTTAAGACTTTTTAAAGACACTTCAAGTTCTAATCAGTATCAAACTTTTAACTTAAACAGTTGTTAATAAACAGCTGTAGTTAAATAAATCAATGGAGCACAACCATGCAACAGAACTCCGATAAGCTCGGAAGAAACAACCTCGAAAGAATAAATTATGCGGTTGTTTTTAGCGACAGGCCACTTTTTAAACTCGTCTTTCTCCAACCAGGAGTACGGAAACTTACAAAAAGATTACGGTATGAACAGAAACAAAAAGGGTTACATAACTAAAATTCCAGCAAGTTAAACACGTTTAAACCAGTGGTGTAGTCCTTGCTATACGCACGTATACTCAGTACGCTTACTTTTTTCTACGAGCTGTTTGGGTATTACCACTTCTGAGGATCAATAATTGCATATACCCTCGGCATACTCACTTACTTTTCTGATTAAACTTCCTAATTTTAGTGTTTTATTTTAAATTCTTACTTAAAAATGTAGATGTGTATATATATATATATATATATATATATATATATATATATATATATATATATATATATATATATATATATATATATATATACACAGTTCAGTGCTGGATTCGGCTAAAAACTCCTCCAGCCATTATAGATGACACTGTGGATTGTGAGACACAACCTGTAAGTGTTTTTATTTGTTAAAATTGATCAATTATATGCACAGTTTCTAGCATTAACAGTATGTTGTAGCGAGGACGTAAACAAGGATGTAAACAATGAGAAATGCTGTTTGGCACCGCTAACAATCTAGCTACAAATTCATATTTATCTGTAAAACTGCTGTAAACACCCAGAATCTTCAGCAGCACTGCAGTGTCTCTCTATGCAGCTGCTTACCCTGCATTCTACATCTCAAATAACAAACTCACAAAAGATTGTTGAACGTTCCATTTTACTTATGCTTATTCCGAATATATGTAAGATACACTTGTCAGATTTCATTTTAGAGAGCAGACATGAGGTTCCGCTGTGTCCTCTGTGTCATTTTCTGTCTGATTCAGGCATAAACTGATAACTGAATCACAGCATATTATATTAGCTGACCAATCAGAGCCTCATGAGGTTCGTTTTCATGTTAGCTGAGAAGCTGTATAAGATATATATGAAAAAATAACGTGATTTTCTATAAATGAAGCATGAGCACACATTGCTTTGCATCTTATAAACGCTTATAAATATAATACACTCTGGACCACCACTTTAATATACCTTAAGAGAACAAAATAAGACTAACAAGGAAAACCCTTTCATTTCTTCTTATATTAGTTGGCATACAGTGTATATCTGAGAATAACACAGCTCAGTTTTGTTTTTTAAGAAAGGTTGGAACTTCTCGCAAAGCTCATGGTTGTGTATGCTTACTATAACTAAAAGAACTAACTATAAGCACCTTACTAAAGCGATGGAAACAGTCTTGAAATCCTGAGCTTCCTTATAGCGCCACAGTGAATATCTGAGATCAACAAATAAATAATGAATAATTAACGGCAAACAGGGCAATGATCAAAAAGAGCTGGGCTTCAACAGACACGACAAATCAGATGTGGTAAACAAAGACCCGAGGACCTACATTCTCTCTACCACCTTCCTCTGGTTTAAATATGCGCATGTAAAATCATGCCACGCACATGCACGCACACATTCGCATGCACTTTTCTTTTGAAGAATGAAATTTTCGCTTTTCTCAGTCCCAGGGAATTTCACGAAACTGAATCAGAACACTTGATCTGACCACCCGCTGATTTCTGATGGAAAGATTTGCTTTTTAATACAATCGTCAGTCGTTCTGCCACGTTGTGCCTGGCCCAGACAAATCCCAGCAGTGTGTCTTCTTGTACTGCCACAGTGAAATGTCTCATTCTCCATCGGTTAAATACCACCCTGCTGTAATCTATCACGGTGGAAATGTTAATAACATCGTCCTCTGTTTCAGCTCAGCTTAAATATGACACATTTATACACGTTTAAGACAGATGGCGTGTTTTCAGGCCGTTTATCGATGAAAATATATTAAAGGTGTAACTGATTGACGGGCTAAAAACATCAGAATCCAAACAAATTACATGTATATATATATATATATATATATATATATATATATATATATATATATATATATATATATATATATATATATATATATATATATATATATATATATATATATATATATAAAAGAAAACAAGCTCTGTTCGTAGGCTTCAGAGTCTGTTTTAAAGAGAGCATTCTGTCCTCTCACAATTTTAATTAATGCTTTAATATGCAAATAAGATCGAGGAGATAAATTCATGACAAACAGATGGCAAGTGAACTTTTTCTGTTCTGGCATGTTCTTAAGTTGCGGTATCATTTTTTCAGGGCTTTCGCAACGATGTGTGAAGCAGCAGCTCTGAGAGATCAGCAACAACTCACAGCTTTGCCCAACTTAGTGAAAACTTCTGTCTTTTTAATTGAAACAGCAGAGCTATTATGTTCCCTTTATTGTAAAAATATACACATTTAGTTTGTGAGACTAATGATTTATATCACTAGACCTGAGCTGATAATGCTGTAGCTCATAAATCCTTTCTGGAAAATACAGAAAATTAAATTGAACTAATTTTTGGGGGTCTTCAGCCAACACGTAACAAGAAATAAAACTTTCAATATACAGTTGAAGTCAGAATTATTAGACCCCCTGTTTTTTTTCCCCCAATTTCTGTTTAACGGATAGAAGATTTTTTCAACACATTTCTAAACATAATAGTTTTAATAACTCATTTATAATACCTGATTTCTTTTATCTTTGCCTTAACTAAGGCTTAACTAGGTTAATTAGGTTAACTAGGCAGGATAGGGTAATTAGGCAAGTTATTGTATAATGATGGTTTGTTCTGTAGACAATCGAAAAAATATTTAGCTTAAAGGGGCTAATAATTTTGACCTTAAAAGGTTTTTAAAGGATTTAAAAAACTGCTTTTTTCTAGCTGAAATTAAAAAAAAAAAAAACTTCTCCAGAAGAAAAAATATTATCAGACATACTTTGAATATTTCCTTGCTCTGTTAAACATCACTTGGGAAATATTTAAAAAAGAAAAAAAATCAAAGGGGGGCTAATAATTCTGATTGCAATTTTAAAAAAATTATACCTAAAAAAAATGACCAGTAAACCAATGAATGAATATCAAAACTCATTGTAATTCAGATTTAAAAGGATAGTTCACCCAAAACCGAGATGCAAAACCTGTTTATTTCTTCTGTTAAACACAAAATAAGATATTCTGAAGAAAGATGGAAATCGCTTGCCATTGACTTCCATAGTCATTGACTTTCTGTTTGTTTTTTCTACTATGTAAGTCGATGTTTACAGGTTTTTAGCTTTCTTCAAAATATCTTCTTTTGTGTACAACAGACAAAACAAACTCATAAAGGTTTATAAATACTAAATTGTCAAATTTTCTGTTTTTGGGTTTAATTTCCCTTTAAACATCTCTAGTTACAACTATAAGTTAGAATTGTTATTTTGTTTTACAGTAAGATATAGTATATATATATATATAGTATATATATATACACTTACTTTTTAAGTAAGTTACTTGCTTACTTATTGTTTACACTTACAGTTTCATTGTAATAATTTGAGCAATTTCTGGGAGGAATTTGTTTCAGAAAGTAAATGATATTCCTTCTTTTAATGGTGAAAAATGCAGTTATTTAAATCTCCCCATTTTGGTTGTATAGGCTACGTTTCCATTATTTTGAACAAATAAACATATCTAGATATTACTATTATTATTATTATTATTATTATTATTATTATTATTATTATTATTATTACAATATCAGTATTTTCTTTATTTTTCATAAAATAAAATAAAAAGTACATTTTACAGTACATAAAACATAATACATTTTATTTTTCATTTTTTAATGTTTTCATTTCCAAAAATAAGGAGCCCATTAAACGTTTATTTTGATAGGTTGCCTACAAATAAAAAACACGTGCTGCTGGCTTCAGGGAATTTTCAAATGGCTCATTTCAATCTGAAAGTACTATGCAGTGGCGCAGTGGGTAGCATGTTCGCCAGGGACTAAGCCGAAATGAAAATGAATTAATGAATGAATGAAAAATATATATATATTTTATTAGTTAAAATTATTTATACAGTTATTAGCCCCCCTTTGAATTTTTAATTCTTTTTTAAATATTTCCCAAATTATGTTTAACAGAGCAAGGAAATTTTCACAGTATGTCTGACAATATTTTTTCTTCTGGAGAAAATCTTATTTGTTTTATTTCGGCAAGAATAAAAGCAGATTTTATTTTTTTTAAATCATTTGAAAGTCAAAATTATTACCCCTTTAATCTAACTTTTTTTTTCGATAGTCTACAGAACAAACCATCATTATACAACAACATGCCTAATTACTCTAACCTGCCTAGTTAACCTAATTATCCTAGTTAAGACTTTAAATGTCACTTTAAGCTGTGTAGAAATGTCTTGAAAAATATCTAGTAAGATATTATTTACTGTCATCATGGAAAAGATAAAATAAATCAGTTATTAGAAAAGAGCTATTAAAACTATTATGTTTAGAAATGTGTTGAAAAAAATATTCTCTCCGTTAAATAGAAATTGGGGAAAAAAAAAAATCAACACGGGGCTAATAATTCTGACTTCATATATATATATATATATATATATATATATATATATATATATATATATATATATATATATATATATATATATATATATATATATATATATATATATATTCACCAGCCATTAGGTTTAGGTTTATTAGGTGATTTAAGTAAAATTTAACGTGGTATGTTTGTGGGCTAGTATGCAGAAGAGCATCTCTGAATGCACAACACGTCAAACCTTGAGTCAGATGGGCAACCACTCTTGTCAGCTAACAACAGGAAATTGAGGCTACAACTCGCACAGGCTCACCAAAATTAGACAATAGAAGATTGGATAAACATTGCTTGGTCTGATGAGTCTCGATTTCTGCTTCGACATTTGGATGGTAGGGTCAGAATTTGGCGTCAACAAAATGAAAGCTTGGATCCATCCTGCCTTGTATCAACGGTTCATTCTGGTGATGGTGGTGTAATGGTGTGGGGGACATTTTCTTGGCACACTTTGGGCCCATTAGTATCAACTGTGTCAACGCCACAGCCTACCTGAGTATTGTTGCTGACCATCTCCATCCCTTTATGACCACAGTGTAGCCATCTTCTGATGGATACTTCCAGCAGTATAACGCACCATGTAATAAAGCACGAATCATCTCAGACTGGTTTTGTTGAACATGACAATGAGTTCACTGTACTTAAATGGCCTCCACAATCACCAGATCTCAATCCAATAGAGCACCTTTAGGATGTGGTGAAACGGGCGGTTCGCATCATGGATGTGCAGCCGACAAATTTGCAGAAGCTGTGTGATGCTATCATGTCAATATAGACCAAAATCTCTGAGGAATATTTCCAGTACCTTGTTGAATCTATGCAAGATGGACTAAGGCAGTTCTGAAGGCAAAAGGGGGTCCAATCCGGTACAAGTAAGATGTACCTAATAAAGTGACCAGTGAGTGTATATACAGCGCAGTCCCAGGAAAGGTTCTTCAATCTACATATACACATAATTGTTCATGATTTAAACTATATTTTAGGCCTGAGCGAGGACTACACTTTGCAAAAATCCCCTGATATTTACTAAGTAAATCCAGCCATCTGTGTGAAAAACTATAATTCTAAACACTGGGATGATCGGGATGAGGTACAGTTGACAACTCACCTTCTCCTCTTTCAGGTGTTGGTCCAGATCCAGTCTGATGAGTGAACGGTTGATTTTTAGGGCCAGTGATAGAGCCATGAGGCCTCCAGCAAGCACCTGGTTCTGCCGAACATCCAAACGCTGGATCTGTGGACTCTCTGCGAGAATCTCAGCCAAAGTCACAGCACCTGGCACCATTGGTACAACACACAGACACACAAGCACGCTTCATTATAAGGTGAACCAGAAACGCATCCATGAAAAAAGGGAAATTCAAGATGTGCCAATAAGGCAGAAAAGCAATATTACAAACCCTACCTTCGCATGTTATTCCTGTGGCGGCTAGGCCAAGTTGCAATAAAGAGCGATTGATCATGAGGGACTCCTTTAACATGTGAATGCCTCTGTTCTCAAGGTTGTTTTTGCCAAGGTTTAACGTTTCAAGTGAGTTTAACCGGGGCTGGGAGGAAGGGGGAAAAAAAGAGAAAGAAAAAAACATGTTTAAGAACACGTACACTGATGAGCTTGTTTTTAAATCACTTTTTCAAATTCGAAAGTGTCCCTTTTCTGTGCATTTGAATCCAATTATGGATGGTGAATTTGTGTCACTTTGAGAGCTTTAAGTGTCAGATGCCGTGCCGTGGCAATAGATTGGCTCTCAAGAGCATATTAGCCGCGTCATTTATGAAGCACGATTAGCAGTCATATAAAGCAGGAGATAGCAGAGCACATGAGGGAAAAGCCATGTTGCATAACAGAATGTACACCATGCCAGCTCGCTACACTCATTATTCTCACTTAGTCTCCTGCTTTAAATGAAAAACCATAGACGGATAAAAAAAAAACAAGTTTAGAGATCAGCTCACGGTTCATTTGCGTCACTGTTACAACATTCAAGCATGTAAACACCCACACACACACACACACACACGTAGTTTATGCATACAGACATAACCAGTCAAAGATACAGAGGAGAAAAATGAAATGAGGAAAATGTCACTGAAATGTCACTTCAAATGTAAAACGCTTTAGAATTCAACAGAATTTTAGTAATGTATGGGTTTTGTGTTGGGGTGGCATGGTGGTGCAGTGGGTAGCGCAATCGCTTCACAGCAAGAAGATCGCTGGTTCAAGCCTTGGCTGGGTCAGTTGGCATTTCCGTGTGGCGTTTTTTATGTTCTCAGTTAGCATGGGTTTTCTCTGAGTGCTACAGTTTCCCCACAGTCCAAAGACATGCGCTAAATAGGTGAATTGGGTAAGCTAAATTGTCTATAGTGTATGTGTGTGACTGAGTGTGTATGAGTGTTTCCCAGTGATAGGTTGTGGGAGGTTCATTCTGCTGTGGCGACCCCTGATTAATAAAGGGACTAAAGCCGCCTTTCCACTGCACATGACATTTGGACACGACTGTCGGAACACACCCCCTTGTGGCAGTCGCACAGAATATTCAGTTTTGCCATGCACCATGTCACCAATGAGAGAGAAGCTGTTCTCGCAGTGTCCGAAATAAAGTAGTGCAAAAGCCTTTATTCTCTGTGCGTTCACCATGGTTAAATGAATAAATACTAGAAACTAATGGACAGCTACACATTTTTGGAGGGAATGTGGAGACAACATAAAAAATTATATTTTTAATACTTATGAATATTATGTATATTTATGAATAGAAATGTCTATATATATATATATATATACACTGGAATACATTACATCCGGTCGGCCGGTTGCATATGGTCTAGTCGCAGCAGTTCAAATATTTCAACGGATACGCAGCTCAAATCGGATTTTCCACATATGGAGATGATCAGAACTCCCCGCAGCTCCCGGACTACTCTCCATTGGAAATGAATGACTTCCGGTCTGTCACTTGTCGTTTGTCGTGCGCAGTGGAAAGGAGGCTTAAGCCAGGGTTGTCCAAAGTTGGTCCTGGAGGGCCGGTGTCCTGCTGAGTTTAGCTCCAAGCTGCCTCAACACACCTGCAAGGATGTTTCTAGAAAGCCTAGTAAGAGCTTTATTAGCTATCCCAGGTGTGTCTGATTGGGGTTGGAACTAAACTTTGCATGACACCGGCCATCCAGGACCAAGTTTGGGCACCCCTGGACTAAGCCGAAAATAAAATGAATGAATAAATGAATGGGTTTAGTGTTTGCACATGTATAAATGCCATAATACACTAATATAAATTTAAGTGGTATCCTCATGTTTTTTTTTTTTCCAAATGTGACCCTGGACCAAAAAATATTTTTATTTTTACTTTATTTTTTATTAGATTTTATTTTAGTTATTAGTTAGACCAAATATCGGCCTTTTCCTAACAACTATTTAATAGTAGCTCATTTACTTGGCTTTTATGTGACGTATAAATCACAATTTTTTTTAAAGAATGTAATTAAAATTAAAATAAATAAAACCAAAAATAAATCAGTTTTGCAGTCCAAGGCCACAAATTTGTATAATTTTCTTTCTTCTGTGAAACATTATTTTTAACAAATTATTACAAGTGTTTTAAGTAAATTCTATTTATTTTGAGAATTAATAAAATCAATAAATTAGTTAATTACAGTACTATATATATATATATATATATATATATATATATATATATATATATATATATATATATATATATATATATATATATATATATATATATTTCGATTGGCCAGAGATCGGTATCGGGCGATAATCACATTTAATGACTTCATCGGTACTCGCCAATCTGGCCGATCTCATGAACCGATCGCAGGTGTTTGTTTATGAGTTTACAAGCAGAGGAAGAGGCACCTGCTCACCCAGGTTTTTACATCAGCAGCTACAACACAAGGTAAATGATGTGTGGGGGTGTGAGTGATTGCTGTGCTCGCGTCACAGCAGCTAAAATATATACAGACGTGGAGCAACCTCCTCCTGTTAAATGAATAAAACAGTAAAGATATTGTGAAAGATATTTAATAATATAACTTTTTAAAATTTACTTATTGCAATAAACAGTATTTTATAGCCATTTTTCCTTTAGTAAAGAATTTATATAATTCATAGATGTGTATTTTAACTTTTTGTGCATCAAATATGCACTTTAAACTTTTTATGATTGAGACACGCTGAGTTTCAAAATTGCATTGTTAGTCATTTTTATTACCATTTTAGGGATGCTCCGATCAGAATTTCTGTTTAACGGAGAGAAGATTTTTTTCAACACATTTCTAAACATAATAGTTTTAACTATTAATTAGGTTAACTAGGCAGGTTAGAGTAATTAGGCAAGTTATTGTATAACGATGGTTTGTTCTGTAGACTATACTAAAAAGTATAACTTAAAGGGGCTAATAATTTTTAATTTTTAATTTAAAAAAATTAACAAATAAGACTTTCTCCAGAAAAAAAAATATCGTCAGACATACTGTGGAAATGTCCTTGCTCTGTTAAAAATCATTTGGCAAATATTTAAAAAATGAAAAGAAAAATCATAAGGGGGCTAATAATTCTGACGTCAACTGTATATATATATATATATATATATATATATATATATATATATATATATATATATATATATATATATATATATATATATATATATATATAGTACAAAAAGTACAATAATTATGGAACAAAAAGTCCTATTATCTTAACCACTTCAAGCATTGTTAACATTGCAAGTTAACTGAAGTAGCGTCATTCAAAGAGCCTACGGTTGACAACTTGAGTCGTCTGATTTCCAATTGGTCAGACAAGAATCCGCTGAAAAATGTGGATAACATTGTGATTTAATTATGTTCCGCAGACATCAGAGAGTTCTACGTCTGCCCAAATAACCCATTTATTCGCTCGCTCTCTTCTTCTGCCTTTAAAGAAACCCCAGGAAAAAAAAAGAAAGAAAGGTTAATAACAACCCTTCCTGTGTCATATTCGACACGACCAGCCATTGGACTAATTATATTCATTATGGCCGCATGGATGTCTACTTATCCTTCTTAATGACAGACCACATGAAAAAGCCCTCTAAACACATATCTATTATTTAATCAAACTGTTCCCATTTGGTACAGGCAAAATGGAATGAGCAGCCTTTATTTTTGGCCTGAATGAATTCTCTGTGAGCACGCCAAAGGCCGAGAGAAGAGAAAGCAGGCCTTTAATTTGTAGCTTTTGATTTGAATCGCCATTCAGATGACAGAAAGGTACAGTTTATTCTGACAATCAGAGCTGCTGAAGAGGAATAGATATTATTAAGGATTAGAGATGAGCTTTCCAGTGAGGATGAGACAAGCCGTTTCCTTTTGTTCTCTTCTCTTTTCTCTCTGTGTGTCAAACTCTGCCGTAGACCACACAAAAAAGAGAGATATATCCAGTAGCTGTCATGTTGACAGTTTGGGTACTTCCTCTCCAAAGCCAAGCAGGGGCCACATGCAGTGTCACTGTTCGTCTTTAATCAAAGCCGCGCTCGCATAAAATAGGGATGAATAAATAGAACAGATAAGTGAAAATCGTTGTATTTTGCTATTATATGCAACCTGCAGTTTTTTTTCTATACAAGAATAAACCGAATCAAAAATAAAAGCCTCATTGATAGCATAAGGTGGCATTTTATGTGTCCATAAAAATAAAGTGAATTAGGACTGTGCCTCTCAATTATTTGGAAACCATACGATGCCATTTTTTAAGGAACAACTGAAATGTAACAGTTATTCAGTCAAATCAGGCCATCTGTCTGTTTCCCATCGTTCTTTCAGTTCAGACCTTATTTAGGAATCTGTTAATCCATTTTATAAAGTCAGTGTAAACAAATCACACTTGAAAGTTTTCAGTCAAGAGTTACTTACATTTCTGTCTCTTATACAGTATATGTATAATGCAAATCAACGACTTGTGCGCTGGCTATTATTTGAGCAAAACTACAATCTTTAAATTCGTCATAAAAAGAGATCTGAGAATGTCCTGGTTGAAGCCCTTTCTAGAGTATTAGGATGAGTTGCTAAATGACGTGAATTGTATTCCAATATACATTCATTAATTTACATTCTCAAATGATATACTTTTGTTCTTAAATGCGAGGGTGTTACGTCCATATGACGTTATACAGTTTGGGGACTGTTGTTTCTGTTTTGCTGGTTTTGTTATAGGATACGCATGTTGGCTGTGTTGGATGTCAATCTTTTGGGATATTGACTGACGTTTGATGGCGTAATTGAGAGGAGCTCCAACTGTAGTTTTTTTTTTCCAAATGTGACCCTGGACTAAAAATCTTTTTATTTTTAATTTATTTTTGGCAAATTTCTACTGTAAATATATAAAAACAAATTATTTTATAAGTAATGTACATTGCTAAGAACTTATTTTGAGAAACTTTAAATGTGATTTTCTCAGTGTTTTTATTTGATCTCCCTAAGATTGCAGATGTTCAAATAGTTATTAGTTAGACCAAACATTGCCCCTTCCCTAACAACTATTCAATACTAGCATATTTACTTTGCTTTTATGTGATAAGAATACTTTTCAATAATTTGGAAACCATAAGATGGCATTTTTTTTAAAGGAACAACTGAAATGTAACAGTTACTCAGTCAAATCAGGTCATCTGTTTGCTAATTGTTCTTTTAGTTCAGACCTTGTTTATGAATCAGATGATCCAGTTCATAAAGTCAGTGTGAACAAATCACACTTGAAAGTTATCAGTCAGTAGGAACTTACATTCCTGTCTCTTTTATAGTGTGTATAATGCAAATCAACGACTTGTGTGCTGGCTATTGTTTGTGCAAAACTACAATCTGGAAATTCGTAATAAAAAGAGATCTGAGAATGTCCTGGCTGAAGCCCTTTCTAGAGTATTAGGATGAGTTGCTAAATGACATGAATTGTATTCCAATATACATTAATTAATTTACATTCTCAAATGATATACGTTTGTTCTTAAATGTGAGGGTGTTACGTCCATATGATATTATACAGTTTGGGGGCTGTTGTTTCTGTTTAGCTAGTTTTGTTATTCACCTTATTCTCCGCGTACGAGTGGGCGCAGCCTTTTGAATCTTTTTGGATCGAGACTTCCGGTCTCATTCACTTCCATTCGTTTTTAGATGTTAACAACAGCTCGTTCTGCTGCTTCATGTTGCAAACTGATGTTTTCTTATTATATGATTCTGCTTTGTCTGTATAGTCATGAACACATGACTATATAGTTTATGACTATATAGTTTGACCATTTTCTGCGGTTTCGTATTCCTTGTAATTTCTTCCATAGGCAGCTGAATCGGCATTTACAAAACAATTGCAAAAACGAGCGAGCTTCCACATTGAAGAGTAAGGTCAATTGGATACGCAGGTTGGCTGTGCTGGACGTTAATCTTTCAGGATTAACTGATGTTCGATGACGTAATTGAGAGGAGCTTCAATTAGAGCTGAGAACCTACACTGGTCTCACGGTTCAGTTCAGTTACGATTATCATGCCATCCATTCGGTTCAATTCAATATGCAATTCGGTGCATCGAGGCTTTCCAAACACAGTTTTATATTTTCTTCACAGCAGCAATTATTGTATTAAAATCTATAAATATATTTATATACTATTTGTAATACAGTTTTGTCCTTTACTACAAACAGTCAGATATATAAACTGTACCTTTAAACAACACAAGCATTTTATAGCAAATAATATACGCTCAACAGTAAGGGCTGCGATTGGCTCTTGCGCACTACGCTCTTCACAGATGACTGACACTGATAAATGGCAGTGGCGATCACAGCTGATCCATGATAGACACTGTGGAGAAAACTCTGCAGACACGCGCTCGTGTCTGTATCCAGACATATCGCTGTAACAGCCGAGAGGAGAGAAAAAGTCATGCCAGCAGGTCAACCGGGCCACAGTGAGAGAGAGAGAGAGAGAGAGAGAAATGCTGTTTACTTTCAGTTTCTCCATAACAGTGAAATAGAGGCTTCTGCTGTTAGTGTCAGTGAAAGACTGTTTAGAAAACACACATGCAGTGAAATTGTGCACAGTTTCTGCGTATTTAAGTAGTTGGAGCATTGTACATACTCACGCTCGCCTCCCTCGCCATAGTAAGCTACGGCGACATAGCGCATATGAGATAAATGACGTCACTACATAATAACCGGTTATGATTATTACTGAACCAATACCTAATTGTCCGCGTCTGCATCGTGGTGCACCAAAGAAACAATGAATTTTGACACCCCTAGCTCCAATCATTCAGGATAGACGTGGGAACTTGAGCTGTGTTTGATATTTGTTTTATGTGTGTGATTTTTGCCTTTTTGGTTTGTTCTGCTGCTTGTTTGTTTAACTTTTGTCAGTGTGCTTTATTTACCATATACATTTTCAAACATTTAAACTCCTTTGTGATATGGAGTGTGAACGCTGTGTCTGTGTATTATTCTGGATTGAAGAAACGGAATAGGAAAGCTCTGTCACGTAATGTACAGTTGAAGTCAGAATTATTAGCCCCCTTTTGAATAGTTTTTTCTTTTTTAAATATTTCCCAAATGATTTTTTTAACCGAGCAAGGAAATTTTCACAGTATGTCTGATAATCTATTTACTTCTGGAAAAAAGTCTTATTTGATTTATTTCAGCTAGAATAAAAGACGTTTTTAATTTTTTAAAACCATTTTAAGGTCAAAATTATTGGCCCCTTTAAGCTATATATTTTTACTTGTCTACAGAACAAACCATCATTATACAATAACTTGCCTAATTACCCTAACCTGCCTAGTTAACCTAATTAACCAAGTTAAGCCTTTAAATGTCTGTATAGAAGTGTCTTGAAAAATATCTAGTCATATTATTTACTGTCATCATGGAAAAGATAAAATAAATCAGTTATTAGAAATTAGAAATAATAAACAAGTTCACTTAAATAGTACTTTCATGTTATGTTGTTCTTCATCTATTATAAATGGCAACAATAATTATAACTACAGTAGCCTAATGTTTCCTTTTCATTCCTCCTCGACCATTAAAAAGTAATGGAAAGGACGTAACATTAACAAAAGGCTATCATTATGCTTCAGAAGACATTTGATATAGCACACAATAAACCACTTTTTGTTTGATATTGGTCGTTATTTTACTCACCCGTTACTTGTTTCAAACCTTTTTGAGTTTTTTTATTGTGTTCAACACAAAAGAAGATATTTTTTTTAAATGTTGGAAACCTGTAACCATTGACTTGCTTAGTATTTGTCATTTTTATTATTATTTTTGGGGGGGATCTCCTTTAATGGACAGGATAGTGAAGATTACAGACAGGAAAGTGATGGGAGCAGAGAGGGGAATGATCAGCATAGGACCTTAAGCTGGGAATTGAACTCAGGTTGCCGTGAACACCTCAGTGTTATGTATCAACACTCTAACCACTAGGCTATTGATAATGACTGTATTTTTTTCCCTGGAAGTCAATGGTTACATGTTTTTAACTTTCTTCAAAAATCTTCAGTCACGCTTTATTTTGATGGAACTAATTCTCATTAGATTGTAAGTAAACTGTCAGGTTGGGGTTAGGGTTAGGATTAGAGCAAGTTGACGTACCTTATAGTGAGTTAAATGTCTGTTAAAGGAGCAGTATCAACAGATATTAAGCAGACAGTCTACTAATACTCCAATGGACCATCAAAATAAAGTATTACCAAATCTTCTTTTGTGATAAATAGAAGAAAGATGCTTTTAATGGTTTGGAACCTCTAGTAAACAGTGAGTAGATTAAATTTTTTGGGTGAACTATCCCTTTTAGTTTATAAGCTTTTCAATTTTGCATGGTTTTTACTCAAATCACTCATTCTGTGTTACTCAGAACAACATGCAAGTGTGTGAATGATAACAGAGATTTCTGGAGAACCTGTTCCTTTAATTAAAGCATAGTGTCATTTTTTTAATGAATTACCTGATCCAGTTTACAAAGCCAGTGTAAATGAATCACACTGATTTGGCTCACTAAACCACTTGAGAGAAATTATCATTGAATTAGAAATGAAGATAAACCTAACGTCTGTCCGTAAGCCACAAAAAGATACTGTATTGCTTCAGAAGACATCTAATATATCAAGTTGCTGTTTGATTGCTTTTTTGTCTTTTTAGAAGCTTAAAATCTTAAGTTTTTTTTTTCATTTAGCAACTACAAGGAAAAATTTTCAGTTAGTATTTCTTTCTTTCTGTCCTTTTCTATTCCAAAGTCAGGATCAAAGTTTGAACCAACATGAGAGCATTCAAACGATGAGGGAACTTTCATTTTGGATGGAACCTTTTCCTTTAAATAAAACGCAGCGTGAAAAGCAGTTGTGAAAAGCGTTTCAGCAAATTACTGATGCACAATCTCCCAGATGTGTTACTTTTTTAACTTCCTCTGCTTTTTTTAATCGCACGTCGCGCGTCTAGAAGTGCTGTTATAATGATTAAAATTGCACATATCTCTATTATCTTGCCGGAGAGAAAAATCTCACCAGAACGTTCTGTAGATGGCTCATGCCAAGATGAGTGATGTGATTGTTGCTCAGTATCAGCGTTCTCAAACCAGTCTTCTGAAAGCTCAAAGCATCGCAAATCTCCTCCAAACCTGTGGAACAAAGAGAGATGACTACACAAGAGCTGAAACAAATTGTGCGTTTTAACCACAAAAACCTATTCAAGCGTGCTATTGGCAGCGCACAATACGTCCTCAAACCAAATGGGTGTACCTGAGTCAGACGTGGCATTGTTGCTTAGGTCCAAGGTTTTAAGAGTGCTGTTGAATTTGAGCAGGTCGGCAACTTGCATGGAGTCCTGATAGCCGTTGAGGTTGTTTTCAGAGAGGTAAAGCTCCTGCAAAGCCACGTTCCTTTTCAGAGCACCGACTAGGGCAAGAATTGAGAAAAATGTTCAATAAGCATTGTCCTTTGTCCTTGTCCGAGATATGTGTGCCCAGTGCAACAACAAAAGATGTCATGTAAGACAATCTGGATGGACAAAAAAATAAAAAGGAGAAGAACGGATTTCTATGAATGCCGAGAGCAGTTCTTCCAAACCACAACAAAGGCTCATTGAAAACTTGAGGTTGTGCAGGACTAACTCCATTATCGTTTTTATTTACATCGCTGTGATTATCACGGCCATCATTTTAATCGTCAACATCATTACGTCTCCCTTTTAGGGCCAGAGAAGCTTTCATGGGCTTTTTGTCTGTGGACTCGCAGAGCAGACTGTCCAAATCAATGCGGCAGATTTGATCAGACCCTTTCGGTTGCATGCGGAATGCCAACATCGTCATCATACACAGTAGGAACCAAATAGGGGGATCGTTGAATTGATCGGAGGGACTCCACTGTGCGAGTCAGCGAGTCCCGCAATCAGGGCCCCACCGATCGATAGCAATGATCAGAAGCTGGGCATCCCGCTGGGAAGAATGAGGGGGGCGGCCGAGTGGCCCCAAAATATCAAATGGATCCACATGCTGCTTAAAGAGACAGAGCCACCAAGACATGGGATGTGCCACTCCACTCCTCTGTCTCATTTAAGGTCATTTTATCGGGTTCTGTTAATGGCCTGTGTCTACAACATCTCTTTCTCCCTTTCAGTCATTTTCAGGGGCAGCCATTTCCTTTCAGACATTAGCATCATGGTACTGCAGTGACAACAAACCATGTACAGGATACCCTGATGGCCAAAAAGAGCAGTGTGATATGCTTTCAACATCCAATATTGTTTCCCAAATGCAAATTGTGATAAATTTGGTGAATGAATTGGCTCACATAAGCCATGATTTTCCTTTTTTTCTGACATATAATTCATGTATCACATCCCTAATAAAAAATAGTAATAATATAGATTGTATTATGTCATAAACAATAAAATGTAATGATGGAAAGCATTTATATGTATAGGCTTAACATAATTGTATACTTGTCAATAAGATGCTTAACTGGACAATAACCTTGCAAAAACATCAATATAGGAATGCCACTAAAGATACAATTATGCAATTATGTACAATTCTGTGTATTATGCAATTATGTCTGTCTGTTTTTAACAGTTGTTTTCTCTCTGTTTCATTAAGAAAATACTTCAGAAGAATGATAACAGCAGAACAACTGTATCAACATCTAAACAATTCAGCAATTTTTAATGAATCAGGCGATCCAATGATTCAATAATCCGTACTCCACCATTCAACAATTCAAAACTGTAATAAATCAGCTCTTTGAATGAATTAATTGAATGACTCACTTATTGTCGGTCACTTGCTGCCACCTACTGGCAAATTATTTTCATATTTTTATCATTTGATTTTTCCTAAGTTTCATAATTGTTATTGATTTTTCTTTCTTACATTTAATTTTTGTAACTTAACAAATGAGACAATATATTAATTTATTTAAAAAGGATATCCATAGCATTATTTATGAAGTCATTTTGGACTGCAAAAGCATTCAAGCTACATTTGACTATATTAAACTGACTTGTATTCTATATGTAAAAAGCTGCATCATTGACTTCAGTTGGCAAAATCAACAAGTGCTCAGTAAGACAAACATTACATGTACAAAAACGGTTTTACTGTGAGAGAGTCATTAATGAAATATATCAAAAAAGCGTCAGTCCAATCTAATATGTTTTATCTGATTAGCTTTTTTTAATTATTAATTGAAAATATCCAGTTCAAAAGAGTCATTTGTTCAAGAATCAAACTGTACTGCATGCCACATTTTTTTGCATGCTACTTGAAAGGACAACTTAAAGAGCCCCTATTATGGGTTTTTCAAAATTACCTTCTATATTACCTTCTATACAGTGTGCAACACAGCTATAAGTGAATGAAAACATCTAGCTGAGGTTTAAATCTGAAAGTGCACCTTGTTTAAAGATATAGATTTTTAAATAAGATTCAACTCAGAGTTGTTTAAATGATTTGTCATTTGTCCGGATCTTTTGCCTGTTCGTATTGGCGTTGACACGAAACAATGCCAAATATGTTCTGTGCTGGATCCGGTAAAACGTGAACGTGCCTTTTCCTTCAAACGCTAGCAGAGTGCAGGTGTGTGTGGGACTGATAATGACTGAAGATGAGTGAACTATAATGAGTGAACGTTCTGGTGATTAATGCCATAATCTACCCTGCAAGAGGGGATTCGTTAAAGGAAGAATCAGAAAAGACTCTTGATGTATGGGACTTTGCCAGAGCTTAACAGGAACTTTATCAGTAAACAGTTCATGGATCAGTTTCTTCCTCCATTTCACAAGTGTAAGTAAATGCGATTCTAATATGTATTTAATTGTGATGTGTCACTTGTAATCGCTCCATGCGGCTTGTACTGTATTTGGTTAACTCTTTATATTCACATATCCCATCTTCACATATCATTGTTATTATGGTTAAGAATTAATCAATATGCTGGTGTTTAACTGCATTGCATTAATGCACTCCTGCATTGGGCTCACACATATACCCTGCACTCTGACTACTTCAACAATGTTGATAAAGCCGTGGTGGGCATTTCTCTCTGTCTTGCGCTAAATGTAGTCGACTAATCGCAACAGAATGGGTTATCAGACCAATCAGCGTAGATTAGCATCGGGCAAAGGAGGGGTTTGGGAACAACTGAATCACTGAACTAATCATATGGGAGTTGTTGCGATAATTAGGTAAAAATAAATGCAAAAATATAGTACAATGAAAGTGTTTTTTGACCTTGCATGCATATCAGCCTGTTGTTGGAGACCCCAAAACCAAATAGGGGCTCTTTAAACAAGAGATCTGATTTTGTTATTTTTATAGTAAAATAGAACATAAATTCATAATATGAAATGTGAAACAAAGCTTTCACATTTGTGAGAAATAAAGCCACAAAATTGTGAGATGACAATTAGAATGAGCAAACCTTTTACTCTGAGGCAGAAACCTATGTCCTAATGGCAATGCCTTTCACAATATTGAAGGGCCGTCTCATCCCTGTGGCTGTAGTCCTGTGTCCTTTTTTAAGAGGTAAGCTCTACAGTGCCACGGGAAAGACTCCATCTCACAGCGAGCTGGCCGAAGTGTCCTGAACGGATCGGTGCAGCAATGTGTAAAGTGACAGGAAGAAGATTACGACATCTAATCCAAGCCCAGTCTGGCTGTTAGGGTCACTGGGCCAAAATCTGCCACTCCTCCCCTTGTCCTGCTTCATCTGTTCCTGCTGGCCAGAGTCGCTCATGAAGAACGCTCATTTCAAACACATGCTATCTGTACTTTACTACTGACATATTGCAGTGTTCGCACTATAGAGCAAGTGAAGCGACTTGTAGGCCGATATTAGCACTTTCTGCATTGTTAAAAAAAATCTTTGTGAACATTAGGTGTGATTTTGATTGAAGATAACGCACCCTTTGGGATGGTATGTTGTGCTGTCTTGATATCATTAAAGTATGTAAAACTCCGCCTGGAGTCAATGTACTTATGCAGTGGGAAATTTTGCACAGCACTTGTTAGACCAACACCAAGCCAAATGTCACAATGAAGAGAAGAAAAAAACATTTGGCCCTCCCTGATGAGTTTATATTAGCACAGATGCAGTGTTTTCAGAATTCGCTTACATTTAAGACCCGTTTTTATGCTTTGCTTAACAAAAGTTCAAATACCTTAACAGTATACTGTTAGCAAACCTCTCAATAGCTATGTTAACATCCAAAAATGCGAATTAACTTTATGCGCAAAACTGGATTATCACATTAAAGACATGTAAATAAACCAGTGTTTCCATCCAACAAGTCAAAGCAAACAAAATCGTCACTTTTTGATTATCTGGTGCCAAATATCAAGAGTAAAAACGGAATTTGCTGCGATAAGAGAAGCTGCGTGAATCCTTTCTTCATTTAATAAATGACTTGCAACTCTGAAGGCAATCCTGACATTGACAATCCTGACCGTGAGACATGGAGCACAGACAATGTGGTCAGCGTGCTGGTTTGTCCATTCCCACACATTTTTATCATCACATGATCTCTTTTAACAAAATCACATGACTTTTTTATTGCACATACTGGAATTTGTTTAGTCTTTCCATCGTAGTTTCATCTTATCAAATAAAAAGTTTATCCTCCTCAGTTATGCACATAGGTTTTTTATGTGCATTTTCAAAATTTATGCACATCTTGGCATTTCCATTAACCATGGCATTTCCAAAATGCTTATAAAAATAGCTGGATGGAAACGTAGCTATTGAGTACATTTCCATAGACATCAGTAATCATATGACTTGGCTTAATCGGAATAGGACAATTCGATTAACGTCATTGCGACACTATGCTATCCACATTTCCCTCAGGGTTTCATGTAATTTCTGGTGTTTCATTTAAAATTTTTTGACTTTTCGACTATGACTGCAATTCGGCAGTTTCACTTTCATTGCACCATAATAACGAATGTACAATCGATGCACACTTGAGAAAACCCACAATGCACTGTGAGAGTTCCGTTGTGTAGGATTTTCGTCGCATTTGTCAACAGAATACTGCATACACTCACAGCTGTTTGACACAATTCTCTGCATCTATCGAGTCAGTGAAGGACCACAGACTTTGCAAAATGTTGAGTTTTTTTCCCCATACGGCATACAGTATCAAATTCCATTAAAAAAACACTCTTCCAGCAGTTCATACTCGCATCCAATATCTTGTTTGTCATGGGGGGCATGCATGACATGTTCCTAAATGAAAGTAAAAGTGCCAAACTGCAGCTAAAGTTGACAAATTATAAATAAAACATCTTAAAATACATGAAACTCCGGAGGAAATGTAGATAGCTTGCTGACGCATTGACGTTAATCGAACTATGTACTATAACATGTAACACAGGATCATTATAGGAACATTCAAAAAGCATCTAATGTAAACACAATCATATTATTGTCTTATTCATATTAAGGCAATTATTTCGATTAATGATGTCTATGTAAACGTAGTCAATGTCACCTACGATGCTGCGTTTGGGTGAATATGTAAATATGTGTTTTCTCTAAACAACAATAAGCATACAGCTAAAATTACAGGAGTGAATAAACAAACACTTACAGTGTTGAAAGCATCTGATAATAGTCATGTGCTATGTTTGCTCTAGCTGTGCAAATCAGCACTCAACTCACATCATGCTTATGTATACAGTACAGCACTTTATGCAGGATATTGCTTTAAAGCAAGCATGCTTTGCATGTACTACATATGGAAAAACAGTGTCAGTGTTGGTTTCAAGCAGAAATGCATTTCCATTTCTACTATAAATATACTGGCGAATATTTGTATGCACTAGAGACAATTTCCTTGTCAAAGAGGGTTGAGTCTCATATAGACATGGGCCGGTATAAGATTCTGATGGTATGATAACCTTAGATAAAAATAACACGGTTTGACGGCATTGTGATTACTGCTCTAAAATATGTGCTTTTCAAATGTCTGGGTAAAAAACAAAAACGTTATTCCCCTTTGAACACAATATATTTTATGATAAGAAACATTTAAAATATTTTGGAGAAGTAGCTAAACAATTCAAACTAATTATTAACTTCTGCTGTCTTCATTAGTTTCAAAAACACTGATTTCTTTACATTTTAAAATGGCATCTTTGGATATCGTTTTTGCTGGAGATACTGTTGTCCTAAAAAGCATTTTAAAAAACCTTACATAAACCATAGGAACGGTATAGCAGAAAAATTTGGCGGTTTTAAAACCTTGACATTTCTAAACCGTGGTATACCGTGATAACGGTTATCTTTCCAGGCCTAGTCTAATACACTGTAGCTACACCAATCTATCACATAATGGAGGATATGCACACCGACTTTTAATTTCAGCCAGCAAGCCTCAGCACTTCCGGTGAACAGTTTTTCCATTATAAAATTGCAATGTTTAAGGTCTCTTTTCTTTAAAAATCAGTGATCTTCACTGCCTGATAGATATACGACATAAAGTGGGTCTCAGATTGCACAAGAAGCACTGCATTAAATCCCATTTTCCACCACCATGTCTTTAAAATATGACAGTTTATTTTACCCCAGTATTTTTAATGGAGTTTCTGCACTCGCCTGCTGATCTTGACGGCGCTAGCGGGTACACAGTCTTTTATCTCGTTTTATGCTTAAACAACTAAATGAAAGCTTAAGTCTATTTAACTGAATGTTTTGTAATTACATTACAACATCGATGCTGTAAAAGGAACCTTATGAAATTAAAAATAGTCACATTAAGCTTTCACCGGAGGTTTATCATTGGCTGAAAAACATTAGCTGTGCATATAACCCATTGCCACAGAACAGTAGTAGATTCTGCTGAAGCAAAGTTTTCCACAACGTTTGTTTTGGTTAGCAGTTTAAAACTCACAAAACGACGTTTGTTTCGGTCTGATTTAGTTTGAAATGATGCCAGTTTGTTCTTCAGATTCACTTGAAGCACACTGAGGTCTTAATCCAGCGCAAACACATAAAAAAAAGTCTGAAGAAATGCAGTTGACCCCATTTCCCACAATGCACCATTATTTGCATTTCACAGCACAAGGTCATATTCTCAGGCCGCTGGCACCCAAACTTTCTTCTATTGTTGGATCGCATGCACTTCAAGCGGATGGTGTGTGCTGGGCATACCAAGTGTGAAGAGAGGTTTGCCGCTCAGGCAGGTGTTTTCAAGGTGTAACACTGTCAGCCTGCTGGTGAGAAGGGCTTTTGACAAGGCCTGCGCAGCGTAGTCCACCATGGGCATGTTGCAAGCATCCAGCCTCCACAGGCATCCACTCTGAAGAGACCAGACAGCAAACCATCAGAGAGAGAGAGAGAGAGAGAGAGAGAGAGAGAGAGAGAGAGAGAGAGAGAGAGAGAGAGAGAGACTCAGAGGCCTGGTTTTGCCCTCACTGCGGACTGGCCTTTCTGTCTCACCCTCTCTCATCAAAAAGCCACCCTGTCTACAGAAGCAGAAACGTCAAAAACCGGAAAACAATTCTGACGGGAGGTTCCCAAAGATCTGCAGGCCATTCCGGAGATTCATCCTTTAGTCCACCACTTCAAAAGTGTCCAGATTTTTTTCTTCTTTCCCTTTCTTGGGAGAATTTGATTGATCTCATATAATACTGCCTGAGAGCGTGCCTTTGCTTTTTACCATTGAAGTCCTCGTCACCATGAGGTGATGCTGTCTTTCATCTAGAGCGGTTGCTAAATGAACACATATTGTCAGGAGTTTTATGAGGACTATAATGATGTCCATTAAAATCAAAGTGTGAATGTGGCTTTATTCAGCAGTGCGGACATTTTCATCTTTGATGCATGGTAATTCATTGCGTCCAATTCAGGCTGAATACCACTGTGCGGTATCGGTTCACACTTGATAACACATTTAAAACATGAGGCGTGAAATTTAACTTTAAAAGATTAAGGGAGCTGTATGCATACATATGTCTGTCTGTGTGCGTGTGTGCGTGTGTGTGTGTGTGTGTGTGTGTGTGTGTGTGTGCGTGCATGTGCGTGTGTGTATAGTAAGTTTTTGTTTCATCAAAGTGTTTTTTTTTAATACGATCATTTTTATTTAAATTAAAATGCTAAATGTAATCTTTATTCACTCTGTAGGCATTATAATTGCACTATATGTTGTCTATGTACAAATTTATTTTAGAAGCTATGAGTTAGTGAATTGTTCAGTTACTGTAGTGGCTAACATTTATTTAGACTAACGTTACTTAATGCAGAAATATTTATAAAGTGTACTAATAAAGGATGAACTCAGAATGTTATTGCAGATTAATATATTATTATTCATTATTCACTATATTGTATCACATTATTAAACTACATGCCATAAGCAATTGTCCAGTGGCACTTTATGTGCAGTAAATATCAAAATCTTATAGTTACCTGTCTGAGGAGATGTGACAGTGAAAGCCAACCGGAGAAACCCATGCCTGAGTTTGCAGAAACATCGAGGTGTGTTGCCGATTCGTAGTACAAAACCATATCTAGCAAAGATGATGCTCCCTTATGAGATAAAATAAACAACATAATAGTAACAAAACAAACCCGAGAATTTGAACAAATAAACAGAAACCGGACATGCATTGTTTGGCGCGAATAGGCACGGTTGCCAAATCTACCTAAAATAAATAAACTAGCCACTGACTCAGTCATGTATTCCAAATCAGAAAATTGCCTAAATTGCGGGAAAATTTTGGAAATATTGCTGGGAAGATAGAGTAAGCAATTGCTAATTTAGGTTACCCTATAACTATATGGTAAATAAAATACATTAACTTATAATGCAGACTACTTTATTATCAGTAGTAGTAGTATAAGTATAGCTACTATTATTTATTTATTCTCCAGTTAGCCTAATTTAAGCATTCATTAATTTATAAAAACATACACAATTTGGAAAACTTTACCAAATTTGAAAACTGATGTCTTGGCCAGCAATAGAACCATGTGTGAATAGATGCAAATGTCCATTGTCTACTGTACTTACATTTTCCTCAAGCTCGGTCCCCTGCAGACTGATAAAATCAAACTGCACTGATTTCAGGATCTCTTCAAGAGATTCGCAGGAGCAATAATCTAACCGTTCACCTGGAAAAGCAATCAAAATGGAGACGCCTTACACTTTGAGTAACCCTCTTTCCTACCAGATTTTATAATTTCTTCACAGCACCAGCTTCCCTAAAACACACTACACAATCTCTGCCTCTCCAAAGAAGGAGATATTAGACACTAACACACATAACACAATCACGTCTGATCCCCTCCCCTTCAGTGGAGAAGACAATCAAAGAGCGTCTGATTATGCAGGAACAGATGACTTTTAAACAAAGCCCTGAGAAATACTTTGATGGCCACAGCAGTCCGTCTATATTAGACACGCGTTGCAAAGGCCCCCTTCCCCTCATAAACTCTTATCTTCCTGGTCGGGGAGAAGCCAGATCGCTCAGAGCTGCATGTTGGGAAGATAATAATTTATTCATCATTAGCATAATCATTTGTAATTTTTTTTAACAATAATCACTTAACTGTACCATAGGAAGGGGGGATCAGAAATCCCATTTTTCTAATCCCCTCTGCCATGTGCAGATAATGACACTGAGACTTGGAGTTAGATGGCATCAGTGCGTGACAGGGCGCAGGAAGCCAGAACATGCTGACCCGCACTTCAAGCTCACTTCTGCTGGTATCAATAACCGCTGTTTCAGTCATCAAAGGGACAGCAGTTTAATCCCAAACTAATGCCCTTCAGCATCGGCATGTACATTTCAATTAACAGACTCGTCAAAGTCTGATCTTATCAGAGTGTGGTAGTAGCTTTAAAAAGTACAGTTGCTGTTGGCTTAAACCACACTTCAGGGAAAATGGAAATAGACTGCTAACTTTTTAAAAAGCTACATGTTTGATACATATAAAAAGTCTGAGATGCATGGGTCATCAATCTGTTTAGGTCTTTGATAAAGTTCAACATTGTTGGGGAATGTTACTTTTGAAAGTAGTGCATTACAATATTGAGTTACTCCCCAAAAAAGTAACTAGTTATGTTACTTAGTTACTTTTTTATGGTAAGTAACGCATTGTTACTTTTGAGTTACTTTTGAGTTACTTTTTCATACCTGCCTTTCAAACATATCTCTTTCAGAGAGGGTGTTTTTCTTTTTTAAATAGAGGAGCTCTGCATTTAATGCCACACTGTATAACCTAAACCTTCATTTACCTTTAAAAAAAACTAATTATTTAAAAAAATGATTAGAATAATGTTACCTTCTGAGAACTTCCTAACGCAGCTGTATAAACAGATTAATGAAAGTTGATAGCTATATGTTCACTACTTTTGTGTTTTTGTCTTATTAGTGAAGTAAAATCACTGTCCATTGAGAAAATCCCCTTTTCTTCCAGGTGTTCAAAGTAATGAGAATACTTCCAGAAATGTAAGGCTCTGCCATCTTGGGTTCTGTCTGTTCATGCTGGGAGCTCGTTGTCTCATTGAGTGTGATTCAACATGATTACACTCATTTTAATTCAGCAAATTATTTTTTTAAAGTGAATTAATTCATCTGAAAAGTATCTTAAGTCATACTTTTAAACCAGTAACTCAAATATTATTACTTGGTGTGTAATGTGTTACTTTGCTCGTTACTTATTAAGTATTAAGTAATATTATTACGTAACTCGCTTTACTTGTAATGCGTTACCCCCAACAGAGATCAACAGTCTGTTCTGGAAGCGAAAATGTCATTCATTGATTGATTTTTATCCATAAATGTTTTACCTGTGAAATGCAGAAAGTTATTTCTTGATAATTATACAGATTTATAGCTATTTGAGTTGATCTTAAAAAAATAGTTCATCCAAAAGTGAATATTCTGTCATCGTTTACTCACCCTTCACTTTTCACATATCCTTTTTAGTGTCTTTTTTTGTCTTGAACACAAAAGAAGTTATTTTGAAAAATGTTGGAAACCTGTAACCAATGACTTCCATAGTATTTATTTTACCTACTATGGAAGTCAATGGTTACAAGTTTCTAAAATTCTTCAAAACATCTGTTCGTGTGTTGTTAAAATATAAATTCATAAAGATATGAAATCACTTAAGGGAAAGTTAATGATGATAACATTTTCATCTTTGGCCAAACTACACTCAAAAAATATTTTTTTTTCTGCTTGTTCAAACTACTTATTTAAAATAAGCTGAAACAACACAATTTTTGAGATTTCATTGGGACAACTTATTTTTTATGTTCAATTCACATAAATTTGTTAAAAGTGTTAAGTTAACTTAATCAATTTGTGTTGGGATAACATGAATGAATTGTGTGGAACCCTGCATTTTACAGTGCATCCTTTTAATGCTTTTAATGCTGAAAAATTGATCACACCTTAAAATTAAACTTTTTGTGATTTTTTTTTTATTAATACAAATAAGTTTATATGTAATTTCCACAAATTAATTGATGGTCAAACACCCACTCATCCATTGGAATGAGTTTGGGCTGGAACTATTATTTTGTGACAAAAATTTCTATCATTATTTGAGAGAATGAATGTGTCACAATTCTCAATTTTCCATACATCTTGTTTAATTTCAGTTGCATGTTAAATTATTTATTCGAGGGAATGGGAGGAGAGAAAGAGGGCAGTTTTTTTTTTATTTAGCCCTTGTTGTGTTTGCATGAATGAAACCAGTTTTAGCTGCATATTCTTATGGTCCCATAATTTCCATAGATTCTCAGAACAAACAGACTTATACATGATTCCACGTTTTAGTCTTGCACAAAGGGCAAATTATCCGAGTTTTACAACTGAAGAAAAGATAAACAAAACATCTGATTGCTAAAATGCATGTTTGAACCTTCCATTATGTTGTCACGGTTGGTGTGCGTCTCCTCCCAGAGTTGTGTCTATGAATTTGAAAGATTTTTCTGTTTGTTTTAGGATTGCGCAGCAGAGCGTTTACAGGAGGTCAGGCTAGTGATGCCAAATACGTGCTGGTGGAAAGATGAATAAAGCTGCAATACCTGAATGGATGAAGGGATGAATGTCTCGGGTAAAATGATAGCACTGGGGGGATTTTTCTGGTGGTGCTTAGCTTTAAAAACAAATAATGCTATTCGAAAGGTATAGTAAAAATAATAAACAGTGCATTGCTGAACTTACCAGACAGGTCAAAACATCTGGCTCTGTCGGTAACACAGGTAATTTGCTGCATGAAAAAGAGGCAGACAGAAAATCAAGAGATTACTGAGCTCAAAGGTTATCGTATAGGCCAATATTTCAATATTAATGCATGATTCAGCCTGTGCTCTGTAAAATGCTTCGGTTTAGGAAATATGATAACATCCCACATAGCAAAACATCTCTGGCCCATCAGCCAAGTCTGGCTTCCAAACAAGGGCCAAACATGGACCATAGCTGGGCCAAGTCTCAGCCAAGTCAATAACCTATAACTGAGCCTAAAATGGGCCAGATATGTTGGTGTGTCACAACTACAATGAAATTGATAAACTCATAGGTGTGCTTTTTCTCGAAGCGACCTGATTGGTCAAAATTTTTTTTTCTTTATTTGAAAACAATAAAAAATTATTTTAAATGTGGGTCAAGATTGGCCAAACCTACATGGCCCACATATGAATTCTTAACATCTGGGCCAAATACTACATTTTACATCTGACCCAAGTATTGTGTGCCACCTTAAAGACAGTGCCACCTCTGCCAAACCAGGGCCATGTTTAGTCCACATGCTGTATGCCAATGCTGAATGAATCCCTGCTGTGCCAGATTTATGCCAAATCTGGGCTAGAATTCTTTGCTACATTAATATGACTATAAAATATTAAGATGACAGAGCCAATCAATGTTATCTAAATACTCTTAAGAGTTATATCTTCTATATTTGGCCAAGCATGCAGATACCATTTTATTTGGGGTTTATGTTTAGTATTTATCAAAGCAGTTCTCTGTCAGGTATGTAACTAATCACAGGTAAGTTCTGCCATATGGTTTGAGACACATGATCCATTAATAAAGTTTAACCTTCACCTCCATTATTTCAGTTGTTTTAAGTGAAACCAGAAAGAATCAAAAGAAAACTCAATTTGGCACAATGAGAGCCATGCATGTCTCATAACGCTCGCACAGCAAATAGCATTTTCTTTTGCATTTTGTTAAGCTTGAATGGACAAAAACTCTTAAAATGATATCAAAATGCTGATTTTAGAGTTTATCGTTGTAAATATAATATACATATTATATTAATAATATACACTCACTGGCCACTGTATTAGGTACACCTGTCCAACTGCTCATTGACGCAAATTTCTAATCAGCCAATCACATGTCAGCAAATCAACTCTTGGCACACTTTGGGCTCGTTAGTACCAGTTTAGCATTGTATCACAGCCTTCCTGAGTACAGTTGTTGACCATGTCCTTCTCTTTAATGGCTACTTCCAGCAGGAATCTGGAACGCAGCATGTCATAAAGCGTGAATCATCGCAGACTGGTTTCTTGAACATGACAATAAGTTCACCGTACTCAAATGGCCTCCACAGTCACCAGAACTCAATCCAATAGAGCACTTTGCATCATGGAAGTTCAGCCTGTGTGATGCTATCATGTCAATATGGACCAAAATATCTGAAGAATATTTCCAGTACCTTGTTGAATTTATGCCACAAGGAATTAAGACAGATCTGAAGGCAAAAGGGGGTCCCCTCTGGTACTAGTAAGGTGTACCTAATAAAGTGATCAGTGGGTGTATAAGTAATACATTTAAAACAATGCTGTGCTATTTTTTATTCATTATTAGTTCCCTAAAAAATGAAACATTTCTTACTCAAACAAATTTCTTTCATCTGTTGAACACAAAACAAGATATTCTTAAGGATGTTGGAAACCAGGAGCCATTGACTTCCAGAATAGGAAAGAAAAATATTATGCAAGTCAATGGTGGCTGTTATCCCACATTCTTCAATCTTTTGTGTTCAACAGACGAAAGAAACTCAAACTAGTTAGAACCAAGTTGAGAGTGAGTACATGGTGACAGCATTTACATTTTTAAAGGGAACTTTCCCTTTAAAAAACACTGTGCTCATCTTTCATGTCCACTTGTATTTATTTGTGCTGTTTCAGAAATGATCCGAACCACTATTGCATCTCTGCAGTATCAAATGAGCTAATGTTTAAGTATTGTGTGGAGCTTGTAATTATACTCCAGTCACCAATATACTTCAAACGAAATGTAATCATCAACGTTTGAAAGTGACACCAAACAGTTTATGTTGATTTCAAGTATGTCACAGCACAGATCATTTTAACTCAATCTGGCAATCTAGCCGCTAGACTGTAGCTATAGCAGATGGCAGTTAGCATCTATCAGGCGACGGACTGATGAAGTCCCTCAGTCAACCTGCTGTAAACACGAACAGGACGTCATATGGGATTCTGCGTTTAGAGCAAAACAAATTAAGCACAGAAGACCGTCCCGGTTTAATGTTATTCTAAAAGAAAAGTCTCGACAAGGATGACTTAAGGCCATGGATTTGTACCTCTCCTTTTTGTTTGATGTTTTCCATCTTAATAAATGTGAAAAGTTCTGAAGCCCTTCGCTGCTTCGCAATGTTCTGTGCTGTGTATTGAGGAAAATGAAATGACAAAGTACAAAATGCATTGATGTGTCAGGAGGGAGAGGACAAAATGAAGTGATAAAAAGAGCTTTGCTTCCTCCAGGCAGAACGGGACACAGCTTATAAACTTGACTTCCACAGACGGCATCTCAAGTGCATTTCCAATTCTTCGCTCAAAGACTCCTGGAGACCCACTCCAGCGCTCTGCAGTCTGGGTGGCTTTGTATTAGCAACTGTTTGAGAGCATATATTTCTCCTTTTTTCCTCATTTAATTAGTGGAAAAAATTATTTCGAAACATTTTATACAGTAAAAGCTCTCAGGGATTAAAATCAGCCGCACACTTTCCTTTCAGCATCTTTTCTGCAATAAAGGATAAATTATTTAAAATAACACGACCTTTTATCTCACACCCTTTGAAGGCAGCAAATTAAAAATGTAAATTGGGATCTAATTAATATGCAAATATATTCATTCCCAGTTAACAATTAGCAATTAAACCTGCAGTGTCTAGAAAGAGCATAGACAAAATTAATAACTTAATTTATCATTAACAAAATGAAAATGTACACAATTTTTTTTTTTCATAAAATGTTACGCCGTCTCCCCGGTTCTTCATCAGCACCAGAGCTGAGGGGAGAAAAAAAGACATTTAATAGAACAATTTGGTGCTTGTCAAAGAAAATGATAAATAACTAGCCTAAAAAACAACATGATTGGCTACATGGATGGTGACTGCGGTGGTGCAGCTGGGAAAGGAATAAACATGCCACTTTCATGCGGCAAAGAAAGAAATCATTGCGGATCCTTGTAGTCTAGAGGGTGCGATGGACATTAAAGATTAAAAGTGTGAAAGTTATTTATACTGTACTGTGTTTAGATGTGAGAGATTGTGAAATTCTCCTCCATATTGGGGGGAGGACATTTATTTCACTTCAGACACTCTGTGTCTTTCTGATGAATGTTCAGCGCTCAGAGCGCAACAGCTCCACAGAGTCAGGCTGGGAGCAAGGATGTTTTCGGGGAGCTCTGCAGCGCTGCATTCGCTCTAATGGGAGGACGATTCAGTCTGAAATACAAACTTCTCAAAAAATCTACGCCTTATCCTGTAGGGAGATGTGAAATGCTGAATCGTTTGATGATGCTTCTGAGGCGAGCACTCATACAGTATGGGGCGCTTCTGTAAGTCTTTTCTCTTTGTTATTTTCTGATACTACAATTGCCACCACCTCCGACAGGATTTGCACTTCAGTGGCGGTGACACTTCAACAAACGTTACTCATTTACAAGCCCCTGGGATAATAACTCATATCAAGAAGTTTCTGAGCATTCTGAGAAAGGAGTGGACATGGAAAACTTTGAATGTGAAACTTCTAGAGTGAGCTGAAGGCTTTAAACAAAACAGGAAATGAAAATGACGCTGCTTTAGCCCACAAACTGTTTAAATACATTTTGACCTGGAGGAGATACAGAAATGCTCATATATAAGCAATGCAGGGTTTTTAGTAAAAAAAACTTTGCAAATGCAGTACCTTAATGAATATATTAGATTTTTACTAATTATTTATTGTGATATGATCACAACAATAGGCCTTCAGTAGATGGGCCTGAGCACACAGAATAGATAAAAAGGTATTCAAGTAACAGTTCATTCCAAAACAAACAATTCTGTCATCATTTGCTCACTCTTCACCTATTTGAGTTTATTTTCCCTGCTGAAAATGAGGAAATTAAGAAAAAAAAAAAAAAAAGCTGGTTGCTGGCACTAATTGACTTCCATAATTTGTTTTCCTGCTATGAAAATCAATAGGTGCCAGCCACCATCATTCTTCAAAATCTTATCTTATTCTGTATTCAACATGAATTCTGTATTAGCATGTTTTACAGTGCAAAACAGAATAGAGCAGTGTTTCTCAACCACGTTCCTAAAGGAACACCAACACTGCATGTTTAGGATGTCTCCTTTGTTTGACACACCCATTAAAAAACTTTCAGTCTGTGTTGATGTGCTGATGATCTGAATCAGGTATGTTTGGTTAAGGCAGATGTTCTCAATGGACCCTTTTCGGAAGCCTGTTATGACACGTTTATCAGCACGGTCATCAGCATCTTAAATTCTTGAAAGTTTTTAAAATTTAGATTTTTAAAAAAACGTATGGACATTTATGTGTATTTCTGTATGTATAATATCATCTTTTATTCAAATTACAAAAAACTAATAACCGCTTGTGCAAGGCATTTCTAATGCAGTGTCTATGGGACAGGACAGTAAATTTGATGTTATTCTCTCCTCTGGCCTCATCAGTCTCACACGATTTTTTTCCATTTCCTGAAAGTCTTTATAACATAATAAAAGGAGTTTTTAATTTATTATTTCAGCAAATAAGATTGTAAAATTCACCAACCAACCCTGCCCACGTTGCACATTTTGCATGTCTTCCTTAAGCTGAGGTTACACTGGGCTTTTCTTCCCGTAGACTACCATTCATACACCCGCGAATGCGTCAACGCAAGCTTGTGTGACAAGTTTCGCAGTTCACCACATTGCAAAGTTCAAACTTGGTGAACTCTGACCTGCGAAATTGCATCACTTGACTGCGTGAGACCAATCGAAGATCAAAACATGACCTCTCTGGACATAAATGTAAAATATGGACCAATCGCTCGCTTTTTTAAACATCTAATCATCTTGTTTAATCCTGCCCCCTTTCGCAGTGCCATACAACAGAATTTCACAAGCTCAAACGCTAGTGTGACCGCAGCTTAACTTAACAGACCTGATTCAGATCATCAGCTCGTTAATAGAGGACCAGAACTGAGAACCACTGAGTTAAATAGACATGAAAAATGTGCAGAGCTGGTGGTTCTCCAGGAATGTGGTTGAGAAACAGTGGAATAATAGGACATTTAGGTCTCAAAAAAAATGTTTAGATTTGAAAGCTGAAGTGTTTAATTTATATGTATCTTTTTTTATAGCTTGGGAAACATGGTAATAATAGCATGGTAAAAACATGGTCACAATTGTACACATATTTCAAATATGTTTTGAAGGTTAAGCATTTAACATCTGTTTTTTTTTTTTTTTTTTTTTTTTTAAAAGCAGACACAGGGACCTTCAAACAGGCCTTTTGTTTGTTTACCTTTTCTATGAAGACTATAACCAACAGCAATACTGTTTAACCCACTTAAAGAAAAAGAAAAGAAAATTCAAAGAAAAGAGAAAGCCCACGGGTACAATAAGAGCTTTAAATATTTTTCAGCAGCCATCCTCTAGGGACAATCCTGCCTGGAAAAAAGCACCTAATTTGATAAATATGCTCTTTAAGCAGCAAATTTCATTTAGCATTCTCTTATTAGAAATTCACATGCAGTTCTCAACTAAATATCTCTCCTTTTAGCTTCTGCTTAACCATACATATTTCACCCTTTTAGGGGGACCACCTACATTCCCTTCAAATGCAGTGGGCTTCATTAGCAGCTCGCAGATAATGCCTAGAGTGTGTTTAATGTAAGCACTGCTAAGTCCCTAATTTTCCACAAATAATTCTCCTTGATCTAATCGTAAATTTATGCAGAAGAGAAACCGATGCTCTTAATGTTGCTGGTCAAAGTAAAGTAAGTAAGTGCAGAGCTTGAATTATGCATGTGTGCCACTGTGTGTATTTGTGCATATGTGTGTGCATGTGTGTGTGCGCGCTTCTCATTTTCTTTCATTTACCTGTTTGTTATTGTCTTGCTTTTTTAGTTCAATAAAACGCAGTTGGCTAATTAACCTGCTCCCTAAGAGGGATTAAAATGTGTTTATTTTTTCTTTTCATCCTCGCTCTTTCTTTAATTTCAAAGTTATTTTCACCAAATAGCGTTCATTAAAGCTATTTCGAACCAAATCTTCAGTGCAAATAAACTAATATTAGCAAGAAATCAAAGCATGATAAGTCAGTCGTGTGTTTTAATGCACGTTTCTCTGCACTGTACCTTTAATTGATCAAGAGCCTTTGGGTTTGGATTCACGTGGTGCTTTTCACAGCTCTGCTTGTAGGCCAGAATTATATCTGTCAGAGTGAGACTGTCAGCTGAAACAGAGCACACATTGAAGACACTTATTAAAGCCACATCAGGAATATTACCTTTATCATCATAAAACAGAACAAATCAAAAAACAAAAGAAATGAATAGCAGATTCAGTAGCCATATACAGTAGCTTATTAGGAAAAGACTATTTTATTTTAGAAATATACTTATTGAATTTATTTAATAACATTTTATTTTATTATTTTCTTTATTTATAAATTAATACAAATTTAATATCTTTATTTTAAAAAATACATTTCTTAAAGGGGGCTAATGATATTTAAATAAATAAGACTTTACAAAGAAGAAAATAATATTATAGGTAATATTATAAAAATTTCCTTGGTCTATAAAACATCACTTTAAAAATAATTAAAAAGAATGACAAAAAAACAAACAAACAAATAAACAAGTGGATTAATGACTTCAAAATGACAAAAGCAAAAAAAGTCAAAGTCAAAATGACATCAACTGCATGTGCATGTATGTTTATTTATTTGTTTGTACAATTATTGGAGTGAAGAGACAGTGACAGAGCCAATTCGGTGGATGGGGATGATTGGGATTCCATGAAATCTTTATATAAATAGGCCGATGTGGGGAATTTGGCAGGACACTGGGGGTTCACCCCTACTCGTTGTTGCTAGATCGGATATGGTTGCAGCCGGAAGTTAATACTTTTGTATTTTATTAACGTCTACTCCCCACCCCAACCCTAAATCCAACCATCACAGTAACGTGAAAACAGTAGTTGTACCGAGTATTATTTATGCTATTACATTACCCAATAAATAGCATTTTTAACGCCCATCCCCACCACAACTCTAAACCCAACCATCACAGTAATGTAAAAATATTAATTATTGTTAAAAAATGCTGCTATATTGATGTGCATTTCGCACTTCCGGCCGGCCGCGTATCCGATCATCAAGACACACCCCCCCCCCCCCTTCAATTATAAAGAGCAGCACATTGGCTAAGTGGTTAGCATGGTTGCCTCACAGCATGAAGGTTGTTGGTTTGACTGGATAAACAAAATTTGCCTATACTGAGGGTTGTGGTAGGATGTGTATCTGCAAGAAAAATGAGCTTTACATTGCACTGTGGCGACCCTTAATAAGGCAGATAATAAACTGAAGTGACTGAGTGAGAATTTGATATAACTGTTATATAAATATTACTGCTATATGAGTGTTTTGAGTGCCTATGATGTGATTCTGTGATTTATGTCAATTATTGTATTTACATTTTTTTTTTGTATTACAGTTTTTTTTTTTTTTTTTTTTTGCTCAGATGGAAATTCAGCAAATCCATCAAAGGAATACTTTTCATAGGTAAGATTGGTTCATTTGTTGTTGTTGTTTTTTTTATTAATATGTTTTTTTAATAATTATGACATTTTTTTCCATGATTTACAGAAGACACACACTTTAGTTTATATGCCAGACTATATGGCATATTTATAACAATAATCATTTGACGGCATAATAAAAAATAATTACTCAATTACTTTATACTAATTAATTGTAATTTAAAATCTTTTTACACTTTTCCCATTTGTCAACAATATATTTTAAAAAATAATGTAAAATAAATTCAAATGTATGATCACTTTTTTCACTTTTACTGCCAAAAAAAATATTGTTGCTTTTGTGACAATGTTACACAAATCAAGACAAGCACCTCTGTTAAGAAGAGGCCTTCAAAATAACATTATCATCTTCATCTCACCCTGATGAAGTTCAGCTCTTCTCTCCACAAAGTCAGACACCATCTCCTCATCGGGCGGGAATGAGACCCGTTTTTCCTTCACATCCTTCACAGACAGAGATTTTGTCTCATCCTCCGAGTGTCCCGTCATTCTTCTGCAATAACTGATATCCCACAAAATTGACTAACCCAATTTTCCATCAATATGTCGTTCTGTTGTCATGTAGGCCTACTTCTATGTCAGACAACCTATTTGCTCAGACATCAGCCTCTGATCCAAAAAAAAAAAACCTTTCATAAATGATAACGTCTCTGGACACATGATCAATCCCTCATCGCTGCAGAAAACAAGCCATGAACTGTCCTCCAAAATCAGTCTCTTTGAGTTCTTGTGTTGTTATTCTGTAGCCTAATAGTCACTGGGCTAATGGAAACTTAAACTCGTAGCATAGCGCTTCTACAAAACAGTTACAGGACACCAAATAGTAAATTATTCATGAACTTTGTGCCTCTCAATGCGAGTAGAACTCTATATAAGTCAACATCAAATATGCACAGGGGAAACATATCATAACATATTTTCGAGGGCTACTTAATGTTGTAAATTGCTATGTTTAAAAGTGTAAACAAAAGAGTTGAGGGGCAAATCTGAGAGGAATTGATATAGTTGGCAAAGTATTGTATTTTTTGTGAGAGAAACAGTTTCTGTTAAATTAAAATAAATGTGTATATCTATGTAATACTTAAATGAATGAATCTCAATCAATTTTGAATACAAATGACAAACATTAGCTAAATGAAAGCAATGCTAGTCACTCATAAGGAAAAAAGACAGCAATTCTCCAAGGTTGATCAGGTATTTTGCTGTATTCTTATATTACTTCGATAACAACAAAATAAATGACTGCCGTTGCTGTAAATATTTGTGAAGGGGGAAATGTGCAAAAACTACATATCCCATCAAGCATTGCCAAACCAGGAACCGCACAGTCTTCTTTCCGACCAATCACTGTCGCTGTGCTTCACTCTGAACAGTCGTTTTGCGGGAAGTTTGGAGAGCAGAGCTGTTGCAACAACTTGCCGCTCACGTGAGGAAAGGTTAGTAGACTATTATCCATTCGCACCAATAAAGCATCACGTCCGTATGCTTTTATTAGCGGATTATGAGGACAGATCACAGGCTCTGCTGTGATAAATATACGTAATAAGGCAGCTAACTGCTAAGTTAGCATAACGAGTTCAGATTGTAGAGTCGCAGTTTCCATTTCCCCTCCAAAACAATATGAAGACAATAATAAATGTCACCCTCATTGATAACGTGACATTAAACTCATCTTGTATTTTCCAAGATTTTGTATGACTCCTAAACAGAGCTCAATGTCTGTTATTTTAAATTCAAAAGTGAAACAAACTGCGAGGACTGCAAAATTGAAAGTGTCGACGAACACGCCTCAGTGGTTTACCTTACTAATATATCTGCCATGTTTAAACTCTGACTAGTAAATATGTGTACTGTTTACATGTCTAATTGTGACGCATAAAGCTCCCATATGATAATTGTCAGTTTTAATAACCTTTATGACACCCTATTATTGATTTGTTTTTTTTAACCTGTAGCCACCTATTAGTGTGCTATTATTTTAAAAATAGATGCTATTTGAAAATAAAATTTATTCTGCAAGTCTGTATATGGTAATAAGAAGCTGCATTTGATCTAAGGGTTAATTCTAGTTTTTAATATTTTAAAATGGTGAGGTCTAGAACCCATTAATATATGTAGAAATCTGTGCAGTACACCCATTATCTAAAATATATATGCAAATATATTGTGGTGGCCGAAATTATTAGAACATTTGGCATGTTACTGTATAAGGTTTCAGATATTGTTTGTTGAATTGACTATCACAGTACCCATATTTTGAGCAAAATAATAGTCAGAGTCATCAGTATGCTCTATAAACCATAGAACAGTCATAATGAAGTTTAGGTACTTTTTTCTAAAACATTTCAGGCCAAATCCACTGTTAATGTCACATATTCCTGTTTCTTCATAGAATCGAAAGCAAAGATTTTAGCTTTGGTTGCAGATGAAGTTATAATAGTGTTGACGCTCTTATTAAATATATTGACAATGCCAGAGAATGTCTAGACCATGTTAATATATGTGGAAATTTGAACTACACCTATTGTTTAAAATATGTATGCAAATATATTGTGGTGGCCAAAATTATTAGAACACTTGGCATATTGCTGTATGAGGTTTGAGATATTGTTTGTTGAATTGGCTAACACAATACCCCTATAATGAGCCAAATATCTAAGAGTCATCAGTATGCTCTATAACCATAGAACAATAAAAATGCGTTTTAGGTAATTTTTACAAAAACATTTACTGTTAATGTCACATATTCATGTTTCTTAATAGAATCGAAAGCAAAGATTTTAGCTTTGGTTGCAGAAGGTGTTATGTTAGTGTTGACATTCTTATCAAATATATTGAGACTCTGCCAGAGAGATGTTCTACTGTGTAATTGCAGCAGAAGTTGGACAAAATTCCAAATATTAAAGTTGAAAATGGATTTATACTGTATGACTTATTTGGTTTTTGTTATGCTCAAAGCAACTCTCTGCATGTGTCATGAACATTATGAAATTTAATAATGTTTTTAGAAAAATAATGGTCAATATTTTTATTTCTGTCCGGTGTTCTATTAATTTTGACCACCACTACATGTAAACAAATGTGTGGTTACAGTGGTCATAGAAATCTTGACAAATCAGCACATTTCTGCAACTATGTGTGCATGTTATTTTAATTTAAATTCATAAAAGGGTATAATCTCAAAGTAATATTACCAACGTGGTCATTATAAAGAAAGAAACATTATGTAGACATTAGTCTACATAATGTTTAGTAGACTAGTTAGTTAGGTTAGTTACTTTTTACATTTTTTTATTGTTTGCCTATATTATTCACAATGGGGAAAAATATTAAAAATGAGAAAATATTGTAAAATAAAAGTACAATATATTATATAACTAAATAGTGTATATATAACTACAAGTGGTCCCCACTACAAGTGTTCTAATAAAACTTGGGTTCCTTTTCTTTGAAGTTTTTATAATCAAGCAAGATGCCACCAAAGAAGGCAGATGGGGTGAAGAAAGCAAGAGCTCCAGCTAAGAGAAAACTGGCTGAAGAATTCCCGTCTGGAGAAGTCCTGACAGATAACGCAAAGAAAAAATGGAAGCTTGGATCAGCTGTTGGACAAGGAGGTTTTGGCCTGCTGTATCTTGGTAATATTAATAAGAAAAGCCAAAGGAAATTATGAGGTTCGAATACAGTGCCTATAGAAAATCATCTTACCCTGTGAAAATCTATACTTTTACTCACATTGCCTTCAAAAGGCATTCGGGATAAAATTGTAGAAAGGCACAGGTTAGGAGAAGGCTACAAAAACATTTTAGAAGGCTGAATTTTGATTGTGATTTTACTTCAGGCTGTTGGAAAAATAATTATTTCAAAGTGGTGTGATGATTGTCCATAGGCACTGTATATAGTGGTTTTATTTATCAGTGGTTAATCATGTATCTGAATATGTCTTTCATCCTCTTAGCAAATGAAGACTCTTCTGGACCTGTCACCGCTGATGCACCTTATGTCATTAAAGTGGTAGGGGCAAAAGCTATGTTTACAAATGCTCAAGTAATGTGTTTATTTCTAATTACATCATCACAACATGGATGATAACTATAACAATAAATGTGTAGTTCTAAAAAAAAGAGTCTACATCACACACTGTAATAAATACATTAGATTTTTATCTATCTATCTATCTATCTATCTATCTATCTATCTATCTATCTATCTATCTATCTATCTATCTGTCTGTCTGTCTGTCTGTCTGTCTGTCTGTCTGTCTGTCTGTCTGTCTGTCTGTCTGTCTGTCTGTCTGTCTGTCTGTCTGTCTGTCGTTCTGTCGTTCTGTCTATCTGTGTATCTAGGTCGGTCTTTCTATCTGTCTATCTATACTTCTGTCTGTCCATCCATCCATCCATCCATCCATCCATCCATCCATCCACAGTGGAAGTCAGAATTATTAGCCCCCCCCCGTTTATTTTTTTCCCCATTTCTGTTTAACAAAGATTTTTTTTTTAACACATTTCTAAACATAACAGTTTTATTAACTCATCTCCATTAATTAATTTATTTTATCTTTGCCATGATGACAGTAAAAAATATTTTACTAGATATTTTTCAAGATCTATCCATCTATCTATCCATCTATCTATCTATCTATCTATCTATCTATCTATCTATCTATCTATCTATCTATCTATCTATCTATCTATCTATCTATCTATCTATCTATCTATCTATCTATCTATCTATCTATCTATCTATCTATCTATCTATCTATCTATCTATCTATCTATCTATCTATCTATCTATCTGTCTGTCTGTCTGTCTATCTATCTGTCTGTCTGTCTGTCTGTCTGTCTGTCTGTCTGTCTGTCTGTCTTTCTGTCTCGTTCTATCTATCGTTCTATCTATCGTTCTATCTAGCTAAATTCATTCATTCAAACATTTTATTTTGGATAATGAATATTTGATCGGCAAGCAAAATCAGATGATCATAGTATTGTGTTTGCACAAGCTTTGCATTTTCTGTGCATCTTGATGACAGGTCATTAAAATTACACTTTTGATTGTTTGACTAGTATATTTGGGACCATAAATGTAATATATTTATCAATGAATGGCTGTACAGAACACAATATAGGTTCTCAAAAAAACATGCTTTAGTTTTCCAAAGTGTCCCAAGTTCTTTACATAAAAAAATGAGCGTACACATTTTTTATGGACAACCTGCGAAGGTCTTGTTTTGAATATTTCCTTACAAGCAGTTTACATATTGGCAAAGTAGTCAACGGCGGTATCAATAGCCTAGTAGTTAAGTGTGCCAACACATACCACTGTGGTTCTCATGGTGACCTGAGTTCAATTACCGGCTAGAGGTCTTTTGCTGATCCCTCCACTCACATGTTGAGGTCTTAACTCTTTTTTTATCTAATCCAATGAAAAGATAAAAACCCCTAATCAATCAGGGTGTCTGTGAGGTCTTTTAAAAGTATTAAAAGTTCATAAATCAGTGTAGAGAAATTTAAGGCCTTTAAAAAGTATTAAAAGTCTTAAACGCTATTTTGCAAGGTATTACATTTTATATAATTTTTTATTATGCAATGTATGGTTGTATGCTAAAGTTTGCCTGAATGAAATCTGTGAATATCAGGATGCTGTGTAGTTTATGAAATCAATAAAATCCTGCTAGATTTGACATCATGCTGCTTTGTTTACTGCAGTAAATGAGGCCACACCATTATTTCTGCAGCTCTATTGGTGCCAACCTGCTGAATTAGCTAGATTTAATAGATTTGTATTCAGTATATGAATAACGTTTTAATTTTGAATTCATTTCTTACATTAATATTAAGTAAATTTACTTTAAGTTAAAATTTCGCCAGTGTTTCCAGTTGAAACTCAAAGTAGTTATAATGTCTTAAAATGTATGGAAAGAGTCTTAAAAAGGTCTTAAAAGATATTGAATTTCACTCTCTAATTCCTGAATATACTGTCAATACATAAAAATACTTAGACATAGCTCGTTTTAGAAAGTGATGCAGTCCAGTTTTGAAAATGGATTACATCAGCAACAACGACCATAAGAGTATATAGAGGCATAGAAGCAACTATCCAGCATCCTAGCAACCTTTCCATAAGCATTCCATAAGCATTCAGCACTCTTGTGAATACGCAGAAATTTTAACATAAGCTAAATTCTGATTTAGTGTTTAGATGAAATTAGATCCCATGGAAATGTGATAATGGACGTACGCTTTCCCTCTTCTGGGAAATTTTAATTTTAATATCTATTATATAGTTTTCTCCAAATGTCAGCTATTTTTGGTGATTATTTTCACTGTGTCTTGCAGGAACCAAGTGAAAATGGCCCTCTCTTCTCTGAACTGAAGTTCTACATGCGAGCTGCCAAACCTGATCTAAGTATGCCCTTGTGACTGCAAACACGCCCTCATATGCATGATGAACCACACTGAAAAAAATAAAGTCGAAGAGCAACTCTTTTAATTAAAGAAAGTTCTGAGCTCACCATTGAGGGCCTTATGGAGACAGACAAACCATAACTCTCTGCCTTTGGTGGCTCTTATGGCTGCCCCAAGGCCACAGCATTGCGCTTTATTTAATAACAATCCAAATGTCAGTCTCCCTTGACAATTAACTGCAATATTACTAAGGGATGCTCATGTTTTATTCATCAGAATATTGTAATGTTGGTAAATATTTGTCCCACCAGCAGATTACCTTGCGGCACATTCACAGTTGGGTCCCCAAGGGATACTCTTATATTATTTTGAGCACCAACAAGTTTAAAGAATAAAAGTTTTGAATAATTTACTCACTTGATGAATTGATTATTTGATTGCTTTTAAATGTTGGTGTGATAATGTTAATTTTAGAGGTGGTAGTGTTTCTTCATTTCACAGTGAGGTGTGAATATGTTGCGAGTCGTTTTTGTGACAGAATGTTTTATATTAATTCAGTCGGGGCTTGGATGAAGTCAAAGAAAATGGAGTATTTGGGAGTTCCAAAATATTGGGGTTCTGGTTTTCATGAGAAAAATGGGAAAAGGTACGTGAAAAACATCACTTTCCAAGTTATTACATAACAAGGTAGCACTTTATAACACACTATGAATCATTTATTAAGCATTAGCAAATAGTTAATTTATTATTTGTTTAGCATCAACTCTACATTAATAGACATTAGTAAGCAGTTTATAACTGCAGATACAGATGCTGTATTCTTGATTTATAAGCACTAATTACAAAATTAAGTATTGCAATATTTACAAACCATTTATTTAAGAATAGTTTTTCTAAGATCTTTAAGAAGGCGTAGGCAAATGATTGAATATTCAAATGAACATTTGTATATCTTATTATTCAGGCATATATTAATAGTTACTTTGTATGTTAATAAATGCTTTAAGCTCTGTGTAACCAGTACCGGGTCCGTGATGTCATTTACTTCAGAATTCTTGAAATTTTAAAGGTCCGTATTGGCCCAATACCCCCGTAAGTGGATTAGTTCTCTCATCAGTTGGAATAAAATAACTTTTGCATAGATTATGATTGAGACATTTTTCTTTTTTCTGATTACTGACATGTGCAGGAACCACCAAAATTAATTACAGCAACCTAGACCACACAGAACCTAAACAGTACACTTTCAAATTTGAGTTTACAAAAAAAAGCGCCTCTTTTTTTTGTAAAGGTTATTATAATACAGACAACATATACAATTATTTTAATCACTTTCTATAGTGTTTTATGAAAGTTCAAAGGGTTTTCTCTAAAGTGATACCAATACCAATCTTTTGCATTTTCACCTCTGCATGTGTATTTTGGAAGCTTTTAAATTTGGGATGGCAAAATCCAGGTGGAAACCTCAAAATAGCACTTGCCTCAACTTGATTTAGTTTTGTGACCCAATCTAAAATCAGGACTATTTAAGACCCTATTATATGTAAAATAAGTCTTTGTGATCTTATCTAAAATAAATTAATAGTAATTACTGTACTCAATTTTATGTTTTATTTTGACACTCCTGTTATTAAGCAATGTTTACATTTTACAGTAATTATATATTTTTAGATAGGATTGCAAAGATTCATTGTTCATTTGATGCTGAGCCTTTAAATGTTATATGGGATTTACAAAGCAAAGATAGTCCTGACTTTAGATTAGGTCACAAAACTGGATGAAGTTGTGTTAATAAAGCATTTATTAACATTCATAGTAACTATTAATATATACTTGAATAATAAGATATATAAAATTTCATTTGAATAGTTTATTCCAGGAAATAATTTAGTAATGAAAAATAAATCATTAACAAATTATGAAAACACAATCATATAAATCACGAATACAGCATTTGTAGCTGTATTTATAAACTACCTAGTAACGTCTATTAATCTAGAGTTAATGCTTAACAAATAATGAAATAGCTATTTTCTAATTCTTAATAAATGATTTATAGTGTGTAGTTATTATAAAGGGTTACCAACAAGTGGCATGCTGTTTTTATTTAAATGTATTTTTTGTTGAATATGCATAAGTGTCATTTCACCTCAATCACCAGGTATAGATTTATGGTAATGGATCGATTTGGAACAGATCTACAGAAGTTGTTTGAAGGAAATGGGAAGAAGTTTTCAAGGAAACTGGTTCTACAGCTGGGCCTTCGACTTGTAGGTTTCTTTTAAGAGTATGACAGTCATCCTGTACTTGATTTCACTGAAAATTATTTTTTTTCTTCAAATTTTACCTGTTATAAGGCAGCATATAATGTAGCTTTTTTGAGAAAAAGGATTAAAGTACATGACCAATAAAGTCAATTCCGAAATACTAAAATGAGATGTCAGCGATTACACTTGCACACTATCAACAAAAAAATCAATACTATTTGTGGCTTATCTAAAATAAGGGAAAAACATGGAAGTTGCTTATTATTAGGCCTGTCATGAAATCAATTTTTTTGTATGATATATTGCAACAAAATAGTTTGCGATAAATAATATTATTGTCATTTTAAGACCATTTTATGCCCCTTGATACAGTATATAATGCCAGAATGACAATATAATAGCATCATAATGCAAGTACACTCTAACAAAGAACACAGAATATTTTATTTCTAAGAATATTTCATTTAATTACAGTCATTTTAACAATTGGCTGTAATTAAATTGAGGCATTGGAATCAGAATGGGAAAATGTATATCTTAAACAAATAAATAATAATAAATGTTTACAAAAAGTGCAAGGTAAAAAGAAACTGAGGATGTGATGCCTGCTACCAGATCTATTTTCAGTTGTCAGGCACCTACATTAGAATATACCATACTAATTTATATTAAGTACTATGGTGTTTTTTTAAAACCATACTGAAACTGATGCTTCCAATAGAGATAGAGATGTTACACAATAAGCTAAATTGTTGCAAAAATTTATTCGATATATATTGCATTACCAAAAATTATTGATGTCCATGTGTTGTGCGATATATAGATTATTGTGACCAGCCTACTTATTCTCAGCACTGAAAGAAATCTGACTGAGTAATGTAAATAATGATAATAACTGATAATAAGCAGGGTTACAAAAATAAATTGAGCAATCGTCAGTAAAATAACTTTTACATATTGCTAAAATAAAGGGAGCAATCCACAGTTGACATAATTGTTCATAATATTTGTCAATATGTACCAAAACTTTTTACCCTAAACTTACTTTACATAAAAAGTTGCAATTTTATTAAACATGCACATAAGTTTTCAACACTACTATTGTGTCAGTGCAGGCAGTGAGAAAATCTTATATTCTAACTTATCTTTCATCTCTCTAGCTTGACATTCTGGAGTACATCCATGACCATGAATATGTGCATGCAGACATCAAAGCCTCCAACCTCCTCCTGTCCTACACCAACCCCAATCAGGTTTGTTTCAAGCCTTGCACATGTTTAACAGATCTCTGTTGCCATGGCTGTACAGCTCGAACTGTAGAGATGCAGAAGGGAATGTGTTCAGACCACAGGACTGTACAGAGCTCCTGCTTCTTTTAATTGGAGTACCAGTGATTTGCAATGGAAGAAACTACTTGTCTTATTTTTTTTCCATCTGTTAATGAGATTTGGGTTGGGAAAAAAGCAAAACAATTTAAGCCTTTAATGCGGCTCATAAACTGGAGAGATTAGAGACAGTATTGAAGCTGTCTCTAGCAAATAAGGTTGGGGGGGCTGGGCAGGAGCAAATATTTAATTTGAAGATTAATAATGTATCAGTGGTGTATTATTAAGCTGCTATTTTTAAAGTCACAATTTAAAACTCGGCCTCTTGGGATTAGTCACTGCTTATTTGGTGACTGAGCATCCCTTTTTGAAATTGCTAGGGTGTTCTCTTTGCTTCGGAATGCATGTATTACTGTTTAATAAATGGGTGTACAAACAGAGCACAGGCATTAAAATGCAAGAAAGGCCTCTCACTTTTTTGATTACTGCCAGTGAATTGTCTGTGATTGGTATATCAGGATGTAGTTTTTTGTAAACTGTTAGCACGTTTTTTCACTTTAGAACACTGATTTCTGAATACTTTTTGAACCGGTTTAACTATGTCAAAGACTCAAATTCAGGAGATACTCGTCTCAATCAGTTCAATAATTCTTGCACAGAGTTAATATATAATGAAATCTTATAGAAGGAATTATTTCATGTATTAAAGGTGCAGTATGTAAGTTTTACACCCAGTGGTTGAACTAGGTATTGCACACCTGGTTCAAAGCAAACGCAAGCGCAGGTTGCCAGATTGAAGACAAAAAGGAGTGTGCCTGACTGTTGAGCTTAAAGGCTGATTTAAACTGTGTAAATGAAAAGCCGTGTAAATGAAAAACCGTGAAAGCAATGACACTCAATAGAAGGAATATTTTCCATATTAAAAGGAGTTTTTGTTCTAACCAACACCTCGAATTTATATTTTAGAAACAGCTTCTATTTCTTGCAGCTGAACAACAGAAAACTATGACAATGATCACTTCAGATACACCTCATGTGCTTTATTTAGTGTTCAATGTGAGTTTGAATTCCATTTCAAAAAACATTGCCACACCACTAAAAGCAGCAGCAGATAGTTCACCTCAAATCTTAAAAATAAAATGAACCATTTGAAATGGATCTTCAGTGCAAGCCAACACATATCAGTGATTCAGCATGTACATTTAATAATGTTAAAGAGTTTTAATATGTATTAATTAGATTACCATTTTGCTGGAGTGCAGTGTATTATTCTGTGCTTCTGAATGGCTGTATTTAAATTTCTGTTGTGTTTCGTATGGGGCAAGCAGACAAATTGCTTATCACTGCAAATCTTGTCACGTAGCATGTTAGGACACAGGGTTACAATATAACCTGCTCACCTAATGTTTACGTTCAAAATATTTATATTATTTACTAATTAATAACCACCTCATGTGGAACTCTGAATCTGCGTCTTATTTTGGAGGCTGTTATTGTCCACCGGAGGTCACATTTCAGTCGCGGATGCGTACTTTGAGAGCCTTTCTGACTAAATGGATGAAACGTGTTTTTTCATCAAGGCAACCCGGGGTGCTTAAAAATAATAGCCTAAACTGGCATTGTTCGGGTTAAATGACCAATACAAAGACAGACATTCCGGCATGTAATGCACATTTTTAAAGCAGAATATCTGACGTTAGCATTGTTTTTCAGATAAACAAGTGTTCACTTGGCATGTTTCTTAAATATTTGCAGACATATTAGGGTATGTTTAAGCTTTAGAAGAGTCAAAAACTCACCTTTAAACACTAAAGGGAGAAAAACAATTGATGCATTGAAATACTTTCTCAATAATTCTGGATCGATTCTCAAAAGTTTAGAATTGATTCTGTGTTCAAATTAAGTTGTGACGATTTAGGCCTGTATTGGCAAAAGTTCTTAACAGAAATAAGGGTTTATAGATACACATATGCATGTTGCAGAATTTGCTTTATTTGGACTGATGGATAATTACAGGCACGGTGATTCTGATATGTTGTGCAGCCGCATTGTTCCTAAAAGTAAAACTTTGTGCCATCATAGACACATAGACGATGTAGGTGCAAAGGTGCTACTCATCTGGTGTGTGAGTGAGGTTTTAAAATTACAAAAGGAGGTGGATCTTGCTTTATGCTTTAGGCCTAATACTAGTATCTTGTAAAATAACTAGGAAATTATTATTTACTGTCATCATGAAGACAAATGAAATTAGTTAGTAGAAATTAGTCAATAAAACTCTTAAGTTTAAAATGAGAAAATCTTCTCTGTGTTAAACAGTACTCTGTGTTTTACATACTTGGAAAATATGTAAAAGTTAATTATAATTTCACAAGAGAGCTAATAATTTTTCCTTGACGTTTTAAAGTTATAAATAAAAATTGTGATGCTGTCTTTTTTGGAAAATTTATATGGATTTTTTTCTTTATGGAATATGTTTGTTTTTCATAATTTTTCTTTGTAATTATTATTATTTTTTTTTACATTTTAGAGCTTGTTCATCCTGAATAATTCTTTAAAAAAATATATATTTTATGGAAGACAGTACTGTAATACAGAGATTTCTGTTATTAAGCAAAATAATAGAAACTCTAATTCTGTTAAAATTATAAGGTTGTAAAGATGGACAGCAGAAGAACTAGGAAAAGTAGAAGTTTAGATTCGGAAATCAGAAAGCAGATCGGTTCATGAAACCTATGTCTGAATGTGAGCTACAGAGATGTCCTTAACATGTAAACATAGTGACATTTGTAATTGCACTTTTTTATCTTCTTCTTTTTTAGAATAAATATTTTATATTTTGTTATGTATTAGGAATGGATTTTATAAGTGAAAGTTAGGTGAGGGCTCCACTGTTACACATACAGATATGTGTAGGAAACTCAGTATTCAGATCTCCCTGAAAAGTTGGTCAAATACATATTTTGAGATTAAGCATGAAATAAAAAGCTATTACTCGCCTTAAATTAAGCTCTTAAAGACTCATCTGCAATGACAGAACGTCCTACAAACTGTTTAACATTTGGCAGTGTATGATGATGACATTTTGTTCTTTACACTCTGTCCGGATGTAAATAGCACAATGAGTCATTTAACAGATTATATTATGTGAATGTTTCTGTATTTTTATTCTAATCATTGTGTGTTTGATGAAAAAGCAAGCTGTTTGTGATTAGCAGCCTCTGCTTACCACATGTATGACAACGTTTTAGTTTAAAAAAAGTTTAGTTCAGAAATGTTTGTGATGTTTCTCACTGTAGGTGAGCTGTTAATCTAATGCTGCTGGAAATTGGCACATGCAGTTATTTTTGAGACTTTACATGGACACTTCAAATAATCTACCACTTTTTGAGGAGATAGGTGCACCTGTAATTTGCGCACTGACTGTTTTGGTGTCTTTGGAGCTCTGCTAGCTGTTTCCTGTTGCTTTGAAAACTCCGCTATCAAAGCGCTAATTGTCAGACCTCCTTTATAGGTGACACATACTGCTAATTGGCAATCAGTTACTTTGCAGCAGCATATGCGATTTATTTGCAGTAACCTTAAAGAAGACTTTATCATCTCGTGTGCCTAGCATCTGTAAATATAATGTCATATCAAATCATTTTTTAAGTCTTTCTATAATTGTTTTAAGATGTTTTTGTTGCACAGTTGATTCTAAGTTTTTTTGTTTTAATTAACAGGTATTTTTAGTAGATTACGGACTGGCCTATAGATATGCTCCTGAAGGAGTGCCAAAGGAGTATAAAGAAGACCCAAAGAGGTGTCATGACGGTACCATTGAGTTCACAAGCATTGACGCACACAAAGGAGTCTGTAAGTAATTGGAACAATCACATCACACTTTTAAGTTAGATTTTCGCCTAGATGAAGAAGATTCAAGATTTAAGCAGATGATTAAATGGTCATTATAGATTAAGCTTGTGACATTGATAATGATTTTGTGTGTCATGGAAGGTTTCATTTGACTAAATTGAGGTATTGTACAATTATGTAATTTTTTTTGCTAATTGTGAATGTTGCCATCTGAACCCTGGAGAGCATAATAGCCCGTTTCCACTGAGTGGTACAGTACGGTACGGTATGGGTCGCCTTTATCAGACTTGCGCTTCCACTGTCAAAAACGTGCCAATGGTATCCTTTTGGTGGGCATGGTGTACAACAAAGTTTCAGTCAACGTCATTCTCGCTTGAGGAAATGTCAAAGTAAAGCTGTACGGGTCGTTCTTATATCATATGAGAAGAATTTCTCCAAAACAGATGCTTTATACACATAAATACTTTTGTATAAATGCTAATTACTAACATTTCTATGAAAATGATTTGATTATAACTGCAGATCAATGCGAAATAGCCTACTGTAACGTTTGGAATCCGTAAAATATATAAATAAATGCAACATATATGAACACATACAGCCCCTTACAGTCTCCGAAATGTTACCAATTACAGATCAACTACACATAGCATATATTTAAAAACAACACACAACATATAGCCTACGGTCAGTGCAAACCTCTCATCTGTATCTATAATCTTCACCAGCACATGCAACCTCTTGTTAGAAAGTAATTTCATCATTCGGACTTCATAATAGTCCAAAAGATGATCATAATAGTTAAACATGGCAGTTTGTTCATCTTTTAGGTTGCTGAAAGAATCATTTGCTGCTTTGTTTTTTCGGGCTTCCCCTTTGTTATTTCGTGCTTCACTCTCGCGTTTGTCCGTTTCTGAAAGCATCGGATGTCAGAAGCACTTCAATAATCACGCTCCCGTTTTTATCATCAGCTTAAGAAGTTAGTTTTTTCAAAAATAGACGCGCCTCGAGCACAAACGAGAAATCGAAACCGCTTGCGCTTTAGACGACCTTGTAAACAACTACGGTGCACAGGGTAGATTCTGCTCTTCTTCTTGGCTTTGTGGCTGATCATCAAGACGACGACATGATTTTTCATAGCTCGTTATTAAATGTATGTATTATTACGGTGTAATGTCTTGGCTGTGTATTAAAAAATAGTGCTTCCTTTGTTGGTGAGGTTTGTCTGTAAACCAATTCAGTTGTGCGTCTAGCTCCGCCTTTTGGTACACTTTTGTCAAGCTATGTCAAATGTAATAATTCTTAGCATTGTTTTTTTTTATTATGTTTATTTCTTTTCTGTGTGGAATAAATATTACATTTCAGCTCCATCAAGACGAGCTGACCTGGAAATCATGGGCTACTGCATGATCCAGTGGTTATGCAGCCATCTGCCCTGGGAAGACAAACTTCAGGACCCGCTCTACGTCAGAGACTCCAAGCTTAGGTAAGTGTCTATAATGTCACTTGTGGCAAATTAATTCTTTTTCGAACCAAGGTGCAATCTACATGATATTTTTTGCCATGGGCTAATGAATATTAACTCAAATGATAATAATGCCCCTGCAGTATAGGTAATTAATTTTTTCCCTTGATTGCCTTATAGCTCATTTCTGGATACAAATAATAATAGGTTAGATTTAGGGAATTATAATAAATGCATTTCTATGATTTACTTTGATTCATTTTTCAATTTTCCTTTCCTCAGGTGTAGAGACAATATTGATGAGTTCTTGAAAAGCTGTTTCGCTTCAGGAAATATACCAGGTAAGAAAAAAATTGAGCAGTCGTTTAGTTTATGCGAGGAGCTGTCGTGCATTCAAAAAGGTGAATGATCTTTTGGTTGTAAATTATCCGTTATATAGTAATATGGTTGTTTAATAGTCTGAAATCTTCGCCAGTTTTTCACTACTAAATGGGATTTAAGTATATTTATTATTATTTTTTTAACCTTGTGGCAACGGCAGCAGCACCTGTGAATTCTGCAGTATTACTTTTTGTTTGTCTGCCAAGCGGTAATTGGAGTGACGCACTCTCGAGCTCTGATTCGCAAACAAGAGTGCAAGGGCCTCTTCTCTTGTTAATGAGTGCGGACCTGGTGATTTAGCCTTAATTAGAGCTAATCTATCAGCTCCGTGCTAATTTCCAGCAACTTCTCACACTAACTTTAAAGTAGAGCGTGTTCATTTTGTGCTTTGTATGAATATACAGGGTTGAACGCTAAGGATTTTTTCTACTGGCCTGATCGGGTAGTTTAGATTTTTACTTGCCCTGCCAAAGTTTTCATTAAAAAAATGAATTTAACAGCTATTCATTAGCCACATATTTTAAATAATGTGTCAAAAGTCAAACATAATTGTATACATACATTTTTAATTAGCATAACTTTTACTTAAATTCTACAGACAATTTTAAAAGTACAAATGTGATGTAAATAAATTAGAAAAAAAAAAATTAAGGGTAGGGCTAGGTTAATAGGCAAGTTATTGTATAACGATGGTTTGTTCAGTAGACTATCAAAAAATATGGTTTAAAGGGGCTAAGAATTTGACCTTAAAATGTTTTTTAAAAAATGTAAAACTGCTTCTATTCTAGCCGAAACAAAACAAATAATACTTTCTCCAGAAAAAAAAATATTATCAGACATACTGTGAAAATGTCCTTGCTCTGTTAAACATCACTTGGGAAATATTTAAAAAAGAAAAAAAAAAAAAAATTCAAAGGGGGCTAATAATTCTGACTTCAACTATATATATATATATATATATATATATATATATATATATATATATATATATATATATATATATATATATATATATATATATATATATATATATATATATATATATATATATATATATATATAGTTACCTCACAATTGTAATTTTTTTGATTATATAATAATCGTTGAAAATGTTGTGCAATTTTGACACCCACAGACCAAATATAAATCAGAGAAGTTAGACTTTCTCATTCAGAGCTCATTTCAGTTGTCAAGTTTTGTAAAAATATATATATTGAATCAGTCAATCTATAAAAAATGTTGGCTAGAGTTAGGCGTTATAGACTTAAATTATAGAGCGAAATAATAGATGTTGATCTTTCTTTCGAGGTGTCAGTGCACAAATGAATGAAACAAAAGGCCTAATACAAGACACAGACATATACTGGTTTGTTAGTTAATTTTGCTTTTTCGCTACAATCAATCTGCTCCGGAGTTCGTATCAATCGAGCTGAAACCACCTCATTCAGGCGATTGATTTGGTGCAGATCCAAGCACAATTGCGCGATTCACATATGCCAAATGTACCGCGCTAACTGGACAAACAAAGTTCCGAAACAGACGTGTAGTTGTGAAGCATCTCAAGACTGTATTTGCACACAATTGACAAACAGTCACAGCAAAATTAAACTTTAATGACAAGGCAACGATCCTGTCTACTGTCCCGAGCGTCTCGCACGTTACCCCTGGGCCATCGCGCAGTCCTTATTGTCGAGCCCTGATATACATAATTTCTGTTAATAGATATTTGTAGTAAAATGTAATGGAACTAATTTAAAAATGTAAATAAAACATAACCTGTATTTGTCTAGTCATGTTTGATATTGTAAGGGGTTTTAAATTTGCCCCAACATTAAGCAGAATCTCATATTCATTTACATCATAGCATTTGTTGCAACTGTTACATCGATTTAAAATGATAAAATGTTACTTCTGTTTAAAATTCAATGTTTTTTTATGTAATCTTCGACTTTTTGTAACCCTCAGGTATGTAAATACAAATGCAAGCACCACATCAGCTCTCCTACTCGACCACAAAACAACGCAATAAATAAAAGATGAAGTTTTTAAACAAACTTGTTTTTCACCCTTCTCCGTTCTCGACCTCTGCGTTGCCTAGTTTTGCAGTCAGCGTGTGGCAGCCTGTATACTTTTGCAGAACTTTAGGGCGTTCTTTCTTTGTGTCGTTTAAAAATCAAAGATGTCATTGGCTCCCTTTGCTCAGTCGCTGATGTGATGGCAGTTCTTAAGCCCTGTGACAGCCGCGCGGCAGACGGCGAGATCCCTCCTCAGGCTGTTGTCTTGTGCGTACACGGAGCATCACAACACCGAGGTGATGGGAGGCGGCACTGTTAGCGCGGCCATCACGACTAATTCTGTTTGGTGTGACTATTTTAGCAGCCGACAGTAAACAACAGTTTGTGAGTGGAGAAGTAGAAGGAACAAAGTGACAAATGTCAGCCCTTCTCCTCTAAACTTAGCCTGAAGGTTAAAGTATGAGCGTCTGCTGTGAAGACGCTGCCCTACAGGGATCATTCTGTCTTCGCCTGCACAATGCTAAGCATACGTGAACATGCACCTTATTAACGTCGGACTGTTTGTACGAGGTTAACTTAAAGGTCCAAGTAACTTTCACTTAATCTCACACTTAATTGCTGTTTATTGACCCAGAAGTGTCTTTAATAGTGTGCAGCCACATCGCTCTGTCTGAAAAAATAAATCCATCTGCCTTACGATTAAATTGTTGTGCTTTAATGTCTTTTTTTTATTTTCAGCTGAAATGGGGAAGTTCATGCAAGAGGTCAAGGTTCTCGGATACACAGAGAAGCCAGATTACGCAAAATTACGAGGTATTTTGCAGCAAGGCCTGAAGTCCATAGGGTCAACAGATGACAAAAAGCTGGACTTTGGAGTGTCGACCAACAGCACAAGTTTGCCCTCTGTCAAGGTGAGAGCCACCTTCAGTAGAGCATCAAAAAGACGACCTCTTTCACACCATGTTGAAAATGCTCCAGCGCTACCTTTTTGAAGTCAGCCGTTTATAAAAGGAGCCCATTTCAGCATCCTATAATTTGTTTACCTGTTGAAAGCAGATTCAAATTTGAAAATGCCCACACACGATCCAAGACTAATTGCTCGGGTTAGTAGGAAATGCTGTTGAGTGCATTGATTTTCAAATACGATTAACTTGCGATGCTTTTAACAAACGTGTCTTGAGCTTTTTTGAATTCCTTCTTGCAAACGTGCCCCTTGTTCACCTCATTTCACCTGAAAGTGTCACGATGTTAATTTAAGTGTCAAATCTTTTAGTGTTTATTTCTGCATTTCAAATGGAAGGATGCCACCTGACCTTAGTTTCCTGATATCTTAATATTGCACTCCACACCCTCAAGTTGTCGGATCGCAGTCCTCTGAAATAAATGGACATATCTCTATACTTGTAAAAGAGGTTATTGAACAGTTTTGTCTGGATTTCCAGCGAAATCATCTTTTGCAGCCATCGTGTTTCGTTTTTGTGTGTTTCATGTAAAACAAATCGCCTGAGCCCACAAAGATGCCCTTGATGGCATATACTTTGTGAAAACGATAAGACTGTGGCTTCATTCATGGGGTCCGGCACAAAGAGCTCTTGGCAACAAAGCCGTCTGCATCTCAGGTTCTCTCCAGCGCCCGGGTGTTTATCCCAGTGGCCCCTCCTCTTCCTCCCACAGACAGGTCCTGAGTGCCTGTGTTTATTCCCTGCTAATGTATCACAAATTTGCTGACACGGTAACCTTGGAGTCGGCGCAGGCCGGCAATCAGCGAGCCGCACTTACGACAGGGGAGGGGACGGACTCTCCTCGCTTCCCACAATGCAGTTTGCATATGGAAGGTGCCACCAGGGAGCTGGCCCATGCCAGCTGAGGGTTACCTGCCCACTGCCGTTATTGTATGTAATTATCGAGCCAATCTGTTCTGCTCAGCAGGGTCTGGATGGTAATCATGAGGCAGCAATTGGCAAAATGGAAGGGAAATGTGAGGGGGTGTTGGGGGGGGGGCTAGTAAGGATGATAGTTCAAGTCCGAGAGAGGGGCGAGCATTCATTATGCAGTCTGAGTGAAGAAAAGGGAGAATTTGATTGCTGTCGTTAAGTGCATCTTCTTCATAACCCCTGGTTCGGTTAGTATGATTTCCTTGAATTGAGGACTTGAGCTTCTATGCTAGAATTTTCATTTGAGGGAAAAAAACATGGATTTTTGATTGATAAAATTGTTAAAATAGATTAACTCATAGAAGGTTTTTATTTTTTGGAATCCCACCCCACCCCTCCAAAAATTCTCAATGTTGAAATCAGTTTCCTTGCCATTCCTTTGATAATTTCCAATGCTAAAATGTGCTAGAGTTTGAGGGGTTGGTATCAGGAATAATTATTTAAGCACTTGAAAGAAGTCTCCATGCTTACCAAGGCTACATTTATTTGATAAAAAGGTGGTTAATGGTTATTCTGTTGAAATATATTTTAAAATGCTGTGACCTCAAAGCTGAAATTTTAACAGCCACTGCGTCAGTCGCTCATGGTCAATATATTCTTATTTGGAGCAGAAGAAACTTTTCTAATTATTAATAATGTTTAAACATTCTGAAAGTACAGTGCTGCTCATTAATGTTTAATGAATGGGAGGTGGGATTGATTCCACACCCCTTCTTTTTATTGACCCCCAAACGTTTTTTGTTGTATTGTGTATTGTGTTTGACATTCAAATTATTTTATTTGTTCTTGCTGGATTTGCTGGATAGCTGAATCGTAATTACATTTTCTCAAGCGTTCACAATGCTCAAGGCGTACGTAATAGTTTCCATGTGTATACTGAGCGAAAGGTCCCTTCTTAATATTTTATTTGAACTTGCTCCAAGGTTGCTCTAGGCAAGTGCATTGACCACTGCTCTTCCATCTTTTCCATCCCTGTGTTTGTCTCTTTATTTTTGACTGAAAGACTCCCAAGCGAAAGAAGGCAGAGGAAAAAGGCCAGTCTGCTGACGATACCGATGGCACCCCAGCAAAGAAGAGGCGAGCTCCTCAGAAGAAGGGTAAGTCAACTAAACAGACCCCAGTGTCAATCAACAATATTAGTCGTCTTTGTTGAAATGATAAATGTTTTTAAAATGAACATGTAACCTATTTAGAAGTGAATGGGGCTAAAAAGACGGCAAGTCCTGCAAAGCGTCCAGCAAAGAAAGAAGCTCAGGCCTCCACTGAGCCAGCGGTGAAGAAAAGCCGAGGAAGGCCTAAGAAGAACTCTTAATCCTTTTTGCACTCCAGTTCAAGTCGTTTTCTTTTTGTATCTTTTAAATTGTCTGGTCTGTATTTGTTCTCTGTGGTTGAATTTTCTTAAACTTTAGCAGGGTGTTGGGTACACTCTCGCAGTGAAATGATAATAAATATGGGGTAAAGAAAAAAAAAACGACAGTGGCTTTGAGTTGTGAGTTATTTTCATTCCTTTGTAATGCCTTGAATAATCAAGCCTATGCGGATGAGGTCCAGGGGGGATTGCTTTGCCCCCGATAAGGAAATCCCTGAAGGAGCTCAGAGTCCCGACTCTTCCCCCGCCACATTTTCCCCTTGTTGTTGTGCTATGAAAGCCGGCGTGCGGCTGGCACTGCGACGTCTGTGGGAGAGGCGAGCTGGTCTTTGATACCTGCATTGAGGCAGGCAAACGTGTGGCAGACGCCACTGAGCCGGGTACGTGCGTTTGGAGAAGGGGGCTCTGCGCCTTTCCGCTCGGCTGCCATTTGATCAGGTGGAGACAAAAGACTAGCACTTGGGTCCTACTTTCCGTGTCACTCTCGCTCGAGTCTTTCTTAACTTCCTGTTCTCCGCTAGGAAAGGGTTTCAAAGAGCTATCATTAAAAGTTAGTTGTGGCTGCACCACTTGTTATGCATTGTAACTTTATCGCAGGTTTTGATAACGCACCGACAGCGTTCGCAGGCGTATTTTTAGGTCCAAATGTCATCTTGAATTGTTTGCTTTTTAATCGCAGCAAAATTGATATGACATTGAGGGGACAGGAATAATTTGATGAGGACAGGTTAGAATACATGAATAATAGATATGGCATGTATACAGGGTCGTGACTGGAAGAGCACAGTTATGTTTTCCAAGAGTTGTACTTGTCAGATAAAAACAAACTCGAGCGTGTTCTTTTATAAAAGAAACAAAGTTGCTGCTGCATTATCAAAGAAAGAATCTATCCAAGGCATAAATACAGATTTGCTGATTTCACCGTAAATTCACATGCTGTGGTTTAGAATCGATATGATTGAAATCATGATTTATTTGTTCGCGTTTCATTTAAAATATACAATTTTTTTTTACAAATGGAAGACATTATTAACGTATAGTATTAACGGCATGGTCATTTTTTTCCATCATTTGCACATAATCTGCAGAGCTAGAAAAATGCAGCATTTCATGGTATGTTTGCATTCCAAAAAATGTGCTAAAAATAGACTTTTTTTCTATTTTGAAAAATGTAGCATATAGTTGACACTGCATTATGCATGTCTTTGTAGGGTGAATGCACGATGATGACAGTGTTTTCAGAAAATTGCTGTTTTGTAGTTTAGATGATGACAGTAGGATCGAAACTTTTTGTTAAGTTTTTTCCAGGCCCACAAAACGCCCTTTTTTTTTTTTTTTCATTTTATTAAAATGTGTGTACATGCATCATCAGACTGATTCTAATTATTGAATTGTGTTGTAAACCATTCATTTATATAATTAATGCAAATTGAACAAAATTTTAGGCCTTAAAAATTCTTAAATTCACTGAAATAGCGTGTTGTATGTCTTAAATCATTTTAAACGGGTCTTAATTTTTAATTTTCCTTTGTCCAAGTAAAGCTACCCAATCTGGCTGACATTCATCCACTCACTAAAAATCCATCTTACTAAAATCTGGGAAAGAAAACTAAAAGGTTACACAAATGACACAGTTGCTCATGATAATAACAGAGCAATATATCCCTTTACGTTAACTTTCAATAATACAAAAAACTCTTTACAGGAGTAAGTGGGAATAGATACAATATTTATAAATAGGCATGAAACGTAATGTTTTAAAACAGAAATGCATTAGGTTGAATAGAAGTTTTACTCAATCAATTTGGACCAAAATCCAGCAAATATATATATATATTTTTAAATTTATGTAATTGCCTCCACAGTAAATATACTTTTAACAATGTTAAACTTGTCATTAAAAATAAAAAATATATACAAATAGATTTTTCTTGTTTTGACACATTAAAGTATGTTGCTAAGAAATAATTACATTTGATTTTTTTCATGGCAAGCATAAAGCATTACAAATAATCATTAGTGTTTAGCCCCTTTTAAGTCTAAAGTTTCATTCATAATGGTTTTAAAAGGGTCTTAAAAAGTCTTAAATTTGACTTGATGAAACCTGCAGAAACCCTGACATTAGCCATGTGATGTTTTTAGTTTTTTAAATATTGACCCAGACTTGGATTATTCAAATAAAGATCACAATTAATTGGAAAACCACTAAGAATTGATTAGAGAAAATAGATTTTGTACCAGCCCTGGACCAATTTGTAGTTTTCTTCAGCTTGTCCTGTGTTCTGTTAAGCCAAACTGCAAAATAATCCAAATCTGGATGCTAAATAGATGCACCTGAGTTGCCAAACCATGACAAATTAAACCAATTTGTTTCATTCCCCAAAAGCTCAGAGTTTGAGCTTTCTTTTAACCATCTATCCCCAATTTGCCCATTTTGTGGCTCCTCTGAGGCCAATCTTCCACCTTTTACCCTCTCGGGTTACCTTGCTGAGGGGGGACCACAGCCTTGGTTGCCTTGTTAACTCTAGTTAGACTCTGGTGGCCCAGCAAGAAGAGTGAAAGAGGAAGATGTTTCTCCTAATGTTTGTTTTTAGAGCGGAGCAGCATGAGCCCTGAGCTGATGCCGGCATCGATTGTTCCAACAGTGAGGACTAAAGTGCACCCCTGTGTGCTTTCTTCCCCTTCCTCACCGCTGACCTTCAGGGCGCACAGCCATTGCTCCGCAGTAGGGGGCAGTAGTACATAATGATTGCACAGCTGGGGGGTGCAGGCTGGGTGGGGGAGGCAAACCTTAAACGCAACATTACCCACCTGTACCTCACCGGAGGACGTGCTGCTTTGATGGGCCTGGCTGTGGCCATTGATTGACCTGTGTTTATATCCACTCTCTTAGTTTCTCAGAGTTTGTCCCGGGCTGTTGGGGTTTGCTGGAGGGCTTCAAGCTGGAGAATCATTTCTTCACTGGAGCTCTGCTTTCCTCAGTGTTTTGGAAAAGGTGTTGGTTGTTATTAACGGATTTTTGTGCTCTTGAAACTTTTGGCTTTTATTGGAGTGGTGCACTCTAAACAAATGTTGGCATTATAAAAAAAAGATTTGGCCAAAAACAGATTTTAAAAAAAATTAGGACAAAATTTGTGTCAAATTATAAGGGGTTAGTAAACAGTAAGCATTTATTTATTAGGGTTAAGTTACTTAAAAATATATAGTTTAACTTAACAAGGATGTGTTAACTTTATCAACAGTTACAGTGAACATGTGTAATGCTTTAAAAGAGATCTGTTTCAGATGGGTGCTTTTCTTAATATATATACACAAGCATGTGTTTCTCACCATTATTAGACAGCACAAAGACAGCATATTTAAATGATTACTAAAGGATCATGTGACTGAAGCCTGAACTAATGGCTGTTCACATTTCAGCTTTGCCATTACAAAAAAACAAAGTTTTAGGTTGTAATGATATAGTACTCCGCATACGAGTAAATTAATATTAATATAAAGATAAATTATAAAATTAATAGTTTTATCCATTTCTCACTGAATATAGGTCATATATTTTGGTGCATTTAAACAAAATGGATTTATTAATCAGATATTTTTATTAAAATAATATTTTATTCACTAAACATCTTTAGAAATAGAAAGATTATACATTTAAATTCATGCAAAATATTGCAAAACAAATTACAAACTGCAAAATTTCAACTAAGTCTTTTTTGTTTTTTTGTTTTTTTCTCTCGATTTATTTCCTCTTTTTTTTTTTTTTAATCGTATTTCATATTTTTCCCTAAAATATAAATTTGAGCTAATGTTTTTTGGACTGTTGTAAGTTATTTTGTTAGATGAGCTCCAGATTCGGCTTCAGTACTGATTAACCTAATATATATGCAGAACATAATAGTTTAATGCATTCTATAGAAAATATGAATTTAAATGAAAGTTTTGTGAGGGATGTAGTCATATGCTGAGCACTGTAGTTCCAATTTTACTTTGTTCCCCTTCAAATAAACATTTTGTTAGCGTATAAAATAATGTTAAATAATACTTGCAATATCCCAAAAATAGTCTCAAAGTTTTTTTGCTTTTTTTAAATTGCTTTTGAAATCATTATTTTACTTAATTATTGTAATCTGTTTTACAGAAACGTGAACGATACAGATGGCAAGTAATTTTATGACCTTTTTTTTTAAACAATCTAAAAGGCTGCCAATGTATTTACAGAAACATTTACCCGAATCCCACATTTAGAGTCCCACATTAGTGTATGAACATTGGATCCCGGTGCCAAATGTTTATGGGAACTTTATTTTTACTATAAACTATAATTTGTTGTTATATCTTTATTAAGGGGCATCACAGTGGCACAGTGGATAGCATGATCCCCTCACAGCAAGGTCACTGGTTCGAGCCCCAGCAAGGACAGTTGGCATTTCTATGTGGAGTTTGCAAGTTATCCCCATGTTCACCTGGGTTTCCTCCTGGTGCTCCGTTTCCCCCACAGTCCAAAGATATGCTCTAGGTGAATTGAATAAGCTAAATTAGCCGTTGTGTATGTGTGTGAATGCAAGAGTGTATGGGTGTTTCCCAGTGTTGGGTTGCAGCTGGAAGGGCATCCACTGCGTAAAGCATAAGTTGGTGGTTCCTTCAGCTGTGGCGACCCCTGATTGATAAAAGGACTGGGCCGAAAAAAAAATGAATATTTATTTATGGGGCGGTGCAGTGGCTAACGCTGTTACCTCACAGCAAGGAGGTCGCTGGTTTGACATTTCTGTGTGGAGTCTGCATGTTGGTGTGGGTTTTCTTTAGGTGCTCCGGTGTATGGGTGTTTCCCAGCGATGAGTTGCAGCTGGAAGTGCATCCACTGCGTAAAACATGCTGGATAAGTTGGTTGTTCATTCCACTGTGGCGACCCCTGATTAATAAAGGGACCAAGCTTAAAAGAAAATGAATGATATTTATTTAATTTTTATTTTGCTAGGTAGAGTACCTTTCCTTTGAGAAAACAACAGAAAGCCAACGTTTAGAGTCTCAAGTTATATAATAAAGTTAATATTTGGCAAGCAACAGTGACAGAATAAAATAAATGAAACTTAGTCAATAAGGATTCCAAGCTAATTAAACTCACATACTTCACACATTTGACTTTATTACAGTTGTTTCTGTTGCGGCGTCCAATAAATTTGTATCTTCATTTGTGTGTTTCGGTGGCGTAAACGAATAGATTCTCCAGTCTTATATCAATACCATCTTTTTATCTTTCTCCATCTTTTCTCTCCTTCTTTAGATGAAATAAATTTCACTGTTATTGTGTTTGTATTTATTCGCCATCCCCATGTGCCCCCGTTCCCAAATACCCACACATGGAAAAAGAAATATACTGATTTTACATGGCCGAGAGAGAAAGAGCTCTTTCAATGCAGTTATGGTACATTTGCGATTCTAGTTGTGTGTAAATATTAGAAAACAGCAGGTTCTCACATTCACCGAGGAAAGGCATAGCAATGGGGCTAAGACGCGCGTTCTTATCGGTATTGTATTCACACTACACCGTCCTCCTGCTGTTTCTAATCTGCCGCCGCCGCTGTGAGCAAAACTGGACAGGCATTTATTGTCCCAGCAGGGGTATGCTTGACAAGAGAATGTTAAACACTCCACTACCTGCAATTTTCAAAGGTGATACTACACATGATAAAATGTAGATACATGCTTAATTTCTGTTTTGGGGGAAACAGGGGAGAAACTCTGGGGAAAAAAATAAATAAGTGAACTGATTTTTCTGTTTCTTTTCAGCATTATTGGCTGGATTCTGCCCGTGTTTTGTGTGTGTGTGTGTGTGTGTGTGCTTTTACTGTTTGTAAGTTGAAAAGCTCTGCCTTCTAAGCCGTTGATCCTCCAGGCAAAAGACTTGTCCAAAGCAAAAGTGCCAAGTCCAAGTCTGCGGGCCAAATTGCAATCTTTAATTCGATTTACCCTTGGCAGGGGTTTGAATGGGTTTAGTGGTCATCAAAAAGACATGTTCATCAGTGTGAGGCGAACTGTCCGTGCCGTTCATCAGGACTCTCTCAGACGACCCTCCGTGTCTCAGACTAGCGATGAGTGCCAAGTAACCGCTGGTGACATCGGTGAGAAAATAGACGAGGCAGGAGTCTTAATTAATGTGACACAGACACGTATCTCATGCCCACTGAAAACCATCTAATGAAGTGCTGCTATATGTTCTAATGAATTCTGAAGGGGTCCTAAAGAGGATGTTCAAACTTGCGTTCCGGCCCGTTAGCCGGTGATCGTTGTCTTTCAGCAATATCAAAATCACAATATGCCTGGATGCTTGCTTATGGCCTTCGATTAAGTCCCACTGTCTAATGGCCTTCACGCTGGTGTGTCGTTTGACGAAACCAAATGTATTTATTTAGGCTCTTGATGGGACGCTGAACATCATTTTATTAACAGGGAGTCAATTATCCTGCTTGATTGATGGCATAATAGAATCTTTTAGAGTGGACTCTTTAAAGAAGCACAATTTTAATGCGATGATTTGTTGGATTGCAGGCTGTGTTGGTTTTGCTGGCTATGGACAAGCAGATAAGGAAGCACTTCAATTAGATGAATGTAAAATATCTTACTTTAAGCCTATATTGACTTTAGCAAATGCAAATTATTAACATATGAGGATTGGAATAGATGTGTACATAATCTGTTTGAGGTGAACCCACTATTAAGTCAATGGACCAACGTTTAATACTTTGAAAAAAAGACTGGTCATACTGTACGAGACCCACTGATTTTTACTAATTGAATGTGGAAGAGAAACAAATGTGTGATTTATGTAATTTAGTTTAATAGACTGTCGATTTTTAAAGGGGTATTTCCCACAACACTGACAATCAGTTTGATCATTTGGATCACTTTTTCATCCTTGACATGTTTTCAGTGGTGGAAAGAGTACTGAAAAATCATACACAAGTAAAAGTACCATTACTTGAAAATCTAAAATGTTGTGCAAGTAGAGTAAAAGTATCTGTTGTAAATGTTACTCAAAGTATGAGTAAAAAGTGGACCTTTTAAAAGTACTCAAGTGTAGGGAGTATTACGCTGTAAAAAGTTGATTCATTTACAATTTAACTTATGAATGTGTGTAAACGTAACATTCTGTAGTGCATTTAGTTATTGCCTAGCAGGCACACAACATCATAATATGTTAATGTTAGGTTAGATTTAGGTTGTGATGTCAGGTGACAAATTCATCAAACCGTAAAATTCATGATATTGTCAAATGACATTGATATTTGGTTGATTTTAGGTTGTGAGAAAGAGTGACCAAAAGCCAGCGTCCAGCCAACATCTTAAACCGACTTCAAATTGACTTCAAATACTGACATTTATTTGTCAGGTATGGCAATCAAAATTCAACATCTGATAGACGTCTTAGTGGTAACGGCCACACAATGTCGAGCTGTAACATCATTAGATGTTGATTTTAGGTTCCATGTTGGACACTGACGTAGGCCCAACATTGGGTTCTGATGTCAACCCGATTTTTATTTCCAATCAAAATGCAACATCCCTACGACGTCAGTCTGACGTCATGTTGACATCTTGTGCCTGCTGGGTGTTTAAGGCCATTTTGGTCATCATACAGTATGCATCTGTCATCTTCTCATCAGTGACATGCATCTAAACAGTCTCTGGGTCAATGCGTGTAAAGATTTTGGACATCTTGGACACTTTTAGTGCTTACAAACATTTTGCTGCAATTATAAAATTGCCCACGTCTTGAGGTAGTTCATGATGCGATTTACCTTCTATGTGTGATTTAATTGAACAGAAATTACAGGAATGATTTTTTTTAATCCCCATAGGCCCGGAATAATAGAGTAGTTTCTGCAGGTTGAAGGAAAGTAGTGGCGTGAAAGTACCGATACAGCACTAAAAATGTACTCAGGTAAAAGTAAGAGTGCACATTTTTAAAACGACTTAGTAAATTACAATTTCTGAGAAAACTTACTCAATTACAGTAATTTGAGTATTTGTAATTTATTACTTTACACCACTACATGTTCCAAACCAATTTAAGATTTGTTGCTGTTGAACACAAAAGAAGATATTTTGAAGAATGTTAGAAACCTGTAACCATTGACATCCATTGTAAATTGAAAAAACATATATATATACTTTGGAAAGCAATTGTTATAATGTTTCCAACATTCTTCAAAATATTGTCTTCTGAACAAATCAAAGCTGAGTAAATGATGGCAGATGAACTATGCTTTTAAATTATGCCATATGTATTTTGTTTAAAAAAAGGTATAATTTTTATAGACCTTTTATATGTGCATATTTTATATGCAGACTTTTTAAACACAACATTGGTCATTTAAAAAAATTGTGTTATATTATATATTGTATTTAAATAGTTTGCATGATGAAATGTAACAGTTTTTGCATTGAAAACACATTGAGATCTGTGATGTTGTGTTTGGTTGGCCATGTGCAGTTAATAGATTCAGTCCACCTCTGTTTTTGTGCTGGACTGTCAGTGTTGCTGTAGGCATGGCTTCAGCAGTGAGCTCAGATCTTTCCTTCAGTACAGGGCCTTTGGGATGCCCGGGGCAATGTCTTGCATGTGGCCTATGAACATGGTATGCCTATTTTGGGTCAATAGAACACCACTATTGTGGTCAGTTTGTGGCTGGATTTGCCATGGCTTTACTCCCTTGAATGGCTTTTGGCTCTTACCCATCAAAAATCGGTAAGAAATGGCAACATTTATTCTCACTCACTATCCTTTGGCACTATCCTTTGGCACAGAGGAATGATATTTGTAATTTATTGAATTATTAATTATATAAAGAATAAAATTCAAATACTTGTGTAACTATAGGTATCTATGTAAATATTATTATACCATGTAAAATATATATAATATACAGCGGGGAAAATAAGTATTGAACAAGTCATGTTTTTTCCTGTGAATAATATTTATAAAGGAGCTGTTGACATGGAATTGAACCAGATTTTGGTAAATACAATACAAACAAAAATAAAACAAAACAAATCTGAAAAAAATGGTATGTGTAATAACAATATGACACAAGGAGAAAGTACTGAACTACTAAAACGAATTTAATACTTTATAAAAAAATGGTGATGGGAGCTTAAAGACGCCTTTTATATGGAGAATGAAGTCACATGAATTGCTCAGGTGTGAGTTTTTCACAGACTTTAACAGTGTAACAATCTTGATGGTTCTGTGGTTCTTGTCTATCAAATCTGATCTTTAATTTGTATTTTATATTGGTTTCATGTCAAGTGATTGGCTGGACCATTCGAGCAACTTGATTTTCTTTCTCTGAAAGCATTTGAGAGTTTCCTTGGCTGTGTTTTGGATCATTGTCTTGCTGAAATGTCCAGCCTGGTTTCATTTTCATCATCCTGCTAATGTAGATGTTGGACTGAAACAGCTAATATTAATTTACAATTTACAATGATTTCAGATTTTAGCTGCTGTCTGGGCTTTCACTGCCTTTCTACACATCCCTTTCTTCATGTGTTCAATACTTTTTACCTGTGTTTACCTTTTTATTTTATTATGCATAACTTATCTATGCATAATAACAATCTATGCAAACTTATCTAATTATATTTGTTTTCTTTGCATATATGGATTTCTTTCCTTGTTACCAACATCCAGGAAAAAGTCAGCAGCACCTTTAGAAATATGTTTTCTGAGAATAATGGTGACATGTTCAATACTTATTTTCCCCTCTGTATAAAATATACCACATTTAAATAGCATATCATATAAGGATTTTCATATATGCATTACATAAAATTAGATTTTTTAACATACAATTTTTAAAAACCTTTTATTTAAGCAAAATTTTTTATATAAATACACATTTCCAGTACATGCACCTGTAATTTATTTATTTTTTTACAAAGTTTTGCAAGCTTGTGTATAAGATTTGCATACATTAGAGAGAAACTTGTGTAAGATTCAATAATGACAAACCACCAGTTTGCGGGACCCCTCTGAGCAAGTGGTTCCCATAATATACCATCAACGGCACCTCCATCTCCCATCAGCAGCAGCATCAGCTAATGCTTGAGGTCTTCAAACAGCCCTGCGGCTTCTCTTGTGGTGTCCGGCTTGTGGGGAGGAGAAGCAGCCAGCAGCTCAGGTTTCATGAAGCTCCACTCCTCCTTGACACAAAAAAGGGCCAACCTTGCTGACCCCCTGCCCTCTCCCACCATTGTGCTCTTTCTCTGTGGCTGCGGCTCCAGCCACCAGATTGGTTTGCTCAGGAATGGGAGAGGATGTGTCTGCCGCTCCATCTGTCAGACCGAGGATCAAATAATAGGATTTTCTGTCCTGGAATTGAAGATAATTGCAGTCTCTATTCCGCTCCCTAACCGTATGATATTAACCTTGCGCTCCTGAGGGGCAGCACTCGGGCCAGATGGCACTGTGTTTTGATATCCGATCCAGGCGAGGAGGTCAAGTTGAAGTTCAAGTCCAAAGGACCGCTGTCCCTGTCTCCGCTGATACAATTCAAACACCACTTCCTTAACATTACTGCTGTTTCGTTGGTGGACAAAAAGTGCAAGCAAGAGCAGTTGTACATACAGCAAGGTTGAAGATGCACACCATTTATACACATCCTATTTGTACAAAAATGGCTGTGATTTCAATGGTAAAACAAACCTGAACCTTGTAAACAGCAAGTTTCCTTAAAGGGGACCTATTATGCCCCTTTTTAGATGTAAAATAAGTTTCTGGTGTAGCTAGAGTGTGTATGTGAAGTCAAAAAACACACAAGTAATGTTTTATAACTCTTTGAAACTGCCCCCTTTAGACTGATTCTAATTGTGCCGTTTTGGTGGCTGTCGCTTTAAATTCAAATGAGATTGTGGCTTATTCAAAAGAGGGCAGAGCCACAAATGCCTATGTGTCAGCATAGTGGCAGATTCCACATCAACACTAACATCCTATGCCAATGAGGGATAGATTTTCACCAGTAAGCGGGGCTTTCCCCTATCTGATGGCAAACAAAGAAGAATATATATATATATATATATATATATATATATATATATATATATATATATATATATATATATATATATATATATATTTGTTGTTGACCTTACTATGGTTCTTTTGAGTTATTTTTTTTATCAGTTATGTACATTAGTTTTATGTTACATCTAATTTTGATATTATTTATTACATTATTTATTGTGCTTACCATTATAGAAAATAAAGGCCCGCCCTCAAAAGGCTCTGATTGATCAGCTAACATAATATGCTGTGATTCGTGGATCGGCTCCACGTCACCAGGAAAAGTGTCACTAGCACACGCTGTGCCTCTGCTGTGTAAATGCTGTCAGCCAGAGCAGCTGTTAGCCGCATCAGGTTGATCCTGAATCAGACAGAAAATGACACAGCTGAACCTCACGCCTGCTCTCTAAAATAAACTCTGACAAGTGTCTTTCACATATATTTGGAATAAGCATGTGTAAGTAATATGAAACCTTCACATATCTTTTGAGAGTTTATTGTCTGAGATGTAGAACGCAGGGAAATTGGCAACATAGAGAGACACTGCAGCACTGGTGAAGATTGTGGGTGTTTAGAGGGGTTTCACGGATAAATATGAATTTGTATCCAGATTGTTAACAGTGCCAAAGAGCATTTGCTGTTGTTTACAACCTTTTTTACGTACTTGCTACAACATTGCGTTAATGCTAATAAAATTACTTACAGGTTGTGGTTCACAATTCACAGCTTCTTCCATTATAGTTGGATGATAGAGATTCTGGAAGCTGTCCTTTGTCAAATGCTAGTTATATATTTTGTATAATTCTCTGGAACATAATTAAAATTAAACTGTTAGCAACTCTCTCTTTGTGTCGTGTCCTTTAAAAGCCCAAATATAGAAACAGAAGATGCTCTGTGGAAATAGCAGCATTTTAGCTTTCTCCGCTATAACATTACTGACCACGCCCCCTTGCTCTGCAGGGTGTATGTGCATAGTGAATGTGTGTAACCTGAAGTGTTTATGATCTCACTAACCCAATTGAATTTTTTTGTAGTCCCCAAATACGTACACTGTAGCCTTTGCTAAGCTAACTCTGTAAAAGCAAATGTCTCCCTTTGCATTGAACTTAGAGCATATTACATTCAGAGATGTTGCTTATGTTCAAACAGCTAAATTACACTTCAACTACAGTTTAAAATATGATATCACAGTGGACCACCCTTTTTAAAGTGCATTGAGGGTACATAGGTCTAGCTCATGGCTCTCACATGGGTCAGGAATGAGCATGGTAAACTAAAGCATTCAAATGAATCATTACTGTCCATTTGGAGTTTGTGAGGGCATTGTGGCAAAAGCTTAAAGGAATACAGTCCGAATGAGATGTCGAAATTGGTCCGTGTGATCGACTAACCCCATCAGCGAATGTAATGAATGAGCCATTTGGAGCACTTTTGATGATAAGTCTGTCTGCGTGTGGTACGTTGGCCTCCTGTGGAGACTTTGAGCCCAATACACAGTAATAATGTTCCTCTTCTGCCGTAGTGCTTCATAGCGAGCCCTGGTTACTGTCCCCTTGGAAACATGCACACGCCTGGAGAGACATAGAGAGGCTTGCTATGATCATGTTGGTTATAGTGACAAACATTTACTGTGAGTAGAATCAAAAGTTTTTATCAATGAATGTACAGTGCTCAGGATATAAAAGTACATCCCTCACAATATTTAAATTCATATTTTTAATAGGAAGCTAAACAATATTATATTTGTGCATATACTTTAGATTAGTCAATACTGAAGCCAAATCTGGAGCTTATCTAACAAAATAGCTTTTGATAACGGTCCAAAAACTAGTACACAATTTACGTTACAGAAAATATAAATATAAATATAAATTTTAAAAAGAGCAAGAAAAAATCAAGAGAAGCAAAACAATTTTTTTAATTTTGTTGAAATTTTGTAGGTTATAATAATTTTTTTTTGCAACTTTTTGCTTGACTTTAATTGTATTATCTTTCTTTTTCTAAATATGTTTGGTGACTAAAATATTATTCACTGAGACATAAAAAAATATATATTTTCAAAATGGGGTGTACTTAATCATGCCGGGCACTGCATACAGTAAAGTGTCTTAAGCTAAAACTAAGGGAATCTTACTACATCGCTCAAGATTATATTGAGGTTTTATTTCAACCCAATTCTCCTAAGAAAAAGGTTAAAGTTACTGTTTTTAGGTTAAAGTAATATATATATATATATATATATATATTTTTTTTTTTTTTTTTGCATATTTACCACATTGTTCCATTCACAAAACAAAAACATATGATTATTATAATGTAAATCTTTGTCCTTTTTATGCAAGTCGTTTAGGTTCATAATATATATGAACAAAATTACCTTAATTTTTATTTCAATTACAGAATAATTAAGTTGAAACTTTAAAACACCTCTGCACGTTATGGTATGAGAATATACACACATGCACATTTGTAATAAAGAAAAAACTAATTTGAAAAAAGTTTTACACACACACACACACACACACACACAATATACATGTTAAAAATATTCTAAATGTTTATAAACATTAAAAGTCATTGTAATTAACACATGCACTATGCTATAAACAATAATTATAGCATTACGTTTACAAAACGAAAAGCTTTATTGTGAAATATTTCATTCATACATTCATTCATATTCCTTCAGCTTAGTGCCTTTATTAATCAGGGTTCACCACAGCGGAATGAACCACCAGCTTATCCAGAATTTGATTTACCCAGCGAATGCCATTTCAGCCGCAACCCAGTACTGGGAAACACTTATACACACATACGACAGCCAATTTAGTATATTCAGTTCACCAATACCACATGTCTTTGGACTGTGGGGGAAACCGGAGCACGTGGAGGAAACCCACACCAACACGGGGAGAACATACAAACTCCACACAGAAATGCCAACTGACCCAGCCGAGGCTCGAACCAGCAAACTTCTTGCTGTGAAGCGACAGTGCTAACCACTGAGCCACCGTGTCGCCCTGAAATAATTAATTAAAAATGGTCATTTAAATATTTTATATTAGTTTTTCCCTGAGCTTTTACTTAATTATTTCTGGAGACTGGATTTTTCATTTTTTTTCTTTAAAATTCACCTAAATACTCTCAATTTTAGTTCACATAAGTGCACAGTCAATGATGGGATGTGTTTTATAATCCCAAATGGTCGAATAATAAAAATAAAATGCTATTTTCAAATGTTATATTTATTATATTTCCTTTACATAAGCACCTCCACCTTATATGCTCCTTTTGTGGATGAACTCCATGATTTATGTAGTCTTGCCCTCTTTCCACTCTTGCTCCAGCACCTAGCATGCGATGTCGTGAAGTTATAGTAATTTAGTGATGATTTGTCACTGTCATCCTCCAGGTTCCCTCTATACCCCGACACCCCACTGGGCGCCTCTCTCTCGCCAGGCTGTGCCACGTCATCTATAGGGGGGCCCCATTAATAAGGGTTAAATCTGGCTAATTGTAATCCAATTAATAACAGACACAATGATCTAGCGTCCGTTTGTTATTCGAGGACCCAGCTGAAACACTTTTGAGGGTTCGCAAACCCCCCTTCTCCACCCCAACGCACTCAATATGCAAGGCTAGTTTTATTAAATCCATTGACTAGCGGCCAAACGGTGGGCTGCGATGCCAGTGGCCCTCTCTCTTCTTCAAAAGGGGACGACTTAATGGCAACCCTGGTGTCATTATCCTTCCCATATTTCTTCCAATTACCCCTGTAATCTCTCTCTTTCTTTACATTCCAATTTGGTATAGTAAATCACGAGAAGCGGACTTTTATTGTCAATGATGTATGCCGTAGTACTGAGTGAGAGAAAAATAGGAGAGTGAACCTATTTGTGTTTATGGCTTTAGAGGGAAAGAGATAAATGACCTGGCTTTTTTATTTAGTTTTAATGAAGAAGGGATTGAGGGACTCCCTGTCCCGGTGGCATTAATGTGATTTTTTTTTTTTCCTTCTCTCCTCTCCAAAGAAGCGCCTGCCTGTCCTCGCATTTGTTTGTGACCTAGTTGTGCTGGTCTCCGGAAAGGACATCCGGCTTTGTTCGCGTGAACATCCAGTGTCCTCGGTGCTCATAAACACACTAATGGGTTTTTCCGCGGCGGCAGCTGGACAGGGGTGGAGAAGAAGCGAGCACTTACAGTAAACGATCAGTGTCCCTCGATATTAAACGTCCCTCTGGCCACCAGGCTAAACGATGGCTCCATTTAGACCCTCCCCAAAGCAGCCTCCTACCCACTTAAAGCCTCCGCCTCCACCGTCTCCAGCTCTCCTACCAAACAATATTAGCCCAGCCACCTTATGCTCTCCACATGAGTCCCCTCAATCGTTCAGCGTTAATTGGATACTCAGTCCCCAATTAAGTTCTTGGCCCAAAAGGAGAGCATGAAAAAACAAGACAGGTTTAGCTCCCTTCTGTGGGACTTCATTAGACGGCTACTGCTGCAACATCCTCGGGGAGCGAGAGGACAGTGTCGTACGCACACATACATGCACTTGGTAAACACAATAGCCTGGTGACACGGCTCGAGTGGAGAGTGATGAGGCTGGAGAAAAGTTAATTACATACACTGTGTGTTTCTCGTTCACATGAAATATTTGGAATTCATTAACCAAAATCAATATGCATTCGATATACGTGTGGAAATGTAGAGCGTTCAAGGAATTGTTCGTTGGAATATGGAAATTTGGTCATTTACTTCATTTCTTGACATGCTAAATCTCTGACTTTCTGTCTTTGGTGGAACACAGTTGATTTTTTTTGTTCACAATAGTGCAAGTAAATGACAAATGGGGTATTTTTAAGTCCCAAAATTGCAAAATGTACCATAAAAATTATAGGGGTTTTCATGTATTTTATGATCTCTTTCAGAAGACTTCATTTTAATGATAAATTAAGAACATATTGGCCCTGATCACATCAGCAATTAAAGGAACACTACACTTTGTTTCTTTTTTCTAAATGTGGGCTCATTTTAAGTTCCCTGGAGTTAAACAGTTGAGTTTTACCATTTTTGAATGCATTCAGCTTGTCTCTGGATCTGGATTCAATAAATCATTGAATCAGATTAGATCATTAGCATCTCGCTAAACAAAAAAACGTTTTCAGAATTTTCCAATGTAAAGCTTGACACTTCTGTTATTACGTTAAAAATGTAAAGTTATTTTCTAGGTTGATATGGCTAGGAACTATACTATCATTCCTGCATTACAATCTTGCTGCTGTACCATGGCTGCAGCTGGTGCAATGATATTACACAGTGCTGTTGCTTAGTGACCTACGCTGTAAAACCCAACAGTCAACTTAATCAAATGAAATGAGTGTAGTTAACTCAAAATTGACTAAAAGTTAATTCTACTAATTTTAAAACAGTTTTGAACTCAGTGTTGAAGGTAATGAGTTAATTAAATAGCTCATTACTTCAACTTAAATGGAGAAAGTTCACAGTACTTATATGGATTAGTTTTTGAACTCAAATTGTTTTTAGCAATCAGTTTCCTTAAATGGTTTGAGTTGCCTTAACTTAATGTGTTTTACAGTACTCAATTGGTTTGAGTTCTCTTCATTTATTGGGTTTTACTGTGCTCAGATTGCTTTGTTTACTCATGGGTTAAGTTCACAGTACTCATTAGGATTAGTTTTTGAACTTAAATGATTTGTTGCAATCGGTTTCCTCAAATGGTGTAAGTTACCTTAACTTTTTGGGTGTTACAGTGTAGCTTGGGACTGTTTTCGTGTGCTGCATAATATCATTGCACCTGCTACAGCCATGGTACAGCAGCAAAGTTTTTACACCAAAATTAGCCTAGTAAAAAAAAAAATGTTCCAATAAGATTTTCACCAATCTGTAAAGGTGTTCACTTTCAGATTGTTCAAAAGTTCGAACCTTCTCTCCACTTGCTAAGCTCATTCGTTCTGTAGAAGTGCACTGAAGAGTCAGATTTATGCCCAATCCCAATTCTATTTTTGTACCCCTAAACCCTTCCAAATTACCCCTAAGAAATGGGACACTACTACAACATCTGCACATGTCATCATATGTCATCGCAATTTCTTACTTCATATAAGATCAATGATCACGACTGCTGTAGTTATTCCAGTTGCTTTGTTTATTTTATTTTATTTTTTTGGTATTCATCTTCAGGAAATCACTGAAGGCAAATATCATGTTATCATAACAATATAATGTGGCAATAAGATTGTAACTGTACTGTGCATTTACACCCTGGCCTTCATCAATATAACCACAAGAAAACAACATTAGCGTTATACCAGACACTATAAAAAGCCTATTCCTAGCAACTAGACTTTTCTGACAGGGTATTCGAATGTCATCGAGTGTAAGAATGTTGTGGGACTTCTGTACAAGAGCTATTATTATGGATTATAGATAGCGAAAATTAGCGGTTTTTATTTTAGCGGTTATTTTTTTAGGCATGGTGGTAAAACATGAACACGGTTAGGAATATATTAAAAGCATATGCTTGTTTGTTAGAAAAAATTGTAATAATGACAAAAAATACTAATTTGTGAATCTTCTTACTTCCGGGTGCAGCTATGCTGCCCTTGTGGCTGGTGTATTCTGGGAAATTGTCTTAGCCCTTGGTTTCGAGTTTGGTCTTGAAAAATCTCTCTTTCGATGGGTATCTAGCCCTTCCCCTTAGCACTACGCCTTCAAGCTAAAGACAATTAGGACACCCCTACCCCATTCATGTGAACGTGAAAAACAAAGGGGGAAGGGGAAGGGCTAGGGGATAGAATTGGGATTGGGCCTTAAACTTTCATTCCCATTGACTTGTCATTTATAATCTCAGGTTTAGTAAAAAATATATATATTATAATAATGTAGAACGTTTACAGTCCCTATATGCTGAATAATTTTTTTTATTTTGGAATTTTTCTGTACTGGACTGCAATTGGAGAGCAATGATATAAAGTGTATTCAAGTGTACTGTCCTTTTTCACAAGAGTCACTCTTGTGACTTAATACTGTTTACTGAAAATACTGTTTTTAGCTCTCTTGTTTTGCTTATTTGCTGCGCACCAAAGTTCAACTTGTTTTAATCAATCCAAACCTTTACATATGCTCCTTTTTGGACTAATTAGCCTTCTAAGGTGTTTTCACATCATTTTTGAAGTGGTTTTATAGTAGTAACATGGAAAAGAGTTGACAGTCAGTTTTTGTGTTCCACATATAAGGAATAAAAATAAAGGTCCCAAAGGTTTAAACTAATATTATTGTTAACATTTCGGTTTAAACACCAATTCCCACTATTAACTACTGGCTTATAACCTCTCTATTAAGATATTTGCTGTTTATTAGTACATGAATCCTCTATTTTCACCTGAAATTTTCTTTTTTCTTAGGCAAATGTCTTAGTTAATGGTTTGTTAATAGCATGAATTGTTCAATAATATAAAGTATGACCATATGTTATTTATTATAAGTAAATTATGAGAAGATTTTCATTTTTTAGATTAAACTAAAATGCCTTCAATGGATGTTGAATTTGACTCTGTGTGTATTGAAATGTGGCAGTCTATTTTTACCACCCCTCCCTTCAAGTCTTTCCACTAGAAACAAGGTTGTACACTTTACTCATAAGCTCACCAGGGTCGAGGTTTGCACGTAACAATTTGTGACTCGTGTGTCTTTTCATTTTAGGAGTAGTAGGACACAGACACTGCGCAGAACAGCATGCTGTATACTGTAATGAAGCTGATTTTTTTTTAATGTTGCTGCCACACAGAATAAAAGACAGACTAATCACAAAGACCAGCCCACCCCCCAATCAGCTGCTATTTATTTTGACTGGAAGCTCCGGCTAAAAGTGAGCGTGAGGCGTTTCGGTCGAATCAGAGCTCGCTAGGTTTTGATTTTGTGTTTGCGTGTCTATGGCAATGTTAAATTCCTCAGCAAATGTGGTACTTCATTTTAAGCTCTTATTTCATCTCTCTTTACAGGCACTGAAACGTCTATTAACACAATGGCTGTTGTTCCCTGTGGTTGGCATGGAAATGGTTATCAGGGTAATGTTAAGTTTTAATGCATCCATAAATGTTCAATTGGATACGTTCTTGGCGGAGGATGGGGCTGTTTTTCCACAGGGTGGTGATAGCTTGTTGGTGTTGTCCTGAAGCTGCCTTGAGGGAAACTCCTCAGAGGAGAGCATGAGCCTGCTGAACTTCCCTCTCTTCACCCCACGAGGAGCTGCGCAAACGCTTCAGAAGATGCAGCTCTGAAATATAGGTAGAGTGATGAGTGGGTGTATTTGCTCGCTTTTAATTTTAATGAAGCCAATATGCAGGAAGGCGCATTTGTGCAGGAAAAGGGGAATATTTTAATCATGTTATTCTACTAGTTTCTTAGGTGTTGCTGTAAAACAAGTTGAACTCCTTTGACCGCATTTTATTGGTGGCATTCTTTTGAACAACAGCTACTGTATTTTGACAAACATGTGCATTTATGTTAATGCACTTACAATCTGTTGGCAAAATGGTATTGCACTATTTACAGCTATAGAAAAACGAATGGAGCATCTAAGAACTTAATGTAGTCTCCAAACTTCTCATGCCATTTTCTTCCAAAATGACAGTAAAAATTTAGGCAAAATAACAAAGAAAATGTTTATAGTCATTTTTACAACACAATACCAATGTTTTAGCTTCACAAGGATTAAGAAATCAACATGTCCATGGGGTTTATATATATATTTTTTATTTTTAAAAAATACATATCTGAAACACTTGAAACATTGAATTACTAAAATAGCTAAAACTGAAGTAAAAGAAGATCAAATTAAATGAAATATGTAATTGATATATATACAACAAAATTGCATTGGATTATTAAAATTTTATTTGAAATAAAATTTAATCTCAAATAAAAACCTAAAAATCTAAAAATAAAGGTTATTTCAATATATATAGTATACAGTTGAAGTCAGAATTTTTAGCCCCACTTTGAATTTTTTTTCTTTTTAAATATTTCCCAAATTATGTTTAACAGAGCAAAGAAATTTGCTCAGTATGTATGATAATATTTTTTCTTCTAGAGAAATTTTTATTAGTTTGATTTCGGCTGGAGTAAAAGCAGTTTTAATTTTTTTAAAAACCATTTTAAGGTCAAATTATTATAAACAGGGTGACTAATAATTCAGGGGAGCTAATAATTCTGACATCAACTATATATATATATATATATATATATATATATATATATATATATATATATATATATATATATATATATATATATATATATATATATATATATATATATATATATATATATATGTGTGTGTGTGTGTGTGTGTGTGTATGTGTGTGTATATATACTGATAGCCATAAGATATTCTGCAATAACAGCAGCACCTGTACAGCCTTCTCACCCTTGTGTATTCCTCTGCCCACATAGTGACAGCAGAGCAATAAACTTACCTCAGTTTGACAAGTTTGCTGTTGGACAACATAATGTACTTTTGAGGCTTTTTTAGTTGAGAATGTAGTTGTTTGGATTGCAACTATGCAGTTTATTTATAAGGACATTATTTTAAATATTCATAATTTCGGGGATTCAGTGTGTCGCAGCCATTAGCTTGTCAATGAGCAGAGCAAAGACCGTTGATGTTCCACCACAAGATTGCGACAAACCGCATAGGAAGTGCTTAGGACAGAAAAACTCTTAAACTGTTAAAAAATTTGTAAATTTAGTGCACTAAAATTTGAGTGCTGTATTTATAACATAGGAATCTGGTAGTGTTTGCATTGCTTTGCCTATATTAGGGTTATTTATTGTGATCTCTCGATTACAACAGAGAAATTCGGGGAAATCTCTGCAGACTGATGGCATTTCATGCCTTTTACCCTTATAATCTTAAAATGCGAGCAAAATCACCTGTTTTGTCATTACTTTGGACATTATGCTAGAGAATCATTTAAATACTAACTCTAAAGTGACATTGGTGAATTAGCAACGGTTTCTGCTGTTCTGACCAGCTGCAGATGTGAATGAATGGCAGAGGAAAGTAGTTCCCCATATAAAAGGATTTTTGAGACTCTCTCAAAGCAGTGCAATATGGCTGTACAGTATATTGTCACTGGTGGGACACTAAGGCACTTGGCCTTGACCATATCGCATGAGCATATATATATATATATATATATATATATATATATATATAAACACACACACAGTTGAAGTCAGAATTATTCACCCCCCCCCCCCCCCCCTTTTTATTTTTTCCCCCAATTTCTGTTTAACGGAGAGATGAACTGTTTACCAATGGTTTGTTGGGTAGACTATTAAAAAAATATTTCGCTTAAAGGGGCTAATAATTTTGTCCTTAAAATGGTGTTTAAAAAATTTAAAACTGCTTTTATTAGAAATAAAAAAAATAAGACTTTCTCCAGAAGATATTATCAGACATACTGTGAAAATTTCCTTGCTCTGTTAAACATCACTTGGGAAATGTTTAAAAAAGAAAAAAAATTCAAAGGGGGCTAATAATTCTCACTTCAACTATATATATATATATATATATATATATATATATATATATATATATATATATATATATATATATATATATATATATATATATATATATTCATTCATTTATTGAATATTGGCCACACCTTCATTGTTTAATAAAACCACACATTACCATCACCACTTTTAAATGCTACAGCACAAGTGAATTTTGCCACTACATTATTACAGTAAACTGTTTTTAGAAAACCAAATAAATATGATATTTAATTAACATTACATTTAAAAGTGCTAAGAGGTATTAATGCATTTTCTTTAATTTACAAGTTAAGGCGCTGAAATTATTTTCTGTGATATGTGACATAACAACATAAATAAACCAAGCATAACACATCTAACTAGTCTTAATTCCTTGCATAAATTGTGCACAGACTTGTAATATATCATCCTCATCTCCAAACAATAACTGAAAAGACACTCTTTCTCTGTACTCCTGCTGAGAACAATCAAACACACCCTCTGTCTCTGTCTCTCTCTCTCTCACACACACACACACACGTACACACACACTGGCACACATATAGTAGATGAGTTAAGAAAGCTCAGCCTCTGGTCCCCAGGCTAGAATCAACAGCTCCTCTGGATGACACATATACGTGTGATCTCCCACCTATGTTAATCACCTCTTCACACAAATCACAGCGCAATCACATCCGTTCACAGCCACCCTCTCGCTTTCTGTGCAAATGCAGCATCGCTTGATCCCGCCAGAACCCACACGTGCCCAAAACATGCCCCTGTGCCCCCCAATAACTGGCATCGCTTCAGACATCGTCCACTGCACCCTGGGTGTAAATCCATGCTGTTTTTAAAAAAGCGAGAGGGGCACGTTTCTGGCAAACATGAGCACTATAAATTTGCATACATAACTCCCAACCATGTGTTAGAAATCCTGGTGCTTTGGTTTGGACTGGGCTTCAATTAAAACAAGATCCTTCTGGCTTGTGGGACTCAGATCTTTGGTCAAACACATTAGCTGGCATATCTCTGCCAGGATGTCCAGAGGCTTGTCTTTAGGGCTGCCGACCGAGCTGTTAGAAGACTGTCTGTAGGACACTGAGGGGGGAGATAGACATTATTGGCAAACTGGGTAATAGTATTACATTGTGCATTCGTGTTTTTTTTATAGCCTCAGAAACTCTTGAATAGCGTAATGGGTATTTTACACTTACTATGTTATATTATTGGTAAATTATTTGTTCAACCAAAAATGAAAGCCATCTTTGTTTGTCGCATAGTTGTTGCCATGGGGTTTTGTTTAAAGTGCTTGTGTGTAACAAAAAAAATGGTGAATGTGCTGTTAGTTTGCCTATTTGGCTAATGAGTCTTTCAAAAGAGTGCAAAACACTCAACTGTTCCCGCTTAGTTAAGATCAAGTTACTAATTGAAATTATTAAAAAAAAAAAAAAAAAATACACACACACACATATATATATATATATATGAGTGCTTGCCACAGGTTTGAAAGATACTTGCGGTGGTAGCCGGATTGAAACACACCATTTACCCACAAAATATTATTTATTTTTTTTAATAATAATTGTATTTATTATGACACTGTTTCACTGTTTTATTATGACACTATTTCACTGCTCAGTGGGTTTAAGTAAAAAAAAAAAAAAGACTGTTAAAAAAAGACTGAAATAAAAAATACTTCTATGCTACTCAGGAGCCTAAAGAAGATGACTCAAAAAATTATCATAATTGCAAGATTAAAACGATTATTTTTTTTAAATAATGCAAATGTGGTGATTAACCATTACTAATGGTGCACATATATTTTGCAGCCAGTGCATAGTAAAGTTTATCTGAGTCATTTAGATTAATGACTCTATTACTGTATTTACTTTTTGTCCCGGTATCGCGGCTGTGCGTGCACTGTCAGCTGTGAAACCAAGCGGAAAGTAATCTTTAATAAAGGAGTAATGCTAAAACCTATACGAGCTTTAGAAAGCGAAAGCAAAAGTTAAATTCTGGACATTTTAGGAGATTTAGAAACCTGGCTCGGACATATTTGTTAAGTCCCAAAAATGTGCGTCTCTGGGTCTGTAGAGCATGTGAAACTGTCTGCGCGATTGTTGACAGGTATCGCGGGCACAGAACGAAACTGGTAAACGAGAGAAATTTTCCACTACTTAATCGATTGCGGATGTTTGGTTTGTGTTGAGCAAATATAAAAAAAAAGTGTAAACGGATGCTAATAATAGTAAAATTATGTGTCACTAAATATACTGGGCGGTTGTTAATATATGATAGCTGATAGCCGTGCGATTTTCCGATATTCTGCAATATCCGATATTACTCTGCCCGCATAGAGTGACAGCAGATCGATAAACTCACTACATTTGGACAAATATTGCAGCTGTTGGACAATATAATGTACTTTTGAGGCTTTTTTAGTTGAGAATGTAGTTTTTAGATTGCAACTATGCTGTTTATTTATAAGGATAGTGCTTATTTTAAATATTTATAATTTCGTACATTTAGCACATCAGTGGCCATCAGCCTGTCATATACTGAGCAGAGCAAGGATGGTTGCACCTCAAGATGGCAACAAAAACGGGAAATAAGTCATTAGGTGAGAAAAACTAAGGTGAGAGTTGTCTTTTCGTATTTCAAACTACAGCTGATCAAATCATTATAAAACAGGTAAATGACATTTTAAGTTGATCTCTCTCTTAAAATGTGAGCAAAATAACCTATTTTGTCATCACGTTAGATAAAGAATCATTCAAATGCTAGCTATAAAAAGGCGTGTTTTTAAACAATGGCTGTTCTGATGATTCTGAATGAATGGTGGAAGAAAGTAGTTCCTCATACAAAAGGGTTTTTAGACTCTCCGTGTTTGGTTTTCTTTTTAATATACATGAATATGCCGTCAAACATTTGTATAAATGCAATATCACACAAGTAGCAGTGCAATATGGCTATTATTTGATTAAGTATTTATTTATGTATTTGTTTGAGTATTTATTTATTTATTTATTTATTTATGTATTTATTTATTTATTTATTTATTTATTTATTTATTTATTTATGTGTTTGAGTATTTATTTATTTATGTATTTATTTGTTTGTGTATTTATTTGTTTGAGTGTTTATTTATTTATTTATTTATTTATTTATTTATTTATTTGAGTATTTATTATTTATTTATTTATTTATTTATTTATTTATTTATTTATTTATTTATTTATTTATGTATTTATTTATTTATGTGTTTGAGTATTTATTTATTTATGTATTTATTTGTTTGTGTATTTATTTGTTTGAGTGTTTATTTATTTATTTATTTATTTATTTATTTATTTGTTTGAGTATTTATTTATTTATTTATTTATTTATTTATTTATTTATTTATTTATGTATTTATTTGTTTGAGTATTTATTATTTATTTATTTATTTGTTTGAGTATTTATTGATTCATTAGTTTGAGTATTTATTTATTTATTTATTTATTTATTTATTTGTTTGAGTATTTATTTATTTATTTATTTGTTTGTTTGAGTATTTATTATTTATTTATTTGTTTGTTTGTTTGAGTATTTATTCATGTATTTAAGTATTTATTATATATTTATTTATTTATTTATTTGTTTGAGTATTTATTTATTTATTTGTTTGTTTGAGTATTTGTTTATTTGCATTGTATTATTTTGACTTTGATTTCGCTGTCTTTTGTTTGGATTCATATATTTTGCATATTTATGTTTTATATTTTTATGTTTGCTTTCACGGTGGCGCAGTGGGTAGCACAATCGCCTCACAGCAAGAAGATCGCTGGTTCACGTCCCGGCTGGGTCAGTTGCCATTTCTGTGTGGAGTTTGCATGTTCTCCCCGTGTTTGCGTGGGTTTCCTCAAGGTTCTCCGGTTTCCCCCACAGTCCAAAGACATGCGGTACAGGTGAATTGAATAAGCTAAGTTGGCTGTAGAGTATGAGTGTAAATGAGTGTGTATGGGTGTTTTCCAGTGTTGGGTTGCGGCTGGAAGGGCATCCGATGCGTAAAACATATGCTGGATAAGTTGGTGGTTAATTCTGCTGTGGCAACCCCTGATGAATAAAGGGACTAAGCGGAAAAAAAAATGAATGAATATTTTTATGTTTTGCATCGTTTCTGGCTGAGAAAAGAAGGCCATTTGTGGAACCACACATGAGGGTGGCTAAACAATAACATTATCAAACAATGACATAAGCTGGAATTGTGTGTAACTGACCCTTTATATGTTTACATATTTCTCCAAATGGCTGTTTCTCTCAAATATTTCATTATAGGACAGCATAAAACGAGTTCTTCAATAATCAGATCTTGTACCCTCTCATATAACACAACAGTTATCACCTCATTTTCAGCTCTAATGCAGTTGTTGTTTTTGGATGCTGCTGTAATCACCAGCTTGCCATGTCCTTGCTTGACCAGATCATGGCATGTTCAACACTTCACCATCTGTTGTCTTTTCTTTTGCCTCGGCGCCTAATTGCATGCGTGCTATACTCATCGTGGACATAAACTCTGCTTGTTGTTGTTGTTTTTGGTCGTTGTGCTAATGGTGTGTTTGTGTGCGTGTGTTTAGAGGAAGATGAGCCCTGTTGGTTTGTCCAAAATGTCCTTGGAGATCAGATCCGTGCATCCTTGCTGTAATGAAGCTCCACGGAGGGCGATTGAATGGAAAAAAGGCCGTGCTCCTCTGGGTCGCCTTGCTTCTAATTGGGTCTTAGTGGTCTCTTAATGTCGGAGGTTGTGTGACCTCCTGTGGCCACTTTGTAGTCAATAAACTGGCATTGTTCGTGAGCAGGGGTGTAAAATGTACTCAAACATTATACTCAAGTAAAAGAACAGATACTGAGCAAAAGTTTTACATCAAATGCACATGCACATTTTTAAAGTGCAGCTTTATATTGTACTTAGGTTTTAAAAACTAGAAGAATAAAAAGGAGGAAATATTCATTACATTGAATCATCCTTCAATGCAAAGAAAAATAAATATCATAAATTATATAATTTGTCAGACAGAGAAGCAAAGTTTTGGTTAAAGGGTTTGTTTAACCCAAAAATTCAATAGCAAAGGTAAAAAAATGTTTAAATGGAAAAGAACAACAATCAATATGCAACAGAGTGGAAGGCAAACAGTACAGCCCAGTATATAATATACAATGATAATTCCTTTTATCCACTGCTAGTAGGATAAATAAGCATGATTTACAACAGATTAAACTGAACGTTTTCATTTAATACGGAGCAACAATGTTGGTCAATATTATTACTTTTTAATTTGGTAAGAATTGGCATCATTAGTGTACACTCTCAGAAATAAAGGTACAGGAGCTGTCACTGGGGCAGTACCTTTTTAAAAGGTACATATTTGTACCTGAAGGGTCCATAATGGTACCTCGAAGGTACTTTTTAGGTACATTTGGACACTGATATGCACCTTAGAGGTACCACTGTGGACCCTTTGGGTACAAATATGTATCTTTTGAAAAGGTACTGCCCCAGTGACAGCTCCTGTACCTTTATTTCTGAGAGTGTGTACTGATTAAAACTAAAGTTACAGTGTGTTTTACTCATATACATACACATTGTCAATTCAGGGAGCTTTCAATAGTTTTTTTTCTCCATAATTTTGTAAGCAGTTGCATGTTAAGCACACATGTTGATTGTATACTCACCATTATAATTGTTGTTTTTTTGTTTGAATTTCCTTAACATTTTTGCTTTTTGCTTACATTTTTTGTCTTTGTTGTTTTGTATTGACTCGCTTTATCTTTTTTCCATTTAATTTATTTAAATATTTATTATTGTTTGTGTTGATTTTGATATGTTTTGTCTTCACTTTTGTTTTGTTTTTTCAGTTCTTGGTTTTGTTTTTATTTTAGATTTTTCTTTTCTTTCCTATTTTTTTTTGTTTGAATATTTATTTAATTATTTGTGTTATTTTAACTTTGATTAAGCTTTCATTCGTTTTGATTTTATTCATATATTTTATGTTTATGTTTTATATTTTTACAGTATGTTTTGCATCATACATAATTTGTCATTTGGCAATTTGTCATGTATAGAAGTGTGTTGAAAAATATCTAGTACTGTCATCATGGCAAAGATAAATCAGTTATTAGAAATGAGTTATTAAAACTATTATGTTTAGAAATGTGTTGAAAAACTCTCCGTTAAACTGAAATAAAAAAATAATAAACAGGGGTTTAATAATTCTGACTTCAACTGTAATATAGAATGTTGTCATTTAATGCGTTTTATTTTTTAATTTGCCATGAAATATCCTCTGTAGCTTTGTTTTACTCATATACATACATATGTGAATTCGGGGAGTTTTCTATTGTGTTTTTCTCCATAGTTTTATTACAAGTATTATGTTAAACACATTTTTATTGTATAAAATAGAGGAAAATAAAATGTAGCTAGTACTATTTTATTCATATTAAAATTACGAAGGGGTGGCTCAGTGGTTAGCACTGTTGCCTCACAACCAGAGCGTGCTGCTTTGAGTCCCGGCTGGGTCAGTTGATATTTCTGTGTGGAGTTTGTTCTCCCATGTTCGTGTGGGTTTTCCCCGGGTGCTTCGGTTTCCCCTCTATCCAAATACATGGGGTATAGGTGAATTGAATAAACTAAATTGGCCGTAGTGTATGAGTGTGAATGTGAGAGTGTATGGGTGTTTCCCAGTACTGGGTTGCAGCTGGAAGGGTATCCTCTGTGTAAAACATTTGATGGTTAAGTTGGTGGTTCATTCTGCTGTGGCAACCCCTGATAAATAAAGGGACTAACCCAAAGGAAAATTAATGAATAAATAAAATTATGGAGAGTACATCGTCTTATTCAGAATCGCAGAGTAGTCAGTTGTTTAAAGTACAAATCCCCCTAAATATTTCTAAGGTTTTACAAAACAAAGGCAACTTTTGGATTTTTTATAAAAAAATTTTGAAGGAAGTAGACCTTGATTATGTAGTCAAACTGTCCATCGTGCTGATTTTGCATGGATTTATGGAGTGCTTGTTGGAAAAAACAGCCTATTGAAGATTAAAACCTTCCTCTCCATCCGGCTCTCCATCACCTGTGAGGAACTGTTGCCTATTAATTTTCATACCCGCTTTTTTCTAGAAATGATACTTTTGACAAGTGTCGAAACGCTTGTTTTCATATTTTTCTGAGGTAATTTACGGGGCATGGCAGGCCTTCCTTAAAGATAGATTTTGCTTTTCATGTGGATCAGGCCGGCTGCAATGGTGAAGGGTGAGTGTTGGTGGGAGAGCTCTACTGGAGAGCAGCATCACAGCATCAAAGCCTCCGTCAGCTTAAAGCTACACATCAGTGGAGAAGATGGTTTTGTTTTGAAACAACAGACAGGAGCTGCCAGTGTGACTGCCGTGTTGGCTAATTGATACAAAAGTATCTGATGTTGACCTACAAAAATTCGCAACTGGGAAAGTTTTTTTCTTTTTCTTTTTTCTACTGTAGGTAGATCTTATGGCATGACGGTAGTTAACATTGTAAGAAGGTAATGGGTTTTCCTTTTCGTATGATTTTGGGGCAACACAGTGGCTCAGTGGTTAGCACTGTCGCTTCACAGCAAGAAGGTTGCTGGTTCGAGTCCCGATTGGGTCAGTTGGAATTTCTGTGTGGAGTTTGCATGTTTTCCCCATGTTTGTGTGGGTTTCCCCCCTACATTCCAAAAACATGCGCTATAGGTGAACTGAATAAATTAAATTGGCCGTAGTGTATGTCTGTGAATGAGAGTGTATGGATGGTTTCCAGTACTGGGTTGCAGCTGAAAGGGCATCCACTGTGTAAAACATATGCTGGATAAGTTGGCGGTTCATTCCGCTGTGGTGACTCCTGATGAATAAAGGGGCTAAGCTGAAGGAAAATGAATTAATGAATGCATTCATTTTAATTGTTTTGTTTCATTCATTTTTTTTGCATTTTATTTATTTAATCTTTATTTATTTTGCCCCCCCCTTCCTTCCCTCTATTTCTTGATCACAAAATACATTTTCAAACCTTAGTTTAGCTTTTTCTTGTACTTCAATATTTAACTTTAATATTATTCATGAAAACTGAATTAATTAGAACATCAATCAAATGTTACATTTTTCTTGAAAACAAAATTTCACAATATGTAAAAATCTAAATATGTCTCAACGTCATTCAGTTTAACATATATATTTATATAAAAACAGACTTATTTTGACCTGCATTTATTGACATTTAAAGTATGAACATTTTAAAATTACAGTTGATTGAACTGTTATTTAGAAAGAGTGTATCAATATGTTTATAAAATATGTTAATTAAATAATTCAATTTTCCCAAATATGCTTGTTAAGATTTTTGGTATAAAAATATATAAAATATATATATAATATAAACTATTGTTACACGAATGACATTTTACTGGGTGTCTATTTTAAATCATAATAAAAATATGTGATTTTCAATATTTTTGGCATATGTCCATAAATATTAAAAGGAATATTATTTATGGTATTGTTTATTTAAGCTCTTAAGGTCAAAGACCAGGTGTCTGTTCTTCGTACTTGGATTACTCAATTAGCTGGATTTGGTTATTCACGATTTGACACGATCCAAGAGTTGTTGTCATAGCATAGCAACTGTCATAGCGGTTCTGGTAGCTCAAACCTGCTCGGGAGCAGGTTTATTTCATATAAACAAGATTAGATCGGGTCTTTTTAAGCAAAGAAAATACAAAAAGTATGTATCAAATGTTGATATTTTCTTACAGTACGAGTTATATACACTTGGGAAAATAGTAAAATAGTAAAAAAAATATATATAGTTTAAGTTTAAAGTTAAAAATATATAAATAAAACTTGTGCAATCTGCCCTAAATAAAAGTTCAAAAACTGTCACAGGATGGTTCTCCCTAAGGGGTTCAAAGGGAACATTTATTTATATGGACTTTTTAGATACAAATGCATACATGCATATTATTTAACAATTTTTCTTTCAAAGGAATAATAATTTATGCAGTCATGCACATGTTTTGACAGCTAATATAAAGGTGATTTGATGCTTCACAAAAGTTGCAGACACCTTTACCGATATCAAAATGCTTTTTTGATGCAAAATTAATTTATACAGCTAGGTATTCCTTACGCCGATTAAGAAACTTGAATTGGCCTAGGCTAACTCTAATAGGCCTACTCTAATAAAGATAATCTGCTCTAAATGTAAAATATAATAAATTTCTAAATACTCTTGACACATGAAAGTGTAAAGCCTGAAACCCACAACAAAGGTGTAAAGTTATTGCGTATCATGTTTAACAAACCATTTACTATACATTTTATATAATTTCGCTCACGTGGATAATTGAATGTTAATCAGATGATGTCATTACGCTGCTGTGCCGTCAGCCAATTGCTGCATTGCTGATCATGATTTCGAGGATCAATACATCAGTCCTTTACAACACACGCAGCGATCTCAGATCAGTTCATCCAGACATTTTGATCTGATTCACAAACTTGATTGAAGAACCAAATTAGCCAGAGATCAGTTATCAAGATGAAAAGATCCAGGATCTGTCAAATCATCTTAGATCATTTAAGTGAAATACGAAGAATGGACCCAAGGAGTGCATCTTTTATGATTTATCAATATTTCATGGTGGAAGCAGATGCAGCATGAATATATATATATATATATATATATATATATATATATATATATATATATATATATATATATATATATATATTTATATATAAATCCTCTATCAACTGTTCAGTCTGTGCTGGCTTTGTTTTGATGTTTTAAAGATGGACGACCATCATCCTAATACCCGTAACACGGCAATTTTCCCCTACTCTCTGAAGTGCTCCTATATGGTTTTGGAAATATAAAGAAAGTGTATACTTCAGAGCGAGCAGCCAAATAAATAAATAAGTGAAATATTGTTGCCAGACTTGGACCCTGGATTCATCTTCATTCTGGGTTCAGATTTCACTTTTGGGACCAGCGCAGCAGATCAGATGACACCAAGTGAGCCAAGAAGGAGTGTGCCCTTGACTTGTGTTTGTGCCTTTTCTGTGTGTGTGTGTGTTTCTCTCCATCTCTCTCTCTTCCTCCGCTTATTGTGTGCAGGTTCTGCTTTGTGTGTACGTCCTGTCTGTCTCCGACTGGTTGGAAAGGTTGGAAGATTGCTGATTTCCCTGAAGAACAAACGGTACCTGCAGGCCCCATTAAAGCCATCTGTAGCGTGCGTCCATGTTTATCTGCTCCTGCGTCCTTCGGGAAGTCTTTCCCCCTCCCCGCCGCACCACCGGACTCCAGCTTCTTACCGAAGACCTATGGCACGTGTCCCTAAAGTGCCTGGCCCCGACGGCCCCCCGTAGGTTGGCACCACGTTGTGCCAACTCCCTTCCTCTGCCAGCAACCTTCAGGTCCATTACCGTTCGCTATCAGTGGGGACCAAGCTGGGGGAGCCGACAAAAGTGGCATTTCCAGAGCGCATCAACATACTATCCCTCAAGCGCTCCAGGCCTCGTAAAATTGGACTTATGGCTTGGTTGCCAGCATAAATAAGTCCCTTTGATAGTTAGGGGAAGAAGTTATGACACTCTTGGGTACACGTGAGGGACAGTGGCACTGTCATCTCATTCCTGCTACCCTGGCACCCTGGTGCCTCTGATCTTTCTGCCGATTCAGGGCACGCTCTCTTCATTACCGCCGGCCACCGGGGACTTGTTTTTTCTGCAAGATTAATGAGTGCCGCGGAAATTCTCCAGCGCATCTCGATAATTAAGTCTTTGTTTATCAAAAAACAAGTTATATTAGGAGCAGGAAATTCGCAGTAATTATTCATAATCCTAACAATTCAAGTGTAGCTACCTCATTTGCCTGTGTAATTCTGCTTTTTAATTTCTTGCATACATTTGCATATTAATTTTGCCCGTTGGCTGCTGCAGGCCTCTGACAGTAATTTTTTCTTCCCCCCTTTCCGCGTGATGTTTTTCACAGGGTGAGGCTCAGTCGGGTGGCATTTCGGCTGGGTGTAATGATAAATTATGAATTTTTCTAATTTGCTGCATAATGAAGTAACCCCTTCCGATCCATTTCCTCTTCCTGCACTGCGGCTGTAGGCCCATCAGATGGTTGTCGGAGCGTGTTTCTTTATCTCTTTGAAATGGCCATGTGGTCATTAGAGACGGCGGTGCCATGCGGGTGTCAAAGGCTGTTTCTCCAGTCGGGGTGAGAGATCGTCAGTTCCCTGGCATCCGCTCCAACTATGCGCAATGCCTATCCTCATTTCCACTTCGCAAATGGTGTCAACTCCCATTTACATCCAGAAGAGTCGCAGGACCCGTGTCCAGTGCGAGTTGTGTACGCTGTGTACGAGCGCTTGGGTGATGAACACATCTCAAAGACGCACTGACGTCCTTAAATTTTTCCGTACACTCTTTAAAGCATTTACTGTTACACAAAGTCGACTGGGGCTGTCAGAACAGAATGAATATTGATGATCTTAAGCATCATGAAAGCAGGATGTTATGCTTGAAATTCATCAGCCCACTTAAAGCACATCAAAGCCACATCGCATGCTGAGGCACTTTAGAACTTTTATGCCAAAGTTTTGGGCTTCTGCTATGTGTTTGACAGATAATCTTTCGAATACAGTCAGGGATGAGTGGACATGTTAAAAAGCTTGAGCCAGCGCTTAAAGGAATAAGTTACCTAAAAATCAAAACCTACTCGCTTAATGTTCATGTTGTTTCAAGTCTTGGTCTCTCACTTTTTTTCCTCAGAAGAAAACCTTTCTTTTGAATGGACTCAAGTAGGGTGTCATGGTGACGCAGTGGGTAGCATAATCACCTCACAGAAAGAAGGCCGCTGGTTTGAGCCGTGGATGGGTGAGTTGCCATTTCTGTGTGGAGTTTGCATGTTCTCCATGTGTTTGCGTATGTTTCCTCTGGGTGCTCCAGTTTCCCCCACAAGTCCAAAGACATGTGGTATAGGTGAATTGGGTAAACTAAATTGTCCGTAGTGTATGTGTGTGAATGAGTGTGTGGGGATGTTTCCCCTCTATCTGAGGATTCCACAGAGCATACCTTGCAAGTAGCTGACACTGTTGTGAGCGTTTATAATTTTGTGTTCTGTGTTGCTCTGCAATAACACCTCTGAAACACTAGTTGGCAACAGTGTTTCTAACCCTATTCCTAACCCTTGCTCTAACCCATCGTGTCAAGATACTTTGCCAGTGTTTTGGATTTATGCCTGAAATGTGTGTGATGCTACAGTAGAAGTACCCCAAACTTACAGTCATTCAAGAAAAACTATCATTGAAAATAAAGACTTGTTAAACACTCCTAACATGGGCCTCCCTCTGCCCCAATGTCTCTCTCTCGTCAGCAGCTTTGGGGAAAGTTCCTTTTGAAAGCAATGAATTACAATTGGGTTACTTCTCTAAAAAATAACTAGTTGGAATACTTAGTTACTTTTTATGGTAAGTAATATGTTATGTTACTTTTGAGTTACTTTTGTGTTACTTTTTTTACCTGGCTGAGGCTTGATCTCTTTCTTTTTTTAAATAGAGGAGCTCTGCAATTAACAACACACTGTACAGTGGTCCCTTGCTATAACGCGGTTCATCTTTCGTGGCCTAGCAGTACTGTGGAATTTTTTTTAGTGCAATTTGATTATTTTTTTATTTTATTTTTCATAGCGCATTGTGTTCTGCACCCTGGTTGGCTGTAGACCATTGTCAGTCAATCTCCTCTGTGTCTCCTGTGTCTCCTGCCAGGCAGCACCATGCATTTCAGAATTGTAAACATAGGTTTATATCAGGGAATGCACACTGGCACCACAAGTTAATGGCGGTCTACAGTGCCCAGCTGCGACTAAGGACACTGTTCATATTTTAAATAACATGCTGATATGCAAGTCCGGTGTGTGTTACTTCCAACTGTCATGTGCACAGCACATCCGGTGTGACTGGACATCCACTGGACTTATTTTTCTGTGAAGGTTTGAACTTTGATAGTGTTTAAATGAGAGAAAGTGTGAAAGTGTTAATGCCTGTCTGAAAAAAGTGTATAAAGAGTGTAGTGAGGGGTTTTATAGCCTTAAAACATCTATTTTAATTTTAAAAATAAAGCCGACTACTTCACGGATTTCACCTATTGCGGGTTATTTATAGAATTTACTCCGCAAACAACGAGCTATTTGGCATATATACAGATTAATGAAGGTTTTAAACAATATGTTTGCTACTTTTGTACATTTTGTTTAATTAGTGAAGTAAAATCACTGTCCATTGAGACAATCCCCTTTTCCCTTTCTTCAATGCATTCAAAATAATGAGAATACCTTGATCACAGAAATGTAGGTCTCTGGTTTCTGTCTGTTCCCACAGGGAGTGCATTCTTTCATCGAGTGCGTGATTCAATGTGACTGCGTTAATTTTAATTCTGAAATTTGTTTTTTAAGAGAATAATTAAACAAAAAAGTTTTTTTTAAAGTAACTCAAATATTATTACTTATTTCAATACATTACTTTAATGCAATACTTTATCCATTACTTAGAAATCGTTATGCGTTACCTTAACACTGCTCGTCAGTGTCACTTCTACCTAGCTGCAATCACAGATCTTTTGAGTTTGATAAGAGCACCCCTTGAGTGGAAGAGTTTCTTGATTCTGTGTCCTCTGTGGGAGTGAGGTTAAGGCTGCGGTCACACTGGACTTTTCTCACCATAGACTTCCATTCATACGCACACCAATGCGTCAGACCGGAAACGCAAGCTTGTGTGACAAGTTTCGCTGTTCACTGAATAACATGGTGAATTCTGACCTGCGAAATCGCATCACTTAACAGCATGACACCAATCGAGGATCAAAACATGACCTCTCTGGACAGAAATTTAAAACATGGACCAATCGCTCGCTTTTTTATATGACTAATCATCTTGTTTAATCCTGCCCCTTTTTCGCAGCGCCATATGACAGAATTTCGCAAGCTCAAACTCTAGTGTGACCGCAGCTTAACTGTGTGATTGTAACAAAGGTCAGCTGGTAGGAGCTGTGCAGGAAAACCTTACTCACCTGGCCACAAGAAGCACACCAGTTGATGTTAGAGGCTTTGGTTTTTAGCATACTAGCGTCCTGTCATCCCATACTGGTAATGCAAGTTTGAATCTGACTCTAAGTATTACAAGTACTACCAAAGCAGTTGCATTTGTGCCATGGCCTGGATGGGATTAAAATTTAAAGTAGTGAGTCTAACGGTGACTTGTATGGGTTGTGTAGGTAAAAAAAATATATAGGCGGTGGTATTTAGTGTCTTTGTTAGCATTCTCACCATGCAACATCCTTGTTTTAATCATCATTTTTAAATAGCTGACTTTCTCAGTGTTTTTAGAGGACACTTTGAGGCTGTTTAGTTCATAAAAAGCTGACTTCATAAGCAAAGCTCAAAGGGCACTTGACCATTAGCTGTCTATCTCTCCTCTACACAAGAAGAAATCTCAGAGCACTTTCCACCTTGTCAAACAGCCTGACAGACAGCAACATTTGTATTCTATACTGCTATTATGGTCTTTTGTTGGCAGTGCAACAGATATGAGAGTAGCCAAACTGCTATGATACAATGATACCACGTAACTAGAAAACAAGTCCTCTGAGTGTGCCGTTTATTTGGACTCTTCTCTGTTTTTCCTTCATTTTCTCATTTTGCTGCCTGCAAACCTCACTTTCCAGTGTATTTACTGCAGTCAAACAGATATGGGGTCTATTTCCTCTAATCTAGTCTCCTTGTGACTTTGATAGTGGGTCCGCAGAGGTATGGTTTGCTGTGTTCATGTCCATACTGCTGCAGCATGTACAGATTACAAAATATGCATTCACCTTGTGTTCAATAGCTTTGGATGCTTAAAGTGATAGTTCATCCATACATGAAAATTGTCATTATTACTCACATTTGTGCCTGTATGAGCTTTTCACTCTATAGGGATCATAATAAGAGACATTTTCTACAAATTACTGTTTGTCATAAAATGAATGAGGACTGAGGCTGCCAAACAGTCTTTTAATTATTCATTCATTCATTCATTCATTCATTCATTCATTCATTTTCCTTTGGCTTAGTCCCTTTATTCATCAGGGGTTGTCACAGCGGAATCAACTGCCAACTTATTCAGCATATGTTTTACACAGCGGATGCCCTTCTAGCTGCAACCCAGTACTGAGAAACACCCATACACACTCATGCAGATTGGTTGAGATCAAGTGCATCAAATGAAAAGCAAATGACGAGTCTCTTGAAGGGTCCAGTACATGGCTGCGGGACATGGATAGCATTTTATTGGACAGCTTAAGGAGAATACAAACTTCGTCCTGGAGGGCCAGTGTCCTGCAGAGTTTAGCTCCAACTTGTTTCAACACTCCTACAAGGAAGTTTCTAATACATCTAGAAAGGACTTCATTGGTTTAGGTGTGTCTTATTAAGGTTGGAGCTAAATTCTGCAGGGCACCTCTGTTATATATACAGTGCACCCAGAAAGTATTCATAGCGCTTCACTTTTTCCAATTTTTGATGTTATAGCCTTTTTCCAAAATGGATTAAATTCATTTATTTCCTCAAAATTCTACACACAATACCCCATGATGACATTGTGAAAAAATATATATTTTTTAATTGTTTCAAATTTATTAAAAATAAAAAACCTGAAAATTCACATGTAAATAAGTATTCACAGCCTTTGCCGTGAAGCTCTAAATTGAGCTCAGGTATGTTCTGTTTCCACTGACCATTCTTTAGATGTTTTAGCAACTTAACTGGAGTTCACCTGTTGTAAATTCAGTTGATTGGACATGATTTGAAAAGGCATACACCTGTCTATATAAGATCCACGGGTTGACAGTGCATGTCAAAGCATAAACCAAGTATGAAGACAAAGAAATTGTCTGTAGTCCTCCAAGACAGAATTGTCTCGAGGCACAGGGCTGGGGAAGGTTATAGAAAAATTTCTGCAGATCAGAAAGGTCCAATGAGCACAGTGGCCTCCATCATCCATGAGTGGAAGATGTTTGGAACCACCAGGACTCTTCCAGGAGCAGGAGAAGGGCCTTGGGCAGAGAGGTAATCAATAACCTGATGGTCACTCTGTCTGAGCGTTCTTCTGTGGAGAGAGGAGAACCTTATTGAAGGACAACCATGTGTGCAGCAATCCACCAATTAGGCCTGTATGGTAGAGTGGCCAGACAGAAGCAACTCCCTTCCTGGAATTTGCCAAAAGGCATCTTAAAGATTCTCAGACCATAAGAAACAAAATTCTCTGGTCTGATGAGACTAAAATTGAACTCTTTGGAGTGAATGTCAGGTGTTACATTTGGAGAAAACCAGGCACCGTTCATCACAGGGCTAATACCATCCCTACAGTTAAGCATGGTAGTGGCAGCATCATGCTGTGGGAATGTTTTTCAGCTGTAGGAACTGGAAGACTAGTCAGGATAGAGGGAAAGATAAATGCAGCAATGTACAGAGACATCCTAAATGAAAACTTGCTTCAGAGTGCTCTTGACCCTCAGACTGGTTCATCTTCCAGCAGGACAATGACCCAAAGCCCGCCAAAATATCAATAGAGTGGCTTCACAACAACTAGGTGAATGTTCTTGAGTGGTCCAGCCAGAGCCCAAACCTAAATCCTTTTGAACATCTCTGGAGAGATCTGAAAATGGCTGTACACCGTCGCTTCTCATCCAACCTGGAAATAAATGAATTTAATCCATTTTTGAATAAGTTGTAAAATGAAAAAAAATGTGGAGAAAGTGAAGCGCTATGAATACTATCCAGATGCACTGTATTTTTAAAACAAACATGCTGATACGAACATTTAATAAACTATATTTTTACTTCACAGGACCTTTAACAGAAGCCTTATGGACTACTCTGTGTATTATATTTTGAATAAATCTGAATGTTCCATTTAAAAGAACTACCATTAAAAGATTTTTTTTGTTCCACAGAAGGAAGTCAGTCAAATTTGGAACAGCATGAGGGTGAGTAAATTATAACATAATTTTGATTACAAGAAGTGAACAGCAATTAATGAACGCCAAAATAAATCTGCACAAATTATACTCTCATACACAAAACAGCCCTTTTGTCTGATTACCTTTCCTCATACTTTGACAATGACCCCAGGGGCAGCTTTCTATGCCATTTAAGCATTACCATATAGTTTGTGCATTTATTCATCAGGACCTCTCACCTATGATAATGCTAGCTTTGTACACAGGTTGCGTGCGACTGACCTGCGTTTGATCTCCATCCTATTTTCCGATGTCCGTATGTCTAGCTCCTGTTAATGGGGCCATGGCGGTCATTATCAAAATCTAATCCGTTTGGTCGAGGGGACATATGCATAAATAGTGATAAAGAAAGAGGGCAGCTGTCTGTAAAGGTTAGATGGAGATGACTGTAGAGAAAGGCCAATATTGTCTGATAATACGGCGGTAGCACGGCTCTGTAATTATGAGGTGTCGCCCCATGCAGCTGCTTCCGCCCTGGCTGGCACTGGGTGATGACACCAGAGCGAAATATAGCACGGAGGTCTCTCCAAACAGCCCTTGTGTCAAAGGGGTTGACATTTGAATTCTGATGTGCCCAGAGACATTTACATACTGCTCTCATTACCAGACATTTATCTGTGCTTGTGCTTTCAGACAACATACAAAGACTTCACCCTGACTTCAGTGTTGAAATGGAAAATAGACACCAGGAATGGCTGTTTCATTTGTTGACAGATCAGTAGAGAGTTAACAAGAAAATTTGGGGGCAAAACGCAAGTTGGATTCAAACTAGCATTACCACCTAGGCTAATCCTCACTTTAAAAAATATGTTTGGTGTTTGTTCAAACTACCTAAAATGATCTGAAACAACACTTGAAACTATTCTTAAGAATTTTTTGGGACAACTTAATTGTTTTATGTTCAATCAACTTATATTTATAAAAACGTATAAGTTAATTTCTTCATGTTGTTCCAACACAAAGCAATTGTGTGGAACCTAGCATTTTTTACAGTGTTTGTTTAGCTGAATGTGCTCATATACAAAGTTATTATTGGTTGTAGGTGTTGAAATTCTTTAGAAATGTTTCATACATATGAAACTTAGTGAGTCAAGAATGAAACGGAATTCAATTTGGAATTTGAAACCAAGCTTTGTAATGTAACTTTGGTTATTGTAAAGTCTAAATACACGTGTGAACACCCTTATGGCATTTATATATTTTTAAAGCATAATTGATAACAAATGAACAAGTGTGACATGATTTTGAAATAAATCAGGCCAAAATGAGTTTTATCTTAAAAGGATAGTTTGGCCATGTAAGAGTCTAAACTATCATATGCATTTGTTTATGTGGCAAAACATGTCTTATTCACCAAGAAGTTCCATACAGATTACAAAGGCAGATACTGATTAGATCAGGGCCTGGTGTGTGGACTTTTGGGGTTTTATGGTGTGGACACATGTTGATTGGTCAGTTTGTATGTCTCAGTATTTGGGCTTTGGTCACATGGTCAAGAAAGATACAACATAAATGTTAAACTTTGCTCCGTCTCTTTTCCTGCTCTGTCTCTCTCCCACTCTCTCTCTCTCCCTTCCCTGTCTCTCCCCCCTCTCTCAGGTAACTTTATTTTACATTCAAGCTAGGTAGAATTAATATTATATGTTTTTATCATGTCATGTTTTATTTTTTATACAGTTATCTTGTAACTAATTCAGTTGTAACCATAGAGAATTTTTGTCGCTAAATCATCTCATTTTCAAGTATTTGTGAATTACTTTTGATTTAACATCAACACTTAATTGCTCCATATTGCAATACAATACAATCACATAGTAGCAACGCTCTCCCACATTTTTAGCTATTAATACTGCCCTTATTTCCGTTTTTGGTGGAAGATTGGGTAACACTTTATAATAACTACACACTATGAACCATTTATTAAGCATTAGCAAATAGGGAATTCATTATCTGTTAAGCGTTAGCTCTGCTTTAATGAACACTAGTAAGCAGTTTATAACTGCAGCTACAAATGCTGTATTCTTGACTTATAAGCACATTTATAATGTGCTTAATAATTGTACTTTCATACTTTGTTAATGATTAATTTTTCATTTTTAAATTAAGTTTGCATTATTTAGAAACCAGTTATTTAAGCATAATTTGTTTTTGTTTTTTAAGATCATTCAGAATGAGTTAGTAAATGATGACTAAACTATTCAAATTAACATTTATATATCTTATTATTCAGGCATATACTAATAGTTGATTTTTGTTAATAAATGCTTTAAATCAACTTCATCCAGTTTTTTTGCCCTAAAGTGAGGACTATTCATGCTTTATAAATCCCTTATAAATGACAAGTAAAGGCTCAGTTATATTCTAAATAGGAAAAAAGATTATAAACAACATTATTCATTTCTATTCATCTGAAGATACACAAATGAAACTGTATTAAATAAAAATAAATCTCTGCAACCTTATCTAAAATAAAATTACTGTACAGTTTAAACTTGGCATCTTATTATATTGTTAAATTAGTATATTGTTGTTGTTTTATCCAATTGTATGTCATATTTTGACACTCCTGTTATTCAGAAATGTTTAAACTTTACAGTAATTTTATTTTTTAGATAAGATTGCAAAGATTATTGTTCATTTGATACCAAGCCTTTACTTGTCATTTATAAAGGGATTTAAAAGGGATTTATAAAGCATAAATAGTCCTTACTTTGGATTAGGTCACAAAACTGCATGAAGTTGTGTTAATAAAGCATTTATTAACATAGTAACCATTACTATATGCCTGAATAATAAGATATATAAGCGTTGATTTCAATAGTTAATTAATCCTTTACTAACTCATTCTGCATGATCTTAAAAACCTCCAACTACTCTTAAATACTAATGGTTTGTAAATAATGTAATATTTAATTTAGTAATGAAAAATCAACCAGTCACAAATTGTGAAAGTACAATTATTAAGCACATTATAAATGTGGTTGTAAGTCAAGAATAGACAATTTGAAGCTGCAGTTGTAAACTCCTTACTAATGTTTATTAATGTAGAGTTAATGCGTAACAAATAATGATTTCACTAGATGCTAATGCTTAATAAATGATTCATAGTGTCTAGTTATTATACAGTGTTACCAAAGATTGCAGAAGGATGGTTTGACTAGAAATGTACAGTTTTTCATAACTTTTTAGTCATTCGGCAGAACGGTAGTACCGCTGTAGTAAAAAAAAAAAAAAAACTTCATAGCCAAAAATGAAAAGTCTGTCATTAATTGCTCACCTTCATGTTGTTCCAAACCCCCGAGACCTTCAATCATCCTCAGAACATAAATAACAATATTTTGGTTAAAATCTGAAAGCTCCCTCATCCTAGACTGCAGTGGTCTTGAGAAAGGTACTAAAAACAGTAAAAAAAAAGCCCATGTGTTTTCATGGCTCAATTTGTAAATTATCAAGCTACAAGAATACTTTTGTGAGCACATTAAACAAAATTAACTACTATTTAATAGTTTCTTCTCCTCAGTGTCAGTATAAGGCAAGCATTCATGGACACTATGCACTTACTGTATGTAAACAAAGCATATGTGCATTCGAGGTATTACTCAGCAGTACGGCAGTGCTTATCACGCATAAAGAGCACATCATTCTTGTGAATGTGCGCCCTATACTGACACTGAGGAGAAGAAATTCTGATTGAATGAAATTCTGATTGAACCACTGAGGGAACTTGTACAAGTTCAGTCTGAATGGGTAATCCCATAAAACAACCATTGGTCTGTGGCAATTGTTTTTTGCGTTCTACTAAACAAATATTTTATGTGACTTTATCTGTCAAATATGTTTACTTAAACTTAAATAGCCTAAATAAACTTAAATAGCCTAAAAAAAGCCTAAAACATCAGAGGATACTTTAACTAAATGTTTTGCATCCAAATGCTTCAGCTGATAACTTTTGAAAACTACTGATTTAATTGTACAGGTCAATTAGCCTTTGCCTATTTTAAAATGCCTATTTTTCAATCAGTGCTTTCATAACAGACTAAACTAGAGCTTCAGTTTACGTAACCAGTTCTGCGGGGGCAAGATCACTGGGGTGAAAAGGTCCCTACGAGAGAAAAGAGAGAGCTGGAGGAGGGTTTGACGTTGAAGTTGAAGCCTGTTCTTTTGTGCAGCCGCTCTTGATCATTTACATCAAGTTGACATTCGGAGAGTTTACTCTGGGGTCTGTAATTGTATTCTTTCTCCAGTTCTGCATTGCCAACCGTGAAAATGGAATCTTATCAACCCTGACCAATTTTTAATGTACAAAATGAATTGGCAGAGGTTCAAAAAAAAGGGAGCTACAATTCAAATCAGGTGAATGATACATGTATTTTTTTCCTCTCCGAAATCCTCCTAGCTGTTAGAAGCCCCCCCTTCCCAATCAACCCCCGCTCACCGCTATCATATTACAATGGATTTATTTTTCTTTCAGGGGAAGGGCAGGAGCCACGAGGGCTGAGGGAGGGTAATAGGAGGTGTTCTAACTGGAGGAAGAGGTTGAATTGCTCAGATTTATTGTAGTCTTAGCGGTGGGTGAACTAATTGAATTGATGACCTAAAACAAGGACGAACAGTTTCTATTTTGCTGAGATCACTCTATCAGAAAGATTGAGAGCCATATTTCATTCATCGTAGCATAGGTTAGCGCTGGGGTTGAGGTAAAACATTGAGTTACTGATCCAGGGATCCCTTCACTTTTTGATGCTTTAATACTCAGTGCACCTAATTGCAATAAAGGCTAGATCAGGCAAAAATGGATTTGACCTTAATGTGGTTTTCACCACGGTGCTTCAAGTTTCCTGGAGAAAAGGTCACGGTGGTGTTAACGGTCACACCTCAGCTGGTTGTACCTCCATTTAAGATCCCTAACTAGACAAAGTTTTGATGGTACGAGCAGGATCTTGATAGTATCATGTGATGACCACTATATATCAGTGATTTGAACTTCATATTATTCATCAGATTAGCTTTTTCTCTGAAATTATCTTTTTTTTCAGATCCTGGTTAAAATTTCATAGGTGGAGCGAAACGAAAGTTATACATATGTTAAAATCACATCGGTGACAAAGATCATGTAGAAGTGAACAGCATCCTCAGTCACGCTTGTGGTGCTAATCTCTCTTTTTGAAATCAAAATTAGATTTGGAGCAAGGGAACAAACAGGGGGCGAGACTTTGGCGTAATATTTTAATCAAATTGTCATGAATGACTGGATACAATTAGAGAAGCTGTCAATCAGAAACGCAGGGACCCTTTTGTTGCTCATCTGTCAGAGGCTCGGATGCAGACAGGGCATGATGGGCCGGCATCATGATGACCTTTTATGGGATCCACATATATGAGCTTCTTCATGCATTTTTGGTCAGTTCCTTTATTGTTGAACTTTTTTTTTGAGGAATAGCTGAACAAGTGCATGGCACCCTGTTAGGCTTATCTTTTCAGGGCTGCGATTGGCTGATGCATCATCAGACGGCAGTGAGGGACAAATCTGCTAATCTTTTTAAATGACATTAGAGCTCATGCAGAGCTGCATAGGCACGTTTGAGAAGGAACACCATCAGAAAAATGACTGCCATGGATGACATGTTCACCCTTATTAAAAGGAACGGCAGCATGCTCTCCGTAACCAACCCCCCATTCCTTTTTCCCCCCTTTTATTGTATTTTGCATGAGCACTTTAAAAACTAAACAAGTGTGAAAACGATCACTTATTAGAGCAATTTAGGCTCGAGAGTCCTTGACAGTGTGAATAAACGGCCTGATTTGGCTTAACAGCAGTAATCTTTGAACATTGGGGTGTCTGCGCATGGTGAGATAATCAATTTCTGACACACCTAAAGAAAACAAGCATTTTCTTTCCTTAATTGGGCTATTATAAGTGCATGAGGCATAGACAAACGAGAAGAGTATTTTTTCATCACTGACTTTTGGGATGAATGTGTTTGTTTCCCTTCAGTTCCTTTGCTTTTTCTACTTCAATTGAAGAAAACATTTTTTGTTGTTCGCTTTTTTGGGTGGGAGATGTATTGGGAAAAACAACAGACCACAACACAATTGCTCCACTACAAAAGTCGCTATTTAGTTGCTAACACAGATGCAAACACTACAGTGCAGGAAAGTATTCTTAGCGCTTCACTTTTTCCACATTTTTTTTTTATGTGAAAGCCTTATTCCAAAATGGATTAAATTCATTTATTTCCTCAAAATTCTACACACAATATCCCATAATGACAATGTGAAAAATATATCTTTTTGAAATTGTTGCAAATTTATTAAAAATAAAAAACCTGAAAAATCACATGTACATAAGTATTTACAGCCTTTGCCGTGAAGCTCATACACCTGTCTATATAAGGTCCCAGGGTTGACAGTGCATGTCATGCAAAGCACAAACCAAACATGAGAACAAAGGAATTGTCTGTAGACCTCCAAAACAGGATTGTTTCGAGGCACATGGCTGGGAAAGGTTACACAAAAATTTCTGTTGCTCTGAAAGTTCCAATGAGCACAGTGGCCTCCATCATCCGTAAGTGGAAGCAATCCACCAATCAGGCCTTTATGGTAGAGTGGCCAGACAGAAGCCACTACCTGCCTGGAATTTGCCAAAAGGCATCTCAAGGACTCTCAGACCTTAAGAAACAAAATTCTCTGGTCTGATGAGACTTAAATTGAACTCTTTAGAGTGAATGCCAGGTGTTATGTTTGGAGAAAACCAGGCTCCGCTCTTCACCAGGCTAATACCATCCCTACAGTAAAGCATGGTGGTGGCAGCATCATGCTGTGGGGATGCTTTTCAGCAGCAGGAACTGGAAGACAGGATAGAGTGAAAGATAAATGCAGCAATGTACAGAGATTTCCTGAATGAAAACCTGTCAATGGAGTGGCTTCACAACAACTCGGTGAATGTTCTTGAGTGGCCCAGCCAGAGCCCAGACCTAAATCCTATTAAACATCTCTGGAGAGATCTAAAAATGGGTGTACACCGTTGCTTCCCATCCAACCTGATAGAGCTTGAGAGGTACTGCAAAAAGAAATGGGCAAAAATTCCCAAAGACAGCTGTGCCAAGCTTGTGGATAAATTTATTAAAAAAGACTTGAGGCTGTAATTGCTGCCAAAGGTGCATCAACAAAGTATTGAGCAAAGGCTGTAAATACGTATGTACATGTGATTTTTCAGTTTTTTTTGTTTTAATAAATTTGAAACAATTTAAAAAAAATCTATTTTCACATTGTCATTATGGGGTATCGTGTGTAGAATTTTGAGGAAATAAATGAATTTAATCAATTTTAAAATAAGACTGTAATATAAAAAAAATAGGAAAAAGTGAAGCGCTATGAATACTTTCCGGATGCAACGTATATGTGTATACTGGAGTGTGTGTGTTGGGCACTAAGCTACAATCCATTCCCCTGAGTCTAGCGCTAATAATATGTGTCATTTTCTATGAGTCGGTATATGTTCATGACTGATATGTTAACAGCCTAGCCTGTAATCTCCAATAATTATGTAACGGTGAAGTGAATTAATTTGTTTAAAAATTAATGATTGATTTGATATACTGCCTTGGAGACCAAAAGTGCATGCAATCATGCATATGTATTTAACAAACGGGTACATGGTTCTACACCTGGTGCAATTATAATGTGATTCCATACATGATGTGTTGCTGCTGGAACCATCCGCTGGTGTGATTGACTGATCACGTGACATCCTACAGAATATTCTGCTGTCAGTCAAAGTGTCTGCTTATGATAATACTGCCAAACCAAATCATCAGCAATGTTTTACTATTAGTAGTTATTTTTTGTGGTTTTTGTAATGTTTTCCTGCACCTACTTTTACTGACTGCCTGTCTATTTCTTTATCTACCTTAATGTCAAAACGATGTAAAAAAAACAAACGCGTCAAAAATGCTAATCATTTTCATGTTGATTGACAGCTTTAATGTCAAAACAACATTAATTTGACTTCTAACACTGGTATTAAAATACATAAAAAATCAATTACAGGTCTTTTCTTTAATCAAGTTTTGACATGTTTTAATTTGTAATTGGACTTTTCAGATGAACAACATCTGAAGAATCTCTTATGTTATGATATGTCATTATTTTGGTAGTCAAACATGAATCAATGTGTGGATGTCAACTGGACAGCAAGGTTTTGACATCAAACCGATTTGCATTGTTGATCTTTCTTTCTTTCTTTCTTTCTTTCTTTCTTTCTTTCTTTCTTTCTTTCTTTCTTTCTTTCTTTCTTTCTTTCTTATATTCTGTGACAATAATCATACATATATTCTGCATTTACAATATACTTTATCTATCTGCAAAAATCCAATTTAGCCTCTTTAGGCTGAGCTTGGCCGCCGTGTTTTTTGGCGTCGGTGTCCTCCTTGGTGATTAGTATTGTCGTAGAATGCTTTCTGTTCTAGTGCTGAACAAGTTGCTGGTCGAGTTGAAAAGTTCGAAAGTTCTTTAGAGACTGGACATAGACTGCATTTCACAACAATATTTTTGTTTTTACACTCAATGACATCAAAGTAATGTCTGTATTTCCACTTGAAGAAACAACCGCAACTCACTTATTTTCCAAATGCTTAACTTCTGATCTGACAAACTGACCTTTTCATTTGATCCACCTGCACTCTGCTTATCTGTCTCTTAGGTCTTGTTTTGTATTGTATTTGTATTTTTGTTTGTTACTGTATATTTGTATATTTGAATTCCTGTATGTTTGTGTACCTAATGTTGACTCTGCTTGTACTATCTTTTTTTTTTTCTTTGTAAAGTGTCCTTGAGCTCTGGAAAGGCGCTATATAAATAAAATGTATTATTATTATTATTATTATTATTATTATTATTATTATTATTATTATTATTAATCGCTCTCGACAGCAACCTTCAGCTTGCGTTCTCAAGCAATTTAAAAGCTCATGTTTATGGACTGACATTGCAGCAGAAAACGTGATTTAAAAGAAGCATTTTTTTTTTCTAAAAACTGTAATTGTAAAGTAAGTATGCAATTACATTAACTTTAGTAACTGTAATTAAATTACCTAAATTTAAAATGTAATTTGTTACATTACTTGTTTATCAAAAATATAATTAGAAAACAGTAACGTGGTACTGAGGAACTCTGCTCTTTATGTATCATTCTGTACTGTAAGTATATCCAATCCAATCAAATATGCATATTCATCAAACTATATCCAAATATAACTGTATCTGTTCGCCTTTCTCTCTGTTTTCAGTCACCAATTTGCCTCGTGTTCGGTTTGTTTGATTTCTCTTCATTCTCGCTCTCATTCATCTACATCAAGGCCTTCTTTCAGTTTGGAGATTGAACTGCAGCCAACCTTTACCACTTAATCAGGGGGTTAATACCACACTCAGCGACTGCACTGTGTTGGACATATTGAGATGTCAACCCATTTACAAAGTGTGCATAGGAAATTACAGAGGTCCTGTGTCATTTACACTCCATCTGCCCCCTGATGCTATAAAACCCAAGAAGGGTAGAATCTAGGAGGCAGAAAAGAAGGTGTTCATCAAACCAACAGCCCACCGTTCTTGAAATGGCCGGCGCCCTCACGTTTCCCCCCTCGACTTTCTTCCTCCGCTCCCCCTCTTCCGGATCACGGAGGCAGCCGGTCCTGTGAAATATAACTTGTGGTGTCGGCGACCCGCGCACGCGCTTCAGCAATATGCTCTCACTCAATCAGATTTGCATAAGTAAGCTCTCAGCAGGCCTGCTCCACTGCCCAGGTGCAGGCCTATTTGCATATAGAACTGTGAGAGGCTCCCTAGAGTCACTTTAGACTCCAGTGGCTGCTGAGTGAGCTTACGGGCCGCGGCACTGGAGATGAAATTTGAATTAAAAACCTTGGCCGTGCTGTTTTTTTTTTCTTGTGCAAAGGGGGGAAATGGGGCCGGTGAGGAGGCACATAGGCATTGAGCTCGGAGACAGATAGATGGGCCGGGATGGGGGGTGTAGATGGATGACTGGACAGAGGAAGCTGGATGGGCTGCTCTGAAAAGCACGGTGAATCTTAACGTGGTGGGATTTTTGACTTATGTGTTTGCCATGAGCTCGCTTGTCATTCATATTGTATGTCCCGCCGGCGGCGATTTTATGAAGTCATAGTGTGCGTATGTTTTGTAATGTAATTTAAGGTTGCCTTCTGTGGGATTACAATATAAGTGCTATTATAATGCATTTCTTGTAAGCACTGGTACATTTTAGTTTTAGAGAAAAGCCGGATTTTGGAAATTACACACCAACAGTTGTTTGTAATTGTTTAATATAACTATTTATATTGCAGACAGTAGCAGTGCTGCTAGCATGAACACAATGTGTTTTGTAAGTGATCTTCTAAATGGCTTATGTGAAGGATATGGTGTAGAATTAATACATAAAGGGAAGCTGTCTAACAATTATTGTAATGTTTTGCACTACCGTTTGTTTGTTTCAATACGGTTGGTTCTGCATAATGTGGAGGTCAAAATGTGTGACCTTTTAATAACTCAACGTCTAGAATGATTGCTGGAACTATTGTGTGTGTACAAGCATATCGGTTTAATGCTAAATCCCAATTCTATTTTTGTAAAAATAGTGTGAAAATGTCCTTGACGTGTAAACTTGGGAATACAGTCCACAATCCAAAGATATGCGCTATAGGTGAATTGAATAAACCAGATTGGCCATATTGTATTCTTGTGAATGAGTGTGTATGGGTGTTTCCCAGTAATGTGTTGCGGCTGGCAGGGCATCCGCTGTGTAATAGGTGGTTCATTCCGCTAAGGCGACCCCTGATGAATAAAGGGACTAAGCTGAAGGAAAATGAATCAATATATGAATAATAATAATAACCATTTTGCTGTTAACTGTACCTGGTTTTGTTTAAGAAATCATGATATTTGTGGGTTGCTGGCATTGAAAAGTTTGAAAAGTCTTGTCATATATTATGTCACATATTTAGTATTGTTTTTTTTTTTTTTGCTAAGTAAATTTTTATAAACATACCTAACGTAATTAAGTTATACTGTATCTCCACATTGCATACAATTTACTCATGCATCTTGGATTGACATGGCCTGTTTATGGAGTCTATGAATTTCATGTACAGTGTATTCAAACGGTACATGAAAGGACTGATGGAAAATGTGCATCCACACCACAAGCTTTTCTTCTTTTTTTCTTTTTTTTTGTGCTTGACATGATTGTCAAATACAGTATGGACTATATTCAAACTGAACACGAAAAGCTTGATGGAAAATGCTGCATCCACACCACAGCCTTTTTATTTCGCATGTATCAAAATTGCAAACGTCCAGTCCAGTCGGCCCTTATCTGAGCAAACAGATACCATCACAAAACAGGCCTGTAATGGCCACATGCTCCATTTGATAATCCAAAAGCCTTGTCCAGAGATAGGATTTTTTTATTTTATATTTTCCCGGGCCCAGACTGGGGGCTTATGGTCTGGAGAGAGCAAGTGAATTACCTATACAAAGGAAATGCATTTTGGTCCCTGCGCTCCTCAGACTGGGTTAACATTATGGCTTCCATTCTGCCCCCTTGCCTTGTTTTTGATTGATACTTTTCAATTACAGTCTCTTCAACCTTCCCCCTTCCAGCCAACATTCAAAATGCTTTTTCTCCCTCACGTCTGTGATAACTTCAAACATTTAGGGGGTTACAGGAGCACCAGTAACCCTGTTTAGCTGGTGCTGTAAATTGGTTCCATGTTCAACATAATAGCAGTGACAGGGTTTTGCTAGGGAAATCAGTCCAGCAAAGGGACATGCCAACGATAAGACATCCAGCTTTGAAATTCTATTTCTTGGTATCAGAATTAAATCTGGACGTTATATTTCTTTGCCAGCAAGGCACTCTGTAGTTTCCTCCCGTTGATGCTATTTGATCATTGGTTGACAACTAATACTAACCCAGCCCGTCCTGTCCCTTCCGTTCACTTTCTTTTTTTGGTGAAGAGATTTGCTTTTCTGCAATATTTGATCAAGATTTTTTGGTTTGTTTTTAAAACTTTTGTCTCTTCTCATTTCTAATGAAAGTGGAACAACTTTTGGTGATGCTTTGAAAAACTTGAACTTTCTTAAAGCTTTTTACTTCCATAAAAGGTAATCTTTAAGAAATAGTAAGAATAAAACAATAGAGGCTAATAAAATATTGCTGTTGAAGTAAATTATATTTGAAAAAATAAATTCAGTAAAAAAAAAATTGAAATCAAAGTTTAATCAATAAAATCTTTATACCGAAGCCACTAATTGTTGGTCTCTTCTCATTTTTAGTGTAAAATTCCTTATATGAAAACAACAGAAGCTAATAAAATGTTGCTGCTAAATTAAATTAATTATGTTTAAGAATTTTGACTGAAAAGAATCATTAAAAATATTTTGCAAAGTTTATTAAATGAAATATTTGCGCTGAAGCAACAAACTGTTTAATTTCTTCTTAAATATAGTGGAAGTGGAACAAATTTTGGAACATCTTTTCAAAAACCTCAACCTGGAGCTTTTTTACCACTTGTTACAATCAGGGTATGCAGAAGAGCATCTCTGAACGCACAACACGTCCAACCTTGAGGCGGATGGGCTACAGCAGCAGAAGGTGGAGGCCACTCCTGTCAGAACAGAAGAACAGGAAACTGAGGCTATAATTCGCACAGGCTCACCTAAATTGGACAATAGAAGATTGGAAAAACATTGCCTGGTATGATGAGTCTCGATTTCTGCTGCGACATAGGTTCAGAATTTGACGTCAACAACATGAAAGCATGGATCCATCCTGCCTTGTATCAACAGTTCAGGCTGCTGGTGGTGTAATGGTGTGGGGTCATTTTTTAGACACACTTTGGGTCCTTTAGTACCAATTGAGCATTGTGTCAACGCCACAGCCTACCTGAGTATTGTTGTGACCATGTCCATCCCTTTATTTCCACAGTGTACCTATCTTCTGATGGCTGTTTCCAGCAGGATAACGTGCCATGTCATAAAGCTCGAATCACTAATGACTGGTTTCTTGAACATGACAATGAGTTCACTGTACTCAAATGGCCTCCAAAGTCACCAGATCTCAATCCAATAGAGCACCTTTGGGATGTGGTGGAATGGGATATTTGCATCATGGATGCGCGGCCGACTAATCTGCAGGAACTATCATGTCAACATGGACCAAAACCTCTGAGGAATATTTCCAGTACCTTGTTGAATCTATGCCACAAAGGATTAAGGCAGTTCTGAAGGCAAAAGGGGATCCAACCTGGTACTAGTAAGGTGTACCTAATAAAGTGGCTGGTAAGTGTGAATTATTCATTCATTCATTTCCTTTTCAGCTTAGTCCCTTTATTAATGAACCGCCAACTTATCCAGCATAAGTTTTACGCAGCAGATGCCCTTCCAGCTGCAACCCATCACTGGGAAACATCCATACACACTCATTAACACACAAACACTACAGAATCAGAAATCAGATTCAGAAAGGGCTTTATTGCCAGGTATGTTCACACATACGAGGAATTTGTTTTCATGACAGAGCTTCTACAGTGCAACAGGATTACAGAAACAGGACAAAAAACAGATAATAAATATATTTAAAAAAATACAAGTAAGTAGTGAGTGCAAATATACAAATTGACAAGTGTATGTACTTGTTTATTACTATATACAATGTTATATGTGCAACTGTTATGTGCAAATTGGCATGTAAAGTGTGTTGTTAAATGAGTGTATATGTGTATAAAAGTGTATGGCAAGTAGTGATGTTGGTTCCACAATTATTATCATCAAGTGTTCATGAGATGGATTGCCTGAGGGAAGAAACTGTTTCTGTGTCGGGCTGTTCTGGTGCGCAGTGCTCTGTAGCGTCAACCAGAAGGTAAAAGTTCAAAGAGGCAGTGTGCTGGGTGTGAGGGGTCCAGAGTGATTTTGGCAGCCCCTTTGCTCGCTCTGGATAAGTACAGTTCTTGGGGAGTAGGAAGGGTTGTACCAGTGATTCGCTCAGCAGTCCGAACTATTCGACGTAGTCTTTGGAGATCGTATTTAGTAGCTGAGCTAAACCAGACAGTTATTGATGTGCAGATGACTGATTCAATGATGGAGGTGTAGAACTGTTTCAGCAGCTCCCTTGGGAGGTTGGACTTCCTCAGCTGGCTAAGAAAGTACAGCCTCTGTTGAGTTTTTTTGACAATGGAGTCAATGTGAGTGTCCCACTTCAGGTCCTGAGAGATGGTGGTGCCCAGGAACCTGAATGACTCCACTGCTGCCACAATGCTGTCCATGATGCTCAGTGGGGGGAGAGCAGGGGGGTTTCTCCTGAAGTCCACTATCATCTCCACTGTTTTGAGCGTGTTGAGCTCCAGGTTGTTGTGACTGCACCAGACAGCCAACTCCTTAACCTCCTGTCTGTAAGCAGACTTGTCACCATCCTGAATGAGTCCGATAAGTGTGGTGTCGTCTGCAAACTTCAAGAGCTTCACAAAGGAGTCTTTTGATGTGCAGTCATTCGTGTACAGGGAGAAGAGCAGTGGGGAGAGGACACACCCCTGGGGGGTGCCAGTGCTGATTGTACAGACAATTTAGCCTACTCAATTCATCTAACTGCATGTCTTTAGACTTGTGGGCGAAACTGGAGCGCCGGGAGGAAACCCAGGCAAACATAGGGAGAACATGCAAACTCCAAACAGAAACGCCAACTGACCCAGCCGAGGCTCGAACCAGCGACCTTCTTGCTGTGAGGTGAACATGCTACACACTGTGCCACCGTGTAGCTATTATATTATATTATATTATATTATATTATATTATATTATATTATATTATATTATATTATATTATATTATATTATATTATATTATATTTGTAAACAGTTTTAATTTACCTGGTGATGACAAGTGTTTCTTATGATGTTGGCATCTTGACAAATCTTACAAGAATTTGTCTTCAAAAAAAATCATGCAGAAAGCAGAAAGCATCTCGAAACTTACAGTGCTCTAATCCTTGGCGGCACCAAACCGTTCTGTGCCCTAATGCCATTAATTATCATTTTCAATTGGATAGTTTCAACTGTGTCATCCCCAGCTGTTTCATTAGGCCAACATTTTCTGGGAAAGATTCTCTCTCGTCCCTCACCAATTCACTCCTCCCAACAAATGCGCCTCATTCGCATCACCCGCTCGACTTTGCTAAATTGCGGTCTGGGATTAATACGTGTTAAGTATGTGAAATGTGTCTTCGGTTGGCGTTGAAACATACTGTTGGCTTCACATTATATTCTCATTTATTATGCATGATACATAAATTACGCTATTTAAAAGGTTTTTTAATTTATTTTGGAGGTCTCCTACTGTAGATTTACATGCATCCATTGTCAAAAAAACTATTTTATTTACATTTAAAATTAGTTTGAGCATTAAACTATTCATTCGGTTCATTTGATGATTCGTCCTTTTCAAACCCCTCCTTTTTAAGAGCTTGCTCTGCTCTGATTGATCTGTTTTTTTAGTCCCTGAAATGAAACGCTCATTACAATATGATATCTGACTGAATGCTTCCTTCTTCCAGTTACAGCAAATGCTGTAGTCTTGAATAATTGTGCCAATTTTACTACGATGAAACATTGGAAGAACTAGTTGATCCATCAAAACATCCATCAATGCACAAGCAGTATGTTTCTACCGAAAAGCTTTTTTTAGTTTGTGGTTCATTATGACATTTTGACGTGCTATAGGTTTATAGATTCGTGCAGAAGTTTGAATATATAATATTTGTAATTATTTCGTATAGATTAGAGATGCCCAAAGTAGGGCCCGCGGGCCAAAGTTGGCCCATTGTAACCTTTGATTTGGCCCACCATCCCATCTAGGAGGAGAAATGAGTATGATAGAGAGGGTTGGGATGAATGCCGAGATCATCATTTCTAATTTGACGTAACCTTTTTTCATTTGTTTTATTGCTGAGCTAAAAAAGCAAACTAATATTAAATGTTTCAATTAAATGTTGTAAATGAACATAATTTTTTTTTTTGACGAATAGAGGACTATGCAAAAGACATCGGCAAGCAAATCAAGGCAAACACTAGTGTAATTCTGTTATAAATGAGATTATTTTGATTTATTGTAATAAGTTCATTGTTAAATGTGAAAAATAACCTGTATTAGTTAATATAAAGCAATTTATATCACCAACTATATTTACATTCGGCCCACTAGCCTCAATCTAGTTTGGTTTTTGGCCCTTCATAAGAATAAGTTTGGTCACCCCTGGTATAGATGTATGCTAAAGGTAATATGTACAGTATGTGTTCAATGTTTCATAGATGTTTGTATTCATGAGATATTTATAACATCTTTAGTTTTTGTTTGAGAATTCGTTAGTATAAACATGCAGTTTATGTGTGTACTTTACATGCCTATGCACCCAGCAAAGCATTTTCTGGGTTTTATAGATATCTTATAGATGTCCAAACATCGATGGCTTGACTAAATTAAGGCTAAAGTTGGGCTGTGAGTGAAATATTATAGATATCTAACAATAGTCCAAAAATAGACTATAGCCATCAAATAGACAGGAATGAATGACAACACGTATGAATTCTGTCTGTTTTTAAACTATATTTAGATGTCTATTAGATTTTTAGTGATAGCCCAAATTTTAGTCATATTAGCCTGAACATCTTTTTTGCAACATATTTTGTGTATAAAACTTGTTTAATAGATGTCCAAACATAGACCACTTGGCTAAAATAAGGTTAAATTTGGGCTGTCAGTGAAAATGTTAAAAACATCAAACAATAGTCCAAAAATAGACTATAGCCGTCAAATAGACAGGAATAAACGACTACACATATAAAGTCTGTCTAATGTTGGACTATATTTAGATGTCTATTAGATTTTTACTGACAGCCCAAATTTTGTCTTGTTTTAGCCAAAACAAAAAAACATTTTTTTTTCGCAACTAGCAGTTTTGTGTTTAAAAGACGTCTAATTAATGTCTTTTACAACAAAAGTAGACAGTATTCCCTGCCAACCAATGTAAAGCAAAGGCTGGAATTAATCAATTGTCTTACAAAACAATGCAGAAAGTTGAATTCATGACTAATCATTTCAGATTTTTTGCCAATAACTTTATTTATCATGCGCTTTAATCTTTAAAAAAATTACACAATCTTATATTCACAAACAGCTACTTTTGTAGCATTGTTCTACTGCAGATTTACTTGCATCGAATGTCAAAAAACACTTTCATTTTACTTACATTTAAAATAAGCTTGAGCAATTAACAATTCATGGTTCATTTGAAGATTCCTTCCTTCTAAACCCCTCCTTTCTGAGAGCTTGCTCTGCTCTGATTGGCCTGTTTTTTGCTTACTGAAATGCTCGTTACAATACAACATCTGACTGGATGCTTCATTCTTATACTCTAGCAAATACTGTAATCTCTAATAATTGAGCCAATTTTACTATATGATGAAACATTGGTAGAACCAGAACAAGATCAAGACACGAGCAGTATATTTTTCTATTGGAAAGATTAACTTAGTTTGCGAAATCTGAAATTTTGATGTGCAATCGGTTCAGATATTTGTAAGAATAATTTGCGCCATTATTTCATAAAAATTTATGCAAGATGTGTGCAATATATGTGTATGTAAAAATTTTTTCTTTAATTATTCAGTAGTGTAAACCTACAGTATATGTGTGTACTTTACATGCATTTGCACCCAGCAAAGCATTTCTTGTGTTTAAAAGACATCTAATAGACATCTATCAATAGTCCAAAAATAGACTAGTCATCAAATAGAGGTAAATGAAGGACTACACATCTAGTCTATATTTGAACTATAGTAAGATGTCTATTTGTTTTTCCACTGACAGCTCAAATTTTACCTTGCAAAACATCTTTTCGCAACAAGCAGTTTTTTGTTTTAAAAACATCTAACAAGTGCTTACACTTTCTATGTGCTTATATCATAAAACAAAGTACAGATATGATGCAAATAAGAGATTCATATTAGCTTCAGTGAACAGAAGTTTTTTTTTTTTGTGAAAATGCAGAATTTGTGCTAGAATAAATAATTTGTCTTTACAAAATAGCTGACAACACAAATCAGTCGCGTGTTTGAGACAAGTAGACAGTATCCACTTGTTAAGTGTGACCAGGTGAAGTGGTTTCCGGGCCTAGCTCTATATCAAACTGCATGGGGAGGGTCTACAAATGGTAGTAATCAACGTTTACAAAGTGATTTATTCATTTCGAAAATCATGATCGCAATATATATATATATATATATATATATATATATATATATATATATATATATATATATATATATATATCCATGCCCCAACCCCCGGTCTTCAGCTATTCGGTACGGTCTGTGAAACCCCCGCCAACATGGTTATAAGATCTGATTGCCGCGGCCGCCGAAACACACTTCATAGTACAGTTACTAACACCACAGTACACAGCATCCAATTCTCAACAGTGTTCTGACACTTTACCCCCAAACCTACCCACTCCGGTTTCCCAGATTTTCAGGGATCAATGTTGGCAGGTATGATCCATGCCTAACATCCGATGACCAGAAAGTGATTAATTTTTGATAAATTGTTAAAATATTGTTGTTTGTGATGCAGCATATCCAGAGACTGACGTGTACACCATTACTTTAAAAAGAAATCACTTTGATGTGTGATATGACTAAAAAGTGGTCAGAAACAAGTATTTTCTCAATTCAAATGAGTATGGCTTGGACCCGGAAACAGTATTTCATAGGTCACCGATACAACAAGCGGATTCCCTGTCAGCCTATGAAAAGCGAAGGCTGTAGGTATGCAAATGTGTTACAAAACAATGCAGAAAGCTGAATTCCTGAATAACCATTTCAGATTTGTTTTATAAACTGCCAATAACTTCATTTATCATGCACTTTAGTCTTTAAAACTTTGTACAATTTCATATTCACAAACAGTTAGTTTACACTTTCCGTCAAACTATTGTTAATAAAAAAACATAATAGGCTGACTTTAAAGTTGACCATAAAACTTAATCGGTTACTAGCACTGGTACACAATCTAAAGCGATATGTTTACGCTGTAGTGGCCGTGTGTGTGTGTGTGTGTACTGTACTCAGGCAGCGACTGACGGATGTGTTTGGAGGGGATTAGGGATTCCAGGCATGTTCGGGGAGGTGGAGAGAAAGAGCTCCTCCTCAGTTCACCCTGACATTGTGAGTGTCAGCATCAGATCACTTTAATCAGGCAAGGGATATGCATGATAAAACGGATAAGGGACTTTAATCAAAAAAATTCGCTGGTCTGGAAACGTGACACACTCCGACAAGCACGCCTCATCCTGCCGCACCCCCGTGTCACTGGCAGGCGTGGGCTCCGCATGAATATGCATGGCAGCAAGGCAAGGTACCACATTAAAATGTGCTATTGTTTGTTCAGCTGCACGGCCACCAGACGAAATCAGACCAACAGACGCACACAAGATAAGTTTCTCAAATCTGTGAGAGCATTCTTGCTAAGTTATAGTGAGACAAACACAAGCGGGTTCACAGGGTCTAGCATGCTTTGACCTGTTGGTACCGTGGTACTTTGATAAATTTAGCTGTTTTGAATAATTTGCATATTTAAAGAGCATTAGTGAAATTAAAAATTGGGCGACAAGGTGGCTCAGTGGTTAGCACTGTCGCCTCACAGCAAGAAGGTCACTGGTTTGAGTCCCTACTGGGTCAGTTGTGGTTTCTGTGTGGAGCTTGTATTTTCTCCCTGTGTTCACGTGGGTTTTGGTCCGGTTTCCCCCACAGTCCAAACACATGCGCTATAGGTGAATTGAATAGTCTAAATCGGCCATATAGTGTATGTGTGTGAATTAGTATGTATGGATGTTTCCCAGTACTGGGTTGCAGCTAGAAGGGCATCCGCTGCTTAAAACATATGCTGGATAAATTGGCTGTTTATGCCACTGTGGCGACTCCTAAGGAATAATGGGATTAAGCCGAAGGAAAATGAATGAATTGTAAAATCAGTCTTATGTTGCGTTCAAGCAACTAGTGATCTCAGTGTACAGTAGTCAACATCTGAAGTGGTTCAAAACCTTTCATCAAAGTTGTCCTAAAACCAATAAGCAACACCCATTCTTGATTTAGGACAATTTTGAAAAACATTCTTTGATCCACTTCAAATGTTGAGTACTGTATCATAATATGAGAGCAATATGTATTTTTGTACAATTATAATTGTAATATACATAATATACTGTGCATTGGTAATAAGTGTGTGTGTGTGTGTGTGTTTGTGTGTTTATATATATTTATATCTATAATATTAAATATTTTTATACTAAAATTAATTTATTGGAATAATTGGTATACTGTATTTTATATAAATTATGCAAATATATTGAGAAATGTATTACCAAAATATTTAAAATTTAACATTTTAAATATTTATGTAAATATTTACCATTTTCCATTTTATACAGAGAGATATTCTATTTTTTTCATTCATCAATACAATGTTATTTTTTTTATGATAACAAGGTAACAATAATATAATTGTTTCATGTATAATCGTATACTTATAGATAATATTATATACCCTCAAAAATTTATATTTGCTGTTTTTTTTTCCCAAAACTTAATTATACATATTAAGTGCATATTGCATAAATACAGTGAATAAAAAGTATTTCATCCCAAACATTTCTAAAATGGACTGATGGTTGATCAGTAGAGGAGTATGTCCTTCATTTGGTTCTCAATTTTTTTTTTCTTTTAAAAAACACTTTACAAATGTTCAAACTCTGTCCTTGTCCTCAGCCCAATATAACCCACAGCTTTAATAGTTCTGTTATGCTAAAACGGTTATATCGAGAAAAAAAACCCTTCAGAAATAGCAAAGTTTAAGTTATAATTCACATCAATTGATTAAAATTGAAATTGAAAAATAAACATGAAATTATAGATAAATTCTACAAATAAATACTACAAATATATAATACAAATAACTAATATATAATACAAATACAATTGTCCCCATGTTTCTGTCAGTCCTGTCACATTTGCATTAAATTTACCATAACATGCGTGCAACACACCTTTAAGGCTATGACTCGGAAGTGACATAATTTGACGGAGAAGCTGACAGTGATAATTATTTAAAATGAGCTGAAACAACACAATTCCTGAGTCTTTTGGAGAAATTTTTTTATGTTTAATCCACTTAAATTTGTAAAAACTAATAAGTTAGCTTAATTACTTCATGTTGTTCCAACACAAATCGATTGTGTGGAACCTAGCATATTATAAAGTGTAAATCCTCAGATTGTTTTACATATTAAGTGCATATTGCTTTAGATTTCTCTCAGATTTCTACATGCACAATATAAAAATGAGGTATGCGTGCATGTGTATTTGTTTGATACTGTATTTTCCCAAAAGCCAGATATTAGGTTGTAAGTTTTATGTTCTCTGATGATATTTTTGATGATGACCTACACTTATAGAGACTCCAGAAAGATAAAAACACTTGTCTTTGATGAGAATTCGTCTAAACAGCCGTAAGAGCAGATGTAAACTGACAGCTCAGTGGAATCCATGCACAAACTCACACATCAACGTCAAGCTAATGAAGTATGTTTAAGTGCCATTGATGTGCTAAAACAGTGACATGTGACTGCCTCTTGAGCACTTCTAATTAATTAGCACACACGATGCCAGCCATACATGTAACACAGATGGTCTCTTAAAACCATGTCCATCTCTTTATACTACTGGAACAAGTGTAAAATAAAAAAGCATTTTACTGAAAAACAAATCAATCAGACCCCCCCTCACACCCTTATTTTTTTTTATTATTCAATCAAGAAATTATATGAAAGTCATTAGTTGTTTAGTTTCTTCTCAGAGTTAAAAAAAAAAAAAATTAAACAACTTTTTGTTAGGTTTTGTAGAAACTTAACCAGAAACAGCTTCACTGCAAATAATAATAATAATAATAATAATAATAATAATAATAATAATAATAATAATAATACATTAATAATAACAGTAAATTATTAATATCATTATTGTTATTATTAAAAGTAACTCTTAGTACTGTATGTACAGTATATTAGGAAGACCTGTCCTACTGCTTGTAAATGCAACTCTCTAATCAGCCAATCACATGGCAGCAACTCAATGTGTTTAGGCATGTAGACATGGTCAAGACGATCTGCTGCAATTTAAATTGCAGGGGTCCATCTATAAGTCCTATAACAGCATGGGTGAAGGTTAAATGCGTGTAAGCCTTTTCAGCACATGTGAAAAGAAATATTTTTTCTTGTTAATTTTTTTTTAATATTTGTTTCCAGCTCTGAATTTAATCTGACTCCAATTTATAATAATTTAAATTTAGATTCATCCAATTCAAGCTGATTACTTTTAAGGTTGTGATTTGGTCTAATTTAGATCAATTAACCTAATAAATGCTTATTTTCAGTTAATGGTTCATCGTTTACCGGAAGTTGCTTTGAGTCAGTATGCTGGCCAGTTTCATCTGCTCATGGACACATCCTCGCCAGGATGAGTTAGATAAAGGATATAACTGTAAACTAATTTCCTTTAAGTAACATTAGGCCACCCCATGCTTGCTCATACATGAAGAAAGTTTGATTTAGCCACTAGATTATATCATACTAAGTCAGTGACTGTCAGAAATCAACAGGTCTCTAATGCTGTGCCCATGCTCCATCCATTGAGCCTGAATGTATGACTAATCCTGGTCAAAGGCTGTGGAAACATCAGCCTCAACGATCTACTAGATACTTCAAGAGATATTAATTAAAAAAAAAAATTTACATTTATTTGTCAGACAAAGTTTTTCCATTCCAATTAACATAATTAAACAAAATAAGCCAATTCAGATTGTACTCAAAGATACATTTAAGAGTTAGAGATTAATACCCGACCATGTAGAAATACATTGCAGCATTTAAGTCTTGATGCAGAGCTCAGAGACCTATACGCTGCAACGGGGTATCCTGGCTACAGAATCCCACAGACACTTCTGCACCCTTTGCCTAAATACTCAAATCACCAAAAATTCCAGACAACAAAAGCTTCACCAAGAACCTTGCTTGGTCATGAGTTGATGTGAAGACCCATTTCCCTGGAGTGGAGCATCTGGCATAGATCTTATCAAAGTCAAACCCTAAATTAACTGATATAAGGGAGATTGTAAAATATTACAGTGAAATTAAGACTACTTTACCAATCACACAGAAACATTTAAAATGACACCAAACATGAATGTAGAGCCACAAGATACACCATATTAAAAACTTGGACATTCTCTGTGGAACTACTCTGGTGGAGAAGGTAAAGTCCAGGGCAAAGAGGGGGGGCTCAGGATGCATGATTGAGACAACCTGAACAACTGGTCTCCTCGCTGATCTTCTCAGATTAGAAAGTTTATTGTTTTAGTGCCTGACCATTCTCGTGGTCTTGTCTCATGTGCAGTTCCATAATAGTTCTCATGGTTTAATATTATGGAGAGATATAGCCATCCTTTCAAGACCGAGCATCAGAATAGGGAAAAAATGTGATTTAAGTGACTTTGAACGTGGCATGGTTGTTGGTGCTAGGCGGACTAGGGTTTACAGAGAATGGTCGGAAAAAGAGAAAATATCTAGTGAGCTGCAGTTCTGTGAGTGGAAATGCCTTGTTGATACCAGAGGTCAGAGGAGAATGGTCAGACTGGTTCAAGCTGATAGAAAGGCAACAGTAACTCAAATAACCACTCATTACAACAGAGGTATGCAGAAGAGCATCTCTGAACACCCAATATGTTGAACCTTGAGGCGGATGGACTACAGCAGCAGAACACCACACCTAGTCCCACTCCTGTTAGTTAAGAACAGGAAACTGAGGCTACAATTTGCACAGGCTCACCAAAATTGGACAATCGAACATTGGTATAACATTGCCTGGTCTGATGAGTCTCGATTTCTGCTGTGACATTTGGATCGTAGGGTCAGAATTTGGCATCAACAACATGAAAACATGAATCCATCTTGCCTTATATCAATGGTTTAGGTTGCTGCTGGTGGTGTAATGGTGTGGGGATGTTGTCTTGACACACTCTGGGCCCATTAGTACCAATTGAGCATTGTGTCAACACCACAGCCTACCTGAGGATTGACTATGTCCATGTCTTTATGACCACAGTGTACCCATCTTCTGATGGCTAATTCCAGCAGGATAACGCACCATGTCATAAAGTGTGAATCATCTCAGACTGGTTTCTTGAACATGACAATGAGTTCACTGTACTTAAATGGCCTCCACAGTCACCAGATCTCAATCCAATAGAGCACCTGTGGAATGTGGTGAAACGGGAGATTCGCATCTTGGATGTGCAGCCGACAAATGTGCAGCAACTATGTGATGCTATCATGTCAATATGGACCAAAATCTCTGAGGAACATTTCCAGTACCTTGTTGAATCTATGCCACAAAGGATTAAGGTAATTTTGAAGGCAAAGGGGTATCCAACACGATACTAGTAAACAGAGATGTTCATTATTTATGACATGTATTTTAAAATATGTAATTTAAATACAAATTAGTATTTTGTCATTTTTATTAGTTGGGTTTATGAAAATGGCTTAATATTTTGTTTCAAAATACTTTAGTGTCTTGTATTTTTAAAATACTTTGTAAGAAGTCTACATTGGTGCTTTCTCAGTTATTAGCCAAGGCTTGGGATCAGACTAGAAAATTAAATTGAAGAATACTGAAGAAGTTTATCAATGCTTGGAATATGGATGGAATTATGCATCACATATAAAGTAAAAGACAGATAGTAGCAGTAGATTTGGGAGCAAGTCAAAATAAGACAGGAAAATAAGACAAACAACATAAAAAGTCCTACAGTAGCGATACCTTCAATACTTTGTTGACCGTTTCAAATGCCAGTAGTTGATCTGCAGGTGCTCTTTACAGTTAATTACAAACTTTGACGAAGTTAATCAGTATGAGACAAAAATGTTGAATAATACTCCAGTCTACAGACTGGTCAAAACCTTCCAACTCAGGTTTTATGGCAGCAAAAACAGAGAGCTATTATTTTATTTACATTATGTAATTTTTTTTTAATAAGTTGTTTATATTGTAGGACTTTTTATTTAAAAAAAACAATAAGGTTTTATCTACAAAGTCGAACTCTAGCTTGGTTCTAAAAGGTTTTTTCTGTGAGCCAATCAGCATTTCGAATGCACAAACGAGGACGAATAAGGATCAGCTTTCTTTGACATTTATCGACTGCTCCGTTGACAGTAGGAAAAACCACTAAATAATAAATAATGACTAAATGATGCTGCACCACATAAAATTGAGCAGACACCTGTAACTAAAAAGATGTGTATAATGTGATGAAATTAAATTTTACATTGTTAAAAAAGAAACGGTTAATAAAAATTGTAATATATTAAATGTGAAATATTTTTCTTTGTGAATATATAGTCAGTGAAACATTTTTCAGTGTTTATTAAACTTAATTGTTCATTGACTGTTTTCTTTTAAAGTCTTTAAATTTGCCTCGAAAAGCAAATGCTTAAATTAATTAATGGGGCATATAACTCAATAAATACAATTCAAACATTCAGATAAAGCATATAATTCATATTAATTACATAAAATTAACAGCTTCACTGGACAAATTGTTTAGCACAGCCTTGTAAGCTTAATTTGAACAAGAAAAAACATTCCTCCTAAAAAAAAAAAAAAACGACTTTAATGTAATTTTTTTAAACTAAATTAATTAGCAGACTGATTGTATTTCTTGAAAAGTAATGCTTCATCAAATGAACTGCCAGGTAGAGCCTTATAATTCCAAGCAGAAAATGATGGTTTAGATTTAGAAGGTTCTATCTGCATTTGTCCTGTTATTTTTAACCCCAGTTTGCAAATTTCAAACTATTTGATCATTTACATTTAGAGTAAGTTTAGGGTCTCTGTCATGTTAATGTATGTAAGATAACTGTTATGCACATATTGTTTGCTATATCTCTGAAGCCCAATATCTCAAAATCTTTTTGAACGCAGATAGAACCTTATAATTTCAAGTATTTATAAGTACATTGTAATAACTATGTCATTACATTGGAGTTACATCCACAATATTTATAAATGTAAATGTTTCTTTGGATACTGCATTTGGTTATTTATAGTCGTATACTTAAATATACAGAGTACATACGTAATTACAAACTTTTGTTTTGGATGTAATTACATTATAATTACTATGTTATAACATTGTAATAACATTGTAAATACATCTACAATAGTATTGTAAATGTGATTTTGTATATTTCATGTACAGTATTTCTGTGTTATAGCTATATACATATACACAGTACACATGAAATATGTAATTATTTATCTTGGCTGTAATTACTACGTTGTTACATTGTAATTACATTGTAATTACATCCAAGATTTTCAAACGTGTTTGTATATTTCATGTACAGTGTGTATTTATAGTTATATACTTAAATATGCACAGGACACATGTATGTAATATGTAATTACAAACTTAAATCTTGATTTATAAACATGTTTGTACATGTGCAATAACTGTGTTGTTACACTGTAGTTACATTGTAAATATTTTGTAATTTCATCCAAGATAATATTTATAAATGTGAATATTTCTTTGTATATTGCATTTACAGTATTTGTTTTTATAGTCGTATACGTAAATATACACAATACACATGTAATTACAAACTTTTATCTTGTGTGCAATTATTGTGTCAATACATTGTAATTACTATGTTGTTACATTGCTATTACATTGTAATTACATCCAAGATATTATTTATGCACATGGTTCATTGTATATTTCAAGTATAGCATTTGTGTATTTATATGTAAATGTACACGGTACATGAAATAAACTTTTATTTTTGATGTATAGACATTGTAATTACATTGTTATAACATTGTAATTACATCTATGGTAGTATTGTAAATGTCTTTATATTTCATGTACAATATTTGTGTGTTATTGTTATATACATATACACAGTACACATGTATTATGTAATTACAAACTTTTGTCTTGGATGCAATTACTATATTGTTACATTATAATTATATTGTGAAACGTGTTTGTAAATTTCATGTACAATGTATTTATAATTTATGCTTAAATGTACACAGTACACATGTACTATGTAATTACAAACTTTTATATAAGTACTGTAATGTTACATTGTAAATATTCTGTAGTTACATTGTGATTATGCTGTAGTTGCATTCAAGATTAAATATATATATATATATATATATATATATATATATATATATATATATATATATATATATATATATATGTAAATGTGTTTTTGTATATTTCATGTACAATATTTGTAAATTGTAGTTATATACATAAATATACACAGTTCACATGTAATATAACATGTAATTACACTTTTATCTTTGATGTAATTACTATGTCATTACATTGTACTATTGCATGTACAGTATTTGGTTTTATATAGTTGCATACGTAAATATACACAATACACATGTATTTACAAACTTTTATCTTGTATGTCGTTACATTGTATTTGTACAGTACACATGTATGTTGTTATTACAAACTTTTATGTAATTACTGTGTCATAACATTGTATTTATTTTGTAGTTACATTGTAACTGTGCTGTAGTAACATCCAAGATAATATATGCAAATGTAAACGTGTTTTTGTATATTCCATGCACAGTATTTGTAAATTATAGTTATATACATAAATATACACAGTACACATGTAATATGATATGTAATTACACACTTTTATCTTGAATATAACTGCTGTGTAACTACATTGTAATTACTTTGTCATTACATTGTAGTTACATCCAAGATAATCTTTATAACAGTAAATATTTCTTTGTATATTGCACGTACCGTATTTGTTTATTTATAGTTGTATACGTAAATATAAACAATACACATATAATTACAAACTTTTATCTTGTGTGCAATTACTGTGTCGTTACATAGTAATTAATTTGTCGTTACATTGTAGTTACATTGCTATTACATTGTTATTACCTTCAAGATAATATTTATGCACGTTTCTTTGTATATTTCATGGACAATATTTGTAAATTGTAGTTATATACATAAATATACACAGTTCACATGTAATATAACATGTAATTACATTTTTTATCTTTGATGTAATTACTATGTCATTACATTGTACTATTGCATGTACAGTATTTGGTTTTATATAGTTGCATACGTAAATATACACAATACACATGTATTTACAAACTTTTATCTTGTGTGCACTTACTGTGTCATTACATTGTAATTACTACGTCGTTACATTGTATTTACATTGCTATTACATTGTAATTACATTCAATATAATATTTATGCACGTTTTTATATTTCAAGTACAGTATTTGTGTATTTATATGTATTTATACACAGTAAATATATATTTACAAACTTTTAGTTTGGATGTAATGCCATTGTAATTACATTGTTATAACATTGTAATTACATCTGAAATGTGATATGTAGTTGCTATTACACTGTAATTGCATCCTACACAATATTTATAAACAAAGGTTTTCTTGTATATTTCATGTACAGTATTTGTGTATTTATAAGTAAATGTACGCAGTACATATGTATCTACAATCTTTTATTTTTGACAATTACATTGTCAATACATTATAGTTACTATGTCATAACATTGTAATTACATTGTAGTTACATTCAAGATAATATTTATAACTGTAAATGATTCTTTGTATATTGCACGTACAGTATTTGTTTATTTATAGCTGTATACGCAAATATAAACAATATACATGTAATCACAAACTTTTATCTTGTGTGCAATTATTGTGTCAATACATTGTAATTACATTGTACTTACATCCACCATAATATTTAAAAACCTAACTGTTTTACTCTTACAGTATTTTGTTATTTATAGTTGTATATGTAAATATACGCAAAACTTATGTAATTACAAACTTTTATTTTGGATGTAGTTACATTGTTTTTACATTATAATTACTATGTAATAACTTTCCATTTACGTTGTTATAACATTGTAATTTATTTTTACATTGTAATTTATAAATGTTAACGTTTCTTGGTATATTTAATGTACTGTATTTGTGTATTTATAGTTATTTACATAAATAAACAGATTACAAATGTAATGTAATTACAAACTATTATCTTGACCGTAATTACATTGCTTTTACATTGTAATTACATCCCTAATAATATTTATCATTGTGTCTCTTTGATTATATCATGTACAATGTCTATTTGTACAGTACACATGTATGTTGTTATTACAAACTTTTATGTAATTACTGTGTCGAAACATTGTATTTATTTTGTAGTTACATTGTAACTATGCTGTAGTAACATCCAAGATAATATATGCAAATGTAAACGTGTTTTTGTATATTCCATGCACAGTATTTGTAAATTATAGTTATATACATAAATATACACAGTACACATGTAATATGATATGTAATTACACACGTTTATCTTGAATATAATTACTGTGTAATTACATTATATTTACTATGTCATTACATTGTAGTTACATCCAAGATAATATTTATACAGTAAATATTTCTTTGTTGCATGTACAGTATTTGTTTTTTTTTATAGTTGTATACATAAATATAAACAATACACATATAATTACAAACTTTTATCTTGTGTGCAATTACTGTGTTGTTACATTGTAATTACTTTGTCGTTACATTGTAGTTACATTGCTATTACATTGTTATTACATTCAAGACAATATTTATGTACGTTTCTTTGTATATTCCATGTACAATATTTGTGTATTTATATGTAAATATACACAGTACATATGTATTTACAAACTTTTATTTTGGATGAAATGTCTTTGTAATTACATTCTTATAACATTGTAATTACATCTGAGATGTAATATGTAATTACAAACTTTTATCTTGTGCGCAATTACTGTGTCATTACATTGTGATTACATTGTAGTTACATCCAAGATACTATTTATAAATGTTAGTTTCTTTGTATATTGCATGTACAGTATTTGGTTGTTTATAGTTGCATATATAAATATACACCATACACAAGTAATTACAAACTAAATTACTATGTCATTACATTGTAATTACATTGCTATTATATTGTAATTACATCCAAGATAATATTTATAAACTTAAATGTATCTTTATATATTTCATGTACAGCATTTGTGTATTTATACACAAATATACAAAGTACATAA